>NC_084607.1:9067637-9402637 GCF_033807715.1 Cololabis saira
ACTCCAGAATGTCAATGAGCACCTTGGCCGTGACGGAGCCCACGTGTGCCACCTCCGGCCATTTGGAGTGGAGGTCGTAGACCACGACGAGGAACCTCTGATGATGCGGCACCCCATGCAGCTCACCACAGATGTCAAGCTGCAGGTGCTCCCAGGGCTGTGACGGCCAGTCTAACGGCTGCATTGGTGGGGGTGGGGCCGGGGCCCTGGTCTTGCCGCTAAGAAGGCAAGCAGTGCAGTCCCTGACCAGGGCCTCTATTTCCCTGTCGATGCCCGGCCACCACACGACATCACGGCACCTCTGTTTGAGCCTGACTATGCCCAGGTGACCCTCGTGCGCCATAGCAAGGACACACGCCCGGAGGTCACCAGGGACCACAGTGCAGAGCCCGCGGGCGACACAGGTGTCGTTCCAGCACGACAACTCCTCCCTGACCCTGTGATAGGGAAGCAGCTCGTCGGGCACCTTCCCAGGCCAGCCTTGCCTGACGTAGGTCGAGAGTGTGGACAGGACGGGGTCGTCCGCTGAGGCGTCCCGAAGCTCCTGCAGCGACACTGTCTCGTGGAGGGGTGTGTGGAGGAGCTGGATGAGGTCCTGTTCGGCCTGGTCCCGTTCGGGTGCCAAAGGTTGGGCTGCGGGTGGGCTAGGGATCGCACGTGACAGCAGGTCAGCCACCACGTTGTCGCGGCCTGGCGTGAACTGCAGGCGGAAGTTGTATTGCTGCAGTCGGTCAGCCCAACGATGGAGGCGGAGCGGTTTGTGGCCGGTGCCTGACGTTGCCAGGAGGGTAGTGAGGGCCTGGTGGTCGGTCCTCAGTGTGAATGTGCGCCCGTAAAGGTACATATGCCAGCGCTCACAAGCCCAGAGGCACGCTAAGGCCTCCCGCTCCCCCACCGAGTACCTCTGTTCTGTGGGGCTGAGAGCCCGCGAGGCGAAGGCGATCGGTCTCTCGACGCCCCCCTGCAGCTGGGACATCACCGCGCCGACGGCGAGGGCAGAGGCGTCGCACGTGACGAGGGTGGGGCTGACCAGGTCGAAGTGGGCCAGGACCGGTGCAGAGGTGAGCTGGGACTTCAGTAGGCGCACGGCGTCGGAACATGCCGGTGTCCAGACCCAGGGGTCGTCTTGCTTCAGCAGCTTACGCAGCGGCGCAGTCGTGGCAGAGTACTGTGGCAAGAAACGGAGGTAATACGCCGTCATGCCCAGGAAAGAGGCCACCTGAGCGGCTGAGGTTGGCTCCGGGACACGGTGGATGGCCTCTGTGTTGGAGTGGAGCGGGTACGTGCCACCCGCTGAGAGGCGGAACCCGACAAAGTCAATGGCTGGGGCAGCGAAGACACACTTCTCGCCATTGAGTGTGAGGTGGTGCTTGGCCATTGCACTGAACACCCTGTGCAGGCGCTCATCATGTTCCTCGATCGTGGCCCCGTGAACCACAATGTCATCCAGGTAGACGGCCAGGGTAGCAGCTGGGGGCGGAGCTTAGCCCAAACGCCATGCGTTTGTAGCGGAACACCCCTCTGTGGGTGATGAAAGCGGTGAGGTTGCGGCTCTCGGGGTGTAGTGGCACCTGGAGGTAACCCTGGCGGAGGTCCAGTTTCGAAAAAACGGTGGACCCGTGGAACTGGGCGGTGAGCTCCTCTGTGGTTGGCAGGGGGTATTTGTCGGGGATGATGGCCTTGTTCACCGCTCGAAGGTCCACGCAGAGTCGCAGCCCCCCAGACTTCTTCCTGGCCACCACCAAGTTGGAGATCCAGGGTGACGCGTTCACCTGCTCGATGATGTCGTCATCCAGCATACCTTGCAGCTGAGCAGAGATGTCATCACGGAGGGCCAGGGGAGAACAACGGAGGGGCTGTATGACAGGCGTCACAGTCGGGTCCAACAGGGGCTGGTGGGCGAAACCCACGAGGCAGCCCACCCCGCTGAACAGCGCAGGCCACTGTTGCTGCAAGGGGATGACAACGGCGTTGATCTCTGAGCCGTGGGTGTCCAGCAGGGTGAAACCGAGGCTGGTGAAGAGGTCGAGGCCCCCGTGGCGTGCGACATTGAATCTAAAAACTGGCAGTGTCTTATCCCCGTATTTTACGGGCAGCTGGAGGGAGCCCACAATGTCAATTTTGGAGTCGGCGTAACCACGCAGGGTGGTGGTGGCCGGTCCAAGTGGCTCGCAGGGGAAAAACTGTGTAACAGTCGCCAGGTTCAGGAGAGACACTGTGGCCCCTGTGTCAAGGAGGAGGGGCAGAGTGACATCTCCAACCATTAACGAGCACGTTTTGAACGGTGCTCTTGCTGAGGTCACGTTGTGGATGACTGTGGTGTTAGTGGGTGGCTGAGAGGCTCGAGCTGGGGCAGACCTGCAGACTTTGTGGAAGTGGTTTAATTTCCCGCAGTTGGAGCAGGTTTTACCACGGGCAGGGCAGTTCTGGGCTCTGGAGTTGTGTGCAGAAGAGCCACAGTTCCCACACTGCTGATGGTACTGATCGCGGGGCCGAGCGGCTAGTAGGATGTTCTCCTCCCCGCTGTCAGCACTCACATGAAGGAGGGGCGTGTGTGAGGTGAGCGCGCCCGCTGCCTGTGTCTGTGAGGGCGGGGGAGTAGAGAAGCTCGCCGCGCACTCCAGCGCAGATTCAACCTGAACCGCGAGGTTTATTGCTGCTGATAAAGTCAGATCATCATTTTCCAGCAACAGTCTTTCTCTGATTTTGTTGCAGCTCGTGTGCAAAATCAGTTGGTCTCTGACCATTTCGTCCCGCAGTCCACCAAACTTACAGGAAGTAGCCAAACCCCGCAGGTCCGCCACGTACTGAGCCACTGATTCTCCTGGCCTTTGATGTCGCCGCCGGAACAGGACCCAGCGGAGCAGAGCGCTCTGTGGAGCCGCGAAATGTCCTTTCAGTAACTCCACGGCCAGGGAGTATGACGGTGCGTCGCCGAGTGTTCCGAACACCCGCTGTCCCTCAGTTCCCAAGCAGTGCAGCAGCAGTGCACGTTTCCTCCCGCCGGACACATCCGTCAAGCCGGCAGCCAGGATGTACGTCTCGAACGCGGAGATCCAGCGGTGCCGTGGGACCGGTGGTTGCCCCGGGAGGGCCAGGAACGGAGCGGGTGGTGGTAGGGAACAAGCTTCAGCCATCTCTCGTCGCCAATGTTATATTGCAAAAGACAACGTGACACGTAACTCAAGTCGGAGTTGACGTGACTCCATTTATTTTTGAACTACACATTGAACGCATGTAAAAAACAGACTGTCGTAAACCAGAACCGGGGAGTCGTACCCCGAAAGTTCTTAAAGTGACAGTGTATGTCGTGAACTACCAGACATAACAGTCACACTAGGTAAGGGATGGTTGCCACTACTGTGTTTGTCCCACTGGTTAGTGTAGTTAGGCAGACAGGCTTGTGTTTCCTTATTAGACAGTTAGATAGAACAACTGTGTTTATCCTTAACTGCTTAATTTGTTATTTTGGCAACATCCACGTCCCCTGGCAGTGGCATACTTTTGTTTTGTTACCTTGTTACACTTGTAAATATTGTAAATATCTTGCTGGAGTGTAAGTAAAAACAAGCACACCAGTTAAAAACCCTGTGTTGTCTCCGTTATTTGCATCTTTTAATGCTTGGGTTCCCTTTTGTCTTGATTATCATGCTATGTGACCCTCGGTTTCAACACCTGTACATGGCCTGACCAAGGGTTTCTTAACAGTCATTAAAGGACACAGGACAAAAACAATGAACAGGTTTACTGACTGCAGTCCGACCCACAACAACCTGATAGTGAAGTTCGCTGACGACACTACAGTGGTCGGACTCATCTCAAAGGGGGACGAAGCAGCCTACAGAGAGGAGGTCCTGAAGTTGACAACCTGGAGCTCAGAGAACAACCTCACTCTGAACACCGGGAAAACCAAGGAGATCATCGTCAATTTCAGGAAACAGAACACCGACCCAGCCCCCCTCTATATCAACGGCCAGAGAGTGGAAAGAGTCCACTCCTTCCGGTTTCTTGGCCTCCTCATCTCCGACAGCATCTCCTGGTCTGAGAACATCACTGCCATCACAAAAAAGGCTCAGCAGCAGCTGCACTTCCTGAGAGTCCTCAGGAGAGGACAAAGCAGTCACACATAAATAAAATGTGTTAAGTTTGTTTAAAAAAACTTACTCGGACACACTTTAGTTCAGTACGTCACTATTTTTTTAGCTCTCATTTTCTCACTCACTCACTCATCTTCTCCCGCTTTATCCGTTCCCGGGTCGTGGGGGCAGCAGCCTCAGCAGGGATGCCCAGACTCCCCTCACCCCAGACACTTCCTCCAGCTCTTCCGGGGGGAGTCCGAGGCGTTCCCAGGCCAGCCGAGAGACATAGTCTCTCCAGCGTGTCCTGGGTCTTCCCCGGGGTCTCTTCCCGGTGGGACATGCCTGGAACACCTCCCTAGGGAGGCGTCCAGGAGGCATCCGGTACAGATGCCCAAGCCACCTCAGCTGACTCCTCTCAATGTGAAGGAGCAGCAGCTCGACTCCGAGCTCCTCCCAGGTGACCGAACTCCTCACCCTATCTCTAAGGGAGCGTCCAGCCACCCTGCGGAGGAAACTCATCTCGGCCGCTTGTATCCGCGATCTTGTCCTTTCGGTCACTACCCAAAGTTCATGACCATAGGTGAGGGTAGGGGCGTAGATTGACCGGTAAATCGAGAGCTTCGCCTTTCGACTCAGCTCCCTCTTCACCACGACGGTCCAGTACATCGACCGCATTACTGCGGACGCTGCACCGATCCGTCTGTCAATCTCACGCTCCATTGTCCCCTCACTCGTGAACAAGATCCCGAGATACTTGAACTCCTCCATCTGAGGCAGGACTTCTCCACCCACCCGGAGAAGGCATGCCACCCTTTTCCGATGGAGAACCATGGCCTCGGTCTTGGAGGTGCTGATTCTCATCCCTGCCGCGTCGCACTCGGCCGCAAACCGCCCCAGCACATGCTGGAGGTCCCGGTCTGATGAAGCCAACAGGACAACATCATCTGCAAAAAGCAGAGATGAAATCCTGAGGTCCCCAAACCGGATCCCCTCCGGCCCCTGGCTGCGCCTAGAAATCCTGTCCATAAAAATTATGAACAGGACTGGTGACAAAGGGCAGCCCTGCCGGAGTCCAACATGCACTGGGAACAAGTCTGACTTACTGCCGGCAATGCGAGACCGGACAGCCCTTAATAGAGGGCCCCGGACTCCATACTCACTCAGCACCCCCCACAGAATGGCACGAGGGACACGGTCAAATGCCTTCTCCAGATCCACAAAACACATGTAGACTGGTTGGGCAAATTCCCATGAACCCTCGAGCACCCTGCGGAGGGTATAGAGCTGGTCCAGTGTTCCACGACCGGGACGAAAACCGCATTGTTCCTCCTGAATCCGAGGTTCGACTATCGGCCGTAATCTCCTCTCCAGTACCCTGGCATAGACTTTCCCGGGGAGGCTGAGAAGTGTGATCCCCCTGTAGTTGGAACACACTCTCCGGTCCCCCTTTTTAAACAGAGGGACCACCACCCCGGTTTGCCACCCCAGCGGTACTGTCCCCTTCCTCCATGCAATGTCGCAGAGGCGTGTCAATCAAGACAGCCCTACGACATCCAGAGACTTGAGGTACTCAGGGCGAATCTCATCCACCCCCGGTGCCCCGCCACCGAGGAGCTTACGAACCACCTCGGTGACCTCGGCTTGGGTGATGGATGAGCACGCCTCCGAGCCCCAACCCTCTGCTTCCTCAGTGGAAGGCATGTCAGTCGGGTTAAGGAGATCCTTGAAGTATTCCTTCCACCATCCGACAATGTCCCCAGTCGAGGTCAACAGCTCCCCACCAGCACCATAAACGGTGCCGGCAGAGTACTGCTTCCCCCTTCTGAGGCGCCGAACGGTCCTCCAGAATTTCCTCGAGGCCGACCGAAAGTCTTCCTCCATGGCCTCCCCGAACTCCTCCCAGACCCGAGTTTTTGCCTCCAAGACTGCCCGAGCCGCGGCTCGCTTGGCCTGCCGGTACCTATCTACTGCGTCAGGAGTCCCACTGGCCAACATAGCCCGGTAGGACTCCTTCTACAGTCTGACGGCATCCTGTACTTCCGGTGTCCACCACCGGGTTCTAGGATTGCCGCCACGACAGGCACCGGAGACCTTGCGTCCACAGCTTCGAGCCGCCGCATTGACAATGGAGGCAGAGAACATGGTCCACTCGGACTCAATGTCCCCCGCCTCCCCCGGGATCCGAGAGAAGCTCTCTCGGAGGTGGGAGTTGAAGATGTCCCTGACAGAGGGCTCGGCCAGACGTTCCCAACAGACCCTCACAATCCGTTTGGGTCTGCCCGGTCTGTCCAACCTCCTCCTCCGCCAGCGCATCCAACTCACCACCAGGTGGTGATCAGTTGACAGCTCAGCCCCTCTCTTCACCCGAGTGTCCAAGACATGCGGCCGATGAGGTCAGATGAAACGACAACAAAGTCGATCATTGACCTCCGGCCTAGGGTGTCCTGGTGCCACGTGCACTGATGGACACCCTTATGCTTGAACATGGTGTTCGTGATGGACAAACTGTGACTAGCACAGAAGTCCAACAACAAAACACCGCTCGGGTTCAGATCGGGGAGGCCGTTCCTCCCAATCACGCCTCTCCAGGTATCACTGTCATTACCCACGTGAGCGTTGAAGTCCCCCAGTAGAACAATGGAGTCCCCAGTTGGAGCACCATCAAGTACTCCTCCCAGGGACTCCAAGAAGGCCGGGTACTCAACACTGCTGTTCGGCCCGTAGGCACAAACAACAGTGAGAGACCTTTTCCCGACCCGAAGGCGCAGGGAAGCGGGGTGAACTCCAACACATGGCGGCTGAGCTGGGGGGCTATAACCAAGCCGACACCAGCCCGCCGCCTCTCACCCTCTCATTTTCTATTTGTGTTAATTTATTTAATGCTCATTTGTGTTAATTTTATTTGTTTATTTACTAATGGGTCTTTTTTTGTTTTTAATCTCGAGGATGTGTCCGTTTATATTTAGCTATATTCCTTTGAGTATTTTTTGAGTATTGACACTTTTTTCCGTTTTAATGTGTGGTGTTGTGTTTTACTTTTGTATGTTCGACTTCAACTTGCACACTCTTTGGAGTGATTCACATTTCACTGCATGTTATAAGCTCAAAACTAAGCATGAGCGTGACAAAAAACAAACGTTGAATCTTTGAAATCTTGACAGTCGTGGGTGTTTCTTTTAATGGAAGTGTACAAACAAAATTGTAAGAGCCAAAATCAACCTGATGCAAACAGGGCTGGACTGGGACAAAAAATCGGCCCGGGCATTTTGAGCCTAGACCGGCCCACCAGGTATTGATGGAAAGAAAATGAAGCCTATGAATGAAAACAAACGTTCTTGTGACACCGCTTGTACACTGTCTTGTTGGTGTGTATGTTCTTGTCTAATAAACCTAAACCTACACCATCCCCCCCAGTCCCGTTATAGATGTACTTAGTACTGTTTCTGAGTAGACCAGCAAACTTGTATGGCAAGCCGTTTTAACATTTAATAGCTAGACTGGATATGTGTTGCAGATATCTGTAATTCAATTCTTCCTAGTCAAAAAGAACATTTCAGATATCTACAATGATATATTAACCCATTTTAAACAGGGGGAACGCATTCTGACAGCGTGAAATACTGCTGTCAGAATGCGTTCCCCCTCTGTTTATCATGAAGGGATGCTCACACATCTTTCAAATTCATACTGCCGACTTCTTTCACCACCACAGATAAGTCCTGTGATTTTCAGGCTGATATCATCATATTTGACCATTTTAAACAGGGGGAATGCAGCGCTGCCTCTGTTTTTACTAACTAATTACCATGAATTGCCTAAACAGTGGGTTCTTCCAATATATGTATATATACACAAAGTCTTTGCTGCGATGGCATCACTGTAGGTAAACATTTCTCCAAAAAGATTGATGTATTATTTCACCCACCCACTAATAATCACAGCATTATTAAAATTTAGTGACAATCAGGAATCCAAACACCACTGTCCCTGTCAAAAAAGCAACTTAAATTTGGAGTTGCTAATTTAGTTTTATAGAATATATAAGATATTGAATATGAACTCATCATTCTTCAAATAGTAGCCTATCAATAATAATATCAATAATAAGCCACGCGCTCTAATGTTGTGACTACTCCAGCCAGAGCTGCCTGGGAGACTTGCCAGGCCCTGTGTGGAATGGCCGGGGGGGGCCCCTTGCGCGTGAGCGTAGCGAGCGCTTCAAAATTTTTGGGGTTTTTCGGGTCGGATCGGGTGTCTATATGTGCAATTTTAACTCTCCAATTAGCAAAATACTGGATACCTTCCCCTGCCTCATCATCATTTGGCTTGCCTCGACGTGGGGCCCCACGGCTACTTGAGACCCGGTCGGATCGGTGATTTTTGTAACAAATTTATCAAACAAGCCTTTCAGAGAGACATTAAACTCTTCCATTTTCTTTAGTTTTTTTCTTTTTTCATCCCCTGATGGAAATTTCCTGATCCTGTCTCGTTCTCTCGACATTGTGTGACAGTTTGTTCCAACTCCACCCGTCTGGATCAGAGCAGCTTGTGTCTGCGCTTGGTCTGATCAGTTTTGTTGAACAACAGACACGCGCATCATTGCACATATATTTATTGATATGCACAGACTAGTACACATTTAGGTCTGTAATGGAACGTGACTGTTGATATTTATAAGGGAAAAAACGAAAAAAATTTGAAAAAAAAAAAAAATTGAAAAAAAAACCCCAAAAAAAACGGCCCATAGCACGAGGCCCCCTTGGGGCGCGAGGCCCCGTGCGGTCGCACGGTTCGCACACCCCTTGCGGCGGCCCTGACTCCAGCCCATAACCAATCAAACAAACTCATCATAACCAATCGGCCAGTGGTACCAGTTGTTGTCAGGTAAAAAACAAAATCAAATGGGCCGATAGGCCTGCCCGGGCCAAAAAAAAAAAAAAAAAAATTTTTTTTTTTTTTTTGTTTTTGGCCCAGCCCGGCCCAACATCCCCATCGGCCCACCGGGCAAATGCCCGGTATGCCCGATGGCCAGTCCACCCCTGGATGCAAATGATTTCTGGGGTTCTGCTGGAACTACAGAGGCTCCATAACCCGGAAGTGCGGTTTACAACAGAGTCCTATGGAAGTGTCGCCACTCTGTTTTATCCACTGCTCTGGGGGTGGCCCGTGCCACCCCAGGCCACTCCCTGAACACGCCAGTGGGTTGAAGGCATATCCAGGGTAGAGACTAGGCGAGGCAGCGATCAGTCCGGGGAAAAACGCTGGAAAGTCAGACATGTCACATGACACAAGAACAATCTGGCACTGAAGCAGAGACGGGAGGAGGCTCAAATGCAGCCAGGTGTGGAGAGTTGATGAGGTTTTGAGATTAGGACAGAAGTGGCGAAACCACCCAAGGCCGTATGCCTCCTCCGTCAAGAGTCGTTGTTACAAGCGAACCAATCACAGCCCTCTCGGTCTGCGTTGGTCTGCCCTCCTACTATAAAAGGAGTCGCGGCTCTTCAGGCTGCAGACTCGAGAATGTTTGCAGTGAAAACACGTACTCCGACTGTCCAGACGTCTTCTCTCTCTGCTCAAACCGTGTTCAGGCAGCTCAGTGGGAATTAAGCCTTGCACTGAATCGCACGTTTGCTCGAGGACTCCGTCAACTTGTCTGCAAAGCAGCAGGCTGTTGTGCAGTTTTCCCAGCATCATCTGCTGAGATGGAGAAGGAGAAGGAGGAGATGCTGGAAGGAGTCCGGCTCCTTGACAAACTCACACCTTCAGCGTGGAATGATCCTCGTACCGGTAAGAGTCATAAATGTGCTTTCCCCGTCACGTTGTTTCTGTTTACAATACTTAAATGTAGTCTAAAAAGTTCAGTTTAATGGTGGATATCCTATATATATATATATATATATATATATATATATATATATATATATATATATATATATATATATATTATTTAAATGTTATTTCATTTTTTTCCTATACATGCATAGTCAGATTCTACTGTCACCTTTTGTCGTGGCATCTTAACATCTAGTGACAATTGTTAATCACTATGTGGCTCGTGAGCAAGGCAAGTTTATTTATATGGGACATTTCATGTACAAGACAGTTCAAAGTCATTCACATAAAAAAATGCAAATAGTTTCAAAACGGAATAAATAAAAACAGACGGACATAAGTTAAAAAGAATGAAACAAAAGAGATGCAAGGAATAAAGGTATTGAAATGCAGCAGTAAGTAAAAATGTTTCAACCTTAACTTATACCAGCTGAGTTTGACGGATCCTAGTCTTTGTTCCACAGGTGAGGCGCCCAAAAACTGAAAGCTGCTTCAGTGTTCGGTTCTAACTCTGGGTACAGAAAGTATAAACCTGACCCTGACGACCCGAGGGTTCTGCTTGGTCTAACGGACCAGGAGATCTTAGATGAACAGACCATTCAGAGATTTATAAACCAACAGCAGGATTTTAAAATCTATTCTGTGATAGAAGGAAGACAGTGTAAAGATATATGCTTTAGTTAGCTTTCATTGTGAACTAATCCTGAATCTTACATGTGTATGTTGTTTCAGTGCTGATGGAGCTCCAAAGAAATCCAGCAGCAGGAGCGTCCAGCAGCTGTGTGGTTCTGCAGGAGGTGGAGGAGCAGAAATGTCGACCTGAGTGTGACCAGCATTGCAGAGGGAAAAACACAAGAATAAGAAGAAGTCGCAGCAGGGCGCAACCTCTCGCCTTCTGCAGAGGGAAATTTGAGTAAGCTGCCTCGATCTAATCTCATGCTGCCTCGATCCTTCTGAGAACAAAATGATATATTTTTCAATGGACGGGGAAAACGTTTTCCAAACCAGTTGAACTTGTTGTGTTTACTGTTTGAAGTTGTCAATAAGGCTCTCTGCCACTGCGACACGGTAGTGATACTATACTGCAATCAGTGCAGGTGAAGCCAAAGATATGGAGTAAGACAACCCTTACATAAATGAACGATTAATACCTTGTGTGATTTCTAATTAAAAGATAATAAAGGTCAATTGCACCTTTTTTCAGCAATAAAAATGTGCAGATATGCAAAGCTAACACTGTTCTGGATGGAGGAATGTGTACATTATGTAAATATGTTTATTTCTGCATTGTTTGATCACCTGTCCTTCATAAAGCCTGCTCTTCGTATTAATAAAGTGTCCTACGTATCCAAATATTAAATGACCTATAATATATTTGTCTGTGTGTACATAGACTAAAGAGGAAATCCTGAATTAACAAAGACAGATCAGAATAGCATGAGTTATTGCACATTTAGAAAGTTGTTTTGCACCTAACATCTGTAACCTTCAAATGGTTTTCTAAGTTTTTCAAAAAGAGGAATCACCTGAACCCTAACAAAACTGTCTTTTTTAATTGATACTAATAAAGTGTCCCCTTATATCAGCACAAATGCCTTCACTTTATTCCTGTTTACTGCCACAGATCTAAAACATAATTGTCTGTCATTATCTTATGGCGTTTTAAAGGTTGACATGATGAGCAGGTTTATTTAAGCAAGTGTACTACTACCACAGAACATTGCACACTATTTACAAACAAGCATTGAGATGAAAACACTTTTTTTATGGGGATTTATCTGGAAAAATCCAGAATTAAATTTAAATTAATTGATTTACTGTCCCTGACAGTCTTTATTCACATTCCCAAACTGTGGTAATACAGTTTTGAGTGTATCAAATACATACTGCAAAAACATGCCGTGTATAAATGAGCCTAATCCTCCATAAATGTTGTTAAAATTGTCCTATTTTTTAGCAAAAACGTCTTTGCCCATAAGGGAAGAAAATTCTTGACAAAAAATATTAAAACTAGTAACACAGTCTAAACTACTCCTTCGGTTTTCTTGTAACAAGGCTTTTTTTCTTTTTTTACTATCTTAGAAATAAGTTTTTGCCGAGCAATTTCAAATACAGTGATCACATCTGTCTGTGTTCCCGTCTTTGACCAGCAGGGGGGTAAAAGAAAAGCCTCAACAAATTAACCTTTCTGGAGCCAAATGACTGGAAGGCTCCATGAAGCATCACCTCACCATCACTACGTCCACCTGAATAACCAGGGGACGGGGGTTTCCAAGGGCATGTGGAGTCTGTATTCAGGGTGGTGAACACCTAACTGCATTAAACTAAACTGCAGAGTGACTACTTTTAATCTTTAAATAGTTCAGACTGACCATGGGGTGTATTGGGGTGGACAGGAGGGTGAGTACAGCGGCCTATGGCAAGCTGTTTGAGTATTTATTCCATATCCTTGATATCAGACCTCAGTTTTCTTTACTCGTTTGCACTTCGACTATACTAGTTGAACATTTTTTGCACTAGTTCAGCATGTTGTTGTACTAGTATAACAAAAGGTTGCAGGTCACACGAATTATGTTGAACTTTTTGCAGGAGGGTCTTGAAAACGAAAAAGTAATGTCCTTTTTTTGGTCTTTTTTTGTCATTTTAATTAAGCCACGGAATAAGCAATGGTGAAAAAGAAAATGAAAATGCAATTTGGATAAAATCATATTAATTTTATTTAGGCTATGAGTCAAAAAATGCGACTTTATTACGAAAATGAAAAATAATTTTTGCTAATCCATTTTAATTTTAATTATGGTACAGCATTGCTTCCATAGATATCTTCTCTAATTTTGATAATTTTTTTGTTAAAGAAGCTCATAAAGTCTTCCCAGCTGAGAGCTTCAGGAATGCACGGCTCAACAGAGTTGTGACTCTTTGTCAGCCTGGCTACAGTGCTGAACAGAAAACTTACTTTTGTTATCCTCTATCAACGATGAATAATAAGCTGTTCTGGCTTTGCAAATTGCTTTTTTATATACTATTATATTATCTTTCCATTCACGACAGGAGTCTACAGACTTACAAGAGTACCACTTCCTTTCCCATTTTACGCACATTTGTTTCAACATGCAGATATCTGGATTATACCAGGGAGTTAAGTTTCCTATGGTTGGAAATCGAAAGTTACGCCTGTAACTACGGTTCTATGAGTCCCGGATGACCGCCAGGCGGTGCTGTAAGCACTGGATATCTTCCCTCGCGCATGCGCATGTCGAGTACAATACCAACAATGTCACGTCACCCGTGACCCCTGCATGACCCCCAGAAGGGGTATATCTTCCGGCGTCAGCATGGGATCGACTCCTAGAATCTTCTCGCGAGAGCACGAGGATTCGGAGTGACCGGCAGGCCTGGCGGTCATCCGGGACTCATAGAACTGTAGTTACAGGCGTAACTTTCGTTCTATTTCGTCCCTACTGACCGCCAGGCGGTGCTGTAAGCACTGGATGACGAATACCAACAATGTCACGTAGGATCCCGGTCACTTACCTCACTGACCAGGGGCAGAAGGACCCGGGAGTAGAACCACGCCCAATGGTTGGGGAGTGGCGACATTGATCCGGTAAAATCTGGAGAACGTGTCTGGCGACGTCCATGAAGTCGCGGTGCAGATGTCCTCCAGAGGCACCCCCTGCAGGGCAGCCAAGAAGCTGCGACGCTTCTGGTCGAGTGGCACCTCACCCCCACTGGTAAGGGGCGGCCACTGGCCCTGTGGGCGCGCTCGACGGTGTCCACCACCCAGTGGGACGGCGCTGTCCAGAAACAGCACGCCCCCTGTTGGGGCCACCATGGCAGAGAACAAGCTGCTCCGACCGTCGCACAGGCGCGGTAGCATAAGCAGCAAGGGCCCGTACGGGGCACAAAGGGCTCGGCCCACTCTCTGCAGGACCTAGGGCAGGAACGCCACGTTCGGCCACAACGTAGCCCCTGAGCTGACTGACAGGGCATGTAACTCATCGACTCGCCGATGTCATGGCGAGGAGAAAAGCTATCTCCATAGAGAGCCACTTCAGGCCCACCCGGGCCAAGGGCCCAAAAGGGTGGAGAAGAGAGGGCACCTAGCACCATGGGCAGGTCCCACACTGCTCGGGGGTTTATATTCATGTTTATGTTCTGGTTCTCTGGAAAGCGTCTAGAGACAACATCTGTTGTATTAGACGCTATATAAATAAAATCGAATGGAATCGAAAACTGGGGCCTTTGGGCTCCTCGGGGGGGGGGGCGCAGCCTCAGAGCCCCCCTGAGAAAGAGAAACCAGCCGGTGGCACCCCACGGTGGCATTCTCAACCAGGGCATGTTGCGATGAAATGACCGCCACATACACCCTTAAAGTGGACTGAGCACGGCCACCATCCAGGAGGGACCGAAAGGAACCCCAGGATCGTGGCCACGGGGCAAAGAACAGGGTCCTCTGCCCCGTCTGCACACCAGGCAGAGAATCTCCCCCACTCGCACTCATACCAGAGGCGGGTGGGAGGCATATGGGCATTCGAGATGCCAGCCCTGACGGGTTCAGGACAGCTTGACAACAATGGGTCGGGCGCCGCAGCGGCCAGACTCAGAGCCAAAAACGACGGGGTCGGGGTGCAAAACCTGAATCCCCGGCTGGAAAAGACGGTCCCTCTGGGGGGCGTCATGTTGTGTCGCAGCAGAGCCTCCGCAGCAGTGGAAACTATGTTTCCCCGGTCGGAAGGGGGCCACCAAGAGGAGCCTGTGAGCCCTCTGGAGGACCCTCTGCAAAGGCGGCTTGCGCCGGGAGAGGAAGTCCGTCACCCGGTTCCTGTCTCCAGGCAGGAACATCGCCCGAAGGCCGGGCAGGCGAGGAGCTGACCACGCTAGGAGGCCCCGGGACACCTGCAGCAGCTGTGCAGAGTCGGGGCCCCCTCTGGTGGCCGATCAAGGAACAGTGGACACACTGTCCGACCGACCCGGCATGTGCCTCCCCCACAGGAGTTGCAAAAAATGTTAGTGTGAAGTGCAGAGCCCAGAGCTCCAGCACGTTGATGTGGCACGTGCGGACCCGGGAGGACTACTGATGACAGCCTCCCGGCAGGGAGGGGACAGCGCCTAAGGGCACACCCCTCAGCCGGAATGTCCCGCCTTTCCAGGGTGCAAGGGTATAGACACACACCCGCGAAACCCTGACCAGCCTGCGCCCGTGCCTCTTGGCATCCAGGCGAGGCTGTCCAGCCACATTGCAGGGGGCGTAGCGACAGCAGGCCCAAAGGTATAAGAGGGGCAAGGGTTGCCATCACGCACCTGGTGAAAAAAATCCTCGGTGACAGGGAGAGCCCGCACAGGAGCACCCTGAACCGACAACGGTGGCCCCGGTAGGCGAACCCCCGGAACTACCGGTGACGTGCCGCGACCGGCACGTGAAACAAGCGCCCTGTAGGTCCACAGTTGCAAACCACTTCCTCCTGACCAACGCAGAGCATCTGCTGTGGTCAAGCCTCCTCAGGTCCAAGATGGGACGACGTCCGTCGTCTCTCTTGCTGACGAGAAAGTAGCTCAAGTAGAACCCCCAGGCCGCGGCGGGGGGTCCACCGGCATGATGGCGCTCTTGGCCAGTAGGGCGGGCAA
The DNA here is from genome assembly GCF_033807715.1 of Cololabis saira. NCBI lineage: Eukaryota > Metazoa > Chordata > Actinopteri > Beloniformes > Belonidae > Cololabis > Cololabis saira. The sequence goes on from NC_084607.1 coordinate 9,083,177, forward strand.
CACCCCGGAATGTTTGCCGGGTCTCTGACGATGGTCATCTCAACCGGGCCGGAGGTAGGAGGCCGGTGTCGGAACTGCAATACGTACCCGGGCCCCAATGAGCAGGCAGCCCAGTAACCGAGCTGCTGCCGGAAAAGTAGCTGACGACCGGCTCCGTGGCCTTAGCGCCGTCTCCCCCGGGCTCTGGACGTCCCGGGGGGGCGACGGTCGGGATCAACGCCCCGACGCTGGTGGGACGGTCCGCGCACAGGGGGGCGAAAGTCACCAGCAGGCTGACTCAAAAGAAAAAAATAATCTGCAAGGAAAAAATAATGTCACATTAATAAAGTGGGAGAGGGAGCGAAACGCTGCCGTCACCACAAATGTGCCGGTGGGAGAGGGGCGTGGCCTTCACCACGGCTGTAAGAAAGACCAAAAAAGGTGTTTGTGTTGTTTTTTTCAAAAGAAAAAAAAAAAATCCTTTTCTGTCTTCTTTTTTTCCTTTTTTTTTTTTTTTTCAAAAGAAAAAAATAATCTGCAAGGAAAAAATAATGTTGTCACATTAATAAAGTGGGAGAGGAAGCGAAACGCTGTCTCCCTGCGCAGATTGTGATCAGGTGTCAGGCGCAGCTGACAGCTTACCTTCTGTCAGCCGCGCAGGGGGGCGGGGCGGGGAGACGCCGCCGCAACCCGACACCATCAATACCGCGCCGGCCACAGCCTCTCGGAGGACGAAAAAAATCGTTACTCCTACCTGAATGGCACGAAGCTGCACCGAGGCCGGCGGTTTTTTAGGGAGGAAAGGAAGAAGCTTCACAAAGCTCCTATTTCCGTCCTGTACTTCAGACGCGCGATGCGAGAAGAATAAGGAGTCGATCCCATGCTGACGCCGGAAGATATACCCCTTCCGGGGGTCATGCAGGGGTCACGGGTGACGTGACATTGTTGGTATTGTACTCGACATGCGCATGCGCGAGGGAAGATATCCAGTGCTTACAGCACCGCCTGGCGGTCAGTAGGGACGAAATAGAACCTCTTTCTCAAAAGAGCCACTGCATCTAAAGCTGAGTGCAGCAAATCAGCAGTGTTACCAGCAAAGAAATCAACATGTGCAGAGGTAGAACCTAGGTCACTGGCCTCGACTATTTCCCTATTTTCCACTATCGTAAGATGAGCAATGGCCTCCCTAAATTTTGCTTCATCGGACAAACATCTGCTAAAATAATACCTCCTACTTTGCGCTTCAACATCGACAATATTAAATTCAAATGTTATTAAATATTGGTCGGATAAGAGGGAGTTTACACGCGACACCAACAGATTATCAGGTTCAACTCCGTAGGTGGGAACGAGATCCAAGTTATAATTAAAACAGTGCATCGGTTTGTTTACTTTTTGTGAGATACCCATGGATTCTAGAATACAATTGAAAGCTAATTTAAGATTACCGCTTTCAACATCCATATGAATGTTAAAGTCACTGACTATGATGAATCTATTTCAGGGGTCACCAATCCTGGTCCTCGAGGGCCAGTGTCCTACATGTTTTAGATGTTTCCCTGCTTTAACACACCTGATTCTAATTAATCATAATCATCAGCTTGTCATCCAGGGCTGCACAATTCTGTTAATGACACAGTCACTTGTATCATGGTGCAATGAAGCAGGGAAACATCTAAAACCTGCAGGGACTCGGAGGGCCGGCCCCCGTCTACTGGATGGCCGGTGGGGGGACGCGGGTGTCTTATCAGGGCCGGCTTTGCTGGTCCTGCTTCCTGGCTTCGGCCTCCGCTCCCCCTCTTGCCCCCCCTACACGATTCATACGCACATAGGCGAAAGGCGGGGGGTCCGGGTCGTGGGGGGCACCGTCCCGCGTGGCCCGGCACTCCCCGCCTCACGGTTTTTACAGCAAAATAGACACTGCACATTCAACACTTTATAAATACACTTGACAAGGACACGTAGTTCGGGAGGGGGGGGGGGTCGGTGTCAATCGATACTTGGCCCTCCCTCCTCCCTGTTTTTATGGCATTAATCACATGCACTCAACACCAGGGGCGGGAGGGGGTCCCACATCACCCGCGTTCCCTCACCGGCCTGGGACAGGTGGGTCGGGTTACCCGGGCCTGGCGGGGCCCACCGTGCAGCCTGGGGTGCCTTCTGGCGGTGCTGGACCCCCCCGGGGAGGGGGAAACGGTGCGTGATTGTATGTCTGTGTCGGTGAGAATGCGGTATGGAAGGGTCCTGCCATGGAGGATTTGAGCCTACATTGGCAGGACATCAAAAACTTAATAATGTATCAATATTATATTATACAAAGATGGTTATTATTATTATTATTAGTAGTATTATTATTATTAGTATTATTAGTATTATTATTATGTATAGTATATTATATTATTATTAGTATAGGTATCGGATAAGTGAATGGATGAATGAATGGGATGCCTGGGTCTGGGGCCCTCCGTTGTCGGGCCTGCGCGGGTGTCGCCTTGTTGGGGGGTTCCCTCTCTCCGGGCCCGTCTCCGGTCCCCCCCGCTGCCTCTGCGGCGGGGCGCCCCTCTGGTCTTGGAGGGCCACTTTCGTGGGGGACGGGTGCGCCTGCCCGCGTCGGCGGCCGGGGCGGCTCTGTCTCTCCGGGCAGGCTGGCCCCCTGCCGGGTGGGGGTCGTTGGCCTGAAGGGTGAGGGCCTCCTGGCCGCGTGTCCGGCCCGGACCGGGTGGCCGGGGATTGCCTGGGTCGCGGTCCGCCGCCGCGGGATCCCTGGCTGCTTCTTCCCGCGCCGGGCCCCCTCGGCCGCCGCCGGGGGGGGGGGGGGCCTCGCAGGCGGTGGGTTGCCTCCCTCCTACTTCTCTCCTCTGTGGGGTTGCCGGTGGCCTGGGTTCCGGGCTCTTCCGTGTCGGCCTCTGGTCTCGCGGGTGGCGGGGTTGCTCCCCCCCCTCCCCCACTATAGATACACTTCAGGTGGAGCTTTGTTTGGTTTATTACACACACACACACACACACACACACACACACACACACACACACACACACACACACACACACACACACACACACACACACACATATAGTCATTTAGTCACATGCATACACACACACACACACACACACACACACACACACACACACACACACACACACACACACATAGACATACACACTGGCTTGTTCACCTGCATGCTGGCTCTCTAGTTTTTGGGTTTAGGTAGCGGTAGCGATAGCTTAGCTCAGACTGCGATCAGATCTCAAGATTTAGGTCGATTGCTGTTATTGTTTTGGTTGGCTCCGTGCCGGTTTGGTGCTTTGTTTGTGGTTTTTTGTTGCAGATTTCCAGTGCTTGACGTGTGTCTCCGTGTGTTCCTGCTTCCTGGATTGGCAGTGGATGTCGTCACCCCCCCCCCCCCCCCAAAAAAAAACAAAAAAACACTGGGTTTGTATGTGTATATTTATGTATGTGTACGCATATGTGTGCGTATATATATGTATATATTAAATATAGTAATAATGCACATATATACACTTTTGGTTTCTACCGTCATGGTATCAATCAATAATATGTGTGCAGACAAGGTAAAAATAAAAAAATAAAAAATAAAACCTGCAGGGACACCGGCCCTCGAGGACCAGGATTGGTGACCCCTGATCTATTTGTACTGATCAATAAACCAGATAGGAAATATGAAAATTCAGACAGAAACTCAAGATAAGCGCCAGCAGGGAGCCGGTACACTACTACTAACAAAACTGGCTTCTCTGATTTCCAGCTCGGCAGGTTTCCGACTAAGCTTGAGGCTTTCGAATGTATTATAATAACATTTAGGTTCAAATTTTGTCTGAAGACTGGAATTATAAATTGGTGCGACTTTTCCGCCTCATGGAATATGATGATTAAAGTGGCCAGGCGGAGTCGATTCATTCAAACTGACATACTCTTCTTCCTTTAGCCATGTTTCTGAGAAAGAAAATATCATTCCTGGTCTTGGTAATTAGATGTATAAGGAAAAGGAAAAACAAAATGTATTAATTTCTTTACAAAAATGCACATATAAGGAAAAGGAAAAACAAAATATATATATATTTCTGCATTTTCTTTTTAAAATTATGTCAGTTTTAGTGCTACATACATAAGAACCCCAGTTTTGTGAAAGAAATGGTCGATCCACCACACTAAACGTTAAACTGAACTTTTTAGACTGCATTTAAGTATTGTAAACAGAAACAACATGACAGGGAAAGCACATTTATGGCTCCTACCGGTACTAGGATCATTCCGCGCTGAAGGTGTGTGTTTGTCAAGGACCCGGACTCCTTCTAACACATCCTCCTTCTCCATCGAGAGTCTTAACGTAAACTGCACGACAGACAGTTGACAGAGTGCTCCTGCAATAATTCAAGGTTTTCCCACAAACCTGCCTGAACATGGTTTGAGGCAGGTAAAACGCAGACCCGGATTAACTCAGTTTGGCGCCCCAGGGTGACCACACTTGAGGTGCCCCCCTCATCCCACATTTTACAGTAAAAAAGGGAAATTTACTATGGTTATAAAGACCATAGATGTACGTGAACGTATTGCTGAAATACATGCTCAACACTCATAGTTCAAATAAATGTAAGACAAGCAACCAACTAAGAGTAACACCACAGATAGACATGAGTCTACAAACACCACACTACACTGATACTCCAATCAGAATGCAACTCACATGCCAATGTAACACCACATGTTAACTATCATCATTTCCATCACATATGGCCTATCTGAGGACTACACACAAAACAATTACAGCATATGACTAAACAATCAAACAGGCCTACTGAATGAGCGGATGTGAAGGTAGGGAACAGCACACTCACTCAAATGCAATTCTTTTTATTTTATTATTATTATTTTGATGTATTTTTATTATATCATTGGTTACTGCTGTACCTGTTTGCTCCTCTTCCTGCAAATATATAGAGAAACTAACAAAATATGACATATATGGTCCAGTTAGTCATTTAATTTGGTGCCCCCTCATTGGCTGCTGCCCCTGGGCGCTCGCCCGGTTCAGTATATGGATAATCCGGGCTAGTTAAAACGACTCAGGAGGTTTGTTTCAATAAACACCAAAATTATCTCCATGGAGAACCGGTGCTGTTAGAGGTGATGGCGCCCCCTGGTGGTGTCATCCACGTTGTTGCAGTTTTGAGCTGAGCCGCAAATCAATTAGTTGAAAAAATTGCATCCACTCCCACACAAATGTTCTGGTATCTGGGATTTTGTACGCAGCACCCCCGCATGTGTGCCGCAGTGGTTGACATTATGAATCTTTGATAAGGGGACACTTTATTAGTATCAATTAAAAAAAGACAGTATTTGTTCAACAGTGTTAGGGTTCAGGTGATTCCTTTTTGAAAAACTTCTCCAGATTTGGATGAAAATCATTTGAAGGTTACAGATGTTAGGTGCAAAACAACTTTTTAAATGTGCAATAACTCATGCTATTCTGATCTGTCTTTGTTAATTCAGGATTTCCTCTTTAGTTTATGTACTCACGCACACACATATATATTACCTTATAAGTAATTTAACATTTGGATACCTGGGACACTTTATTAATACGAAGAGCAGGCTTTATGAGGGACAGGTGTGATCAAACAATGCAGAAATAAACATATTTTGCAAATGTACACATTCCTCCATCCAGTGTTAGCTTTGCATATCTGCACATTGAGGTCAGACACATTTTTATTGCTGAAAAGATGCACTTGACCTTTATTATCTTTTAATTAGAAATCACACAAGGTATTAATTATTCATTTATGTAAGGGTTGTCCTACTCCATATCTTTGGCTTCACCTGCACTGATTGCAGTATATATCACTATATTGTCAAATATATCACGTCAATAACTACAGGACTGTCTCAGAAAGTTAGAATATTGTGATGAAGTTCTTTATTTTCTGTAATGCAATTAAAAAAAACAAAAATGTCATACATTCTGGATTCATTACAAATCAACTGAAATATTGCAAGCCTTTTATTATTTTAATATTGCTGATTATGGCTTACAGTTTAAGATTAAGATTCCCAGAATATTCTAATTTTTTGAGATAGGATATTTGAGTTTTCTTAAGCTGTAAGCCATAATCAGCAATATTAAAATAATAAAAGGCTTGCAATATTTCAGTTGATTTGTAATGAATCCAGAATGTATGACATTTTTGTTTTTGTAATTGCATTACAAAAAATCACAATATTCTAATTTTCTGAGACAGTCCTGTATATCACTTCAAACAGTAAACACCACAAGTTCATACTGGTTTGGAAAACGTTTTCCTCATCCATGGAAAAATATATAATTTTGTTCTCAGAAGGACCGAGGCAGCATGAGATTAGATCGAGGCAGCCTACTCAAATTTCCCTCTGCAGAAGGTTAGAGGTGCCGCCCTGCTGCGACTTCTTCTTATTCTTGTGTTTTTCCCTCTGCAATGCTGGTCACACGCAGGTCAACATTTCTGCTCCTCCACCTCCTGCAGAACCACACAGCTGCTGGACGCTCCTGCTGCTGGATTTCTTTGGAGCTCCATCAGCACTGAAACAACATACACATGTAAGATTCATGACTAGTTCACAATGAAAGCTAACTAAAGCCTATATCTTTACACTGTCTTCCTTCTCTCACAGAATAGATTTTAAAATCCTGCTGTTGGTTTATAAATCTCTGAACGGTCTGTTCATCTAAGATCTCCTGGTCCGTTATAGACCAAGCAGGACCCTCGGGTTGTCAGGGTCAGGTTTATACTTTCTGTACCCAGAGTTAGAACCGAACACTGAATCAGCTTTCAGTTTTTGGTCGCCTCACCTGTGGAACAAAGACCAGGATGCGTCAAACTCAGCTGCTATAAGTTAAGGTTGAAACCTTTTTACTTACTGCTGCATTTCAATACCTTTATTCCTTGCATCTCATTTGTTTTATCCTTTTTAACTTATGTCTGTCTGTTTTTATTTATTCCGTTTTGAAACTATTTGCATTTTTTTATGTGAATGACTTTGAACTGTCTTGTACATGAAATGTCCCATACTGTTAAGAAACATTCTTTATGTGTGTACTCAGTTGGTAAAATGTAATTGATAGTGTTTTATTTGTACCACTGTGAGGCGCCAGTGTACAGGCCAGGGGCTCATACTGCGTCATCACGTGGGTCACGCACAGACCTGGCTCGGCCGGTTCTGTGCAGTTGTTCTGAGTTCACGACAGGAGAAGGTTGTATTGTTACAAGTGTCTTAATAAATATGCCAGAGCGGCTGAAGATATTTTTTGCCTCCGTCGGTTATATTTGCCTCCGAGTTCAACGCTGGTGAAGCTGCAAAGCTCATACTAATAAACTTGCCTTGCTCACGAGCCACATAGTGATTAACAATTGTCACTAGATGTTAAGACGCCACTACAAAAGGTGACAGTAGAATCTGGCTGTAACTGCTCCTAAATCTTCTTAAAATGGTAGATAAAGACAACGCTCCACTGACATCTGAAGGTATTTTATTTCCCCACAGACAACGTAAAAAACTGCAAACATAAGCAAATATTATATTTTGAACACGTTGAATGAAATCTTTACATCTTTAAGCAAACAATGAAATTAAATAAATATGTATACAAACAAAGACAACAACGTACCGTGTAAGCCTTTTACCACGTTTTTAGGATAGTTAAAGTTGTTTTATTTATTTTACGGCAACTCTTGTTCAACGCATGAACTGCTACCACCACTGAAGCTCAGTTCAGAATGAGCTTGGCTCATCAGGTGCACTCAATTTACCCACCACCAATTAGGAGGAGGCCTGCCTCTGCTGCCCCCTACAGCAGGTACTGAAGTACTGAAGGACATACACACACATACAATGTTGCTGAAAGAAACACATGGTATATATTCTTTAGAAACCCAATAAAATAACAAATTACCATTCCTGGCTTATTAAGACAGCTACACTGGCTATGCATGTATAAGAAAAAAGGAAAAAAATTATATATATATTTCTGCCTTTATTTTTAATTGTGAAATCTTTAAGAAAATGAATTTAATTTGTGAAAGAAATGACCGATCCACCAAATGTTAAACTGAACTTTTTAGACTACAAAAAGTACTGTAAACAGAAACAACATGACAGTGAAAGCACATTTATGGCTCTTACCGGTACGAGGATCATTCCACGCTGAAGGTGTGAGTTTGTCAAGGACCCCACTACTCCTGTTCCGGTCACTCCCTGGGTCTTTCGAACTATCTGTGGAAATGGGAACTCCTTCCTGCATCTCCGATATCCTTCCTGCGTCTCCTTCTCCATCTCAGCAGATAATTGCTGAGAAAACTGCACAACAGCCCGCTGCTTTGCACACGACACGAATCGAAGGCTCCGTCAACTCGTGTGCAAGGATATGTGATAGGTGTGTCGTGTGCATGGGGTCGTGTGTGATTGTGTAACGTGTGCAAAGCGTCTGCTTTGCACACGTTACACAATCATAAGGCCGAAAGGAAACTGAACTGTTGTTTCCCATTTTCACAGATAGTTCGAAAGACCCAGGGAGTGACCGGACCAGGAGTATACGTTCCAGAGTTTGACGTCAGCATTTGCAAACGGATTACTGATAGACTGTGTTCACTGCTGAAACTACTGCCATTATATTAGCTTTAGAGTGGGTGGAAGAGGTCAGACCACAAAGAGTTGTCATTTGTTCAGATTCCACTGCAGCCCTTCAGAGCCTGAATTCAAAGAAAACAACAAGAGAAGGTGTTGGAAATATTAATGGTGTTGTGGAGGTTATGGCGAACTGGCGTTTCTGTGCAGTTTTGTTGGGTTCCTGCACACATGGGTGTTGATGGCAACGAGAAAGCAGACAATATTGCTAAAAGAGCACTAAAATTGAGTAGTGAGGCAATTGTGGAAATTTCTTTTGGTAAAGGTGAAGCAAAATCATTAATTAGAAAGGCAGTGAGGGATTCATGGCAGAAGGTGTGGGACAACGGTGTAAAGGGGAGACATTTTTATAACATACAGAAGTCAATTAATGTGAAGGTTTTCAAAAGAAAGTGTAGGAGAGAGGAAGTCATCATTTCTAGATTAAGATTAGGTCATACCAGTCTAAAATCAACCCTATATTTAATGGCAAAGTCCGTGTCTGATAAATGTGAGGAGTGTGATGTCACAGAGAGTGTAGAGCATGTGATTCTTAAATGTGGCAGGTATGAGGTAGAAAGGAGCGCTTTAAGAGACAGGATGTACGAGCTGGGACGGGAATGGAGTTTAGTAGGTTATTAGGGAGGAGTGAGGTGACGAGGGATTGTTATAGGGATAGATAGTGTTTCTTGAAAAAGTGAAAAGTGTGTAGAAGCCGGACATATTAAAAAAAAAGTTAGACTTCCAAAGACTTCTCAAATTATAGCGGACGGCTTTTACTAGTGACGTATCCACCAGACTCCTACAATGGAGTCGCTCACTCGAGTAGCGAGCGCTCCTCTTCAGGCTGCTGAATCGACAATGTTTTCATGGAGTGAAAACACGTAGTCCATCTCCACCTGTCCAGACGTCTTGTCTCCCCTCAAACCGTGTTCAGGCAGCTCAGTGGGAATTAAACCTTGCACTGAAGGTTGCTCGAGGACTCCGTCAACTTGTCTGCAAAACAGCGGACTGTTGTGCAGTTTTCTCAGCATCATCTGCTGAGATGGAGGAGGAGCAGATGCTGGAAGGAGTCCGGGTCACACCTTCAGCGTGGAATGATCCTCGTACCGGTAAGAGCCATAAATGTGCTTTCCCTGTCATGTTGTTTCTGTTTATAATACTTAAATGTAGTCTAAAAAGTTCAGTTTAACGTTTGGTGGATCGGTCATTTCTTTCACAAATTAAATTCATTTTTTGAAAGATTTCACAATTAAAAATAAAGGCAGAAATATATATGTATATATATATATATATTTTTTTTTTTTTTTTTTTTTCCTTTTTCTTATACATGCATAGCCAGATTCTACTGTCACCTTTTGTAGTGGCATCTTAACATCTAGGTACAATTGTTAATCACTATGTGGCTCGTGAGTAGGGCAAGTTTATTTGTATAGGACATTTCATGTACAAGACAGTTCAAAATCATTTACATAAAAAAATGCAAAAAGTTTCAAAACGGAATAAATAAAAACAAACAGACATAAGTTAAAAAGAATAAAAAAAACGAGATGCAAGGAATAAAGGTATTGAAATGCAGCAGTAAGTAAAAAGGTTTCAACATTAACTTATAGCAGCTGAGTTTGACGCATCCTGGTCTTTGTTCCACAGGTGAGGCGACCAAAAAAACTGAAAGCTGCTTCAGTGTTCGGTTCTAACTCTGGGTACAGAAAATGTAGGAGCAGGGATGTATTGTCTCACCATGTAGTGGGTGTCGGTGTGGAGGTGTGTCTGTGGAGGCGTGTCTTTGTGTGAGGTGTGTCACTGGGGCAGAGTGGGTGACTGATTAAGATCACCTGCACCTGCAGTGGATCAGTTTTGTTTGTAAGAGTGAGGGTGAGGCAGGTGCCTATATTTTCTGTTGACCGCAAACGCAAATGCAAAGACAATCTGAATATAAGGCTGACAGTCCAATTTCATGGAATGGAACAATAAAACCCCATTGAACTGGCAGTACTGGCTTGTATTTTGCTTTGATCGAAGCGTGTCGGACAGATCCCTGCTTTCACTCTCTAAGTGACTAATTAAAGGTTGATAGTCACCAGCAACATTGTCAAGAGAAATGTCGACCTGAGTGTGACCAGCATTGCAGAGGGAAAAAGACAAGAATAAGAAGAAGTCGGGGAAGGACGGGGAAAACGTTTTCCAAACCAGTTTGAACTTGTGGTGTTTACTGTTTGAAGTGATACTTCAATATAGCGATACTATACTGCAATCAGTGCAGGTGAAGCCAAAGATATGGAGTAAGACAACCCTTACATAAATGAATGATTAATACCTTTTGTGATTTCTCATTAAAAGATAATAATGGTCAAGTGCACCTTTTCAGCTATAAAAATGTGTCTGACTTTAATGTGCAGATATGCAAAGATAATACTGTTCTAGATGGAGGAATGTATACATTTGGTAAATATGTTTATTTCTGTATTGTTTGATCACACCTGTCCTTCATAAAGCCTGCTCTTCGTATTAATAAAGTGTCCTACGTATCCAAATATTAAATTACTTATAATATATATGTCTGTGTGTACATAGACTAAAGAGGAAATCCTGAATTAACAAAGACAGATCAGAATAACATGAGTTATTGCACATTTAAAAAGTTGTTTTGCACCTAACATCTGTAACCTTCAAATGGTTTTCTAAGTTTTTCAAAAAGAGGAATCACCCTAACACTGTTGAACTTTTTTAATTGATACTAATAAAGTGTCCCCTTAGTATATCAGCTGCACAAATGCCTTCGCTTTATTCCTGTTTACTGCCACAAATCTAAAACATAATTGTCCCACTGTCATTATTTTATGGCGTTTTAAATGTTGACATGATGGAGCAGGTTCACTTAAGTGAGTGTACTACTACCACAGAACATTGCACACTATTTACAAACCAGCACGTTAAGAAGGAGAGACTAGAACACTTTTTATGGGGATTTATCTGAAAAATCCACAATTAAATGTAAATTATTTGATTTATTGTCCCTGACAGTCTTTATTCACATTCCCAAACTGTAGTAATACAGTTTTGAGTGTATCAAATACATACTGCAAAAACATGCATTGTAAACTGTAAATGAGCCTAATCTTCCATAAATGTTGTCAAAATTGTCTTATTTTTTAGCAAAAACATCTTTGCCCATAAGGGAAGAAAATTCTTGACAAAAAATATTAAAACTAGTAACACAGTCTAAACTACTCTTTGGTTTTCTTGTAACAAGGCTTTTTCTTTTTTTACTATCTTAGAAATAAGTTTTGGCAGAGCAATTAAAAATACATCTGTGTTCCCGTCTTTGACCAGCAGGGGGGTAAAAGAAAAGCCTCGACAAATGAACCTTTCGGGAGCCAAATGACTGGAAGGCTCCATGAAGCATCACCTCACCATCACTGCGTGACTGCGTCCACCTGAATTGTTAAACTGTTGCAGAATGTCTTCTACTGCTCTTGAATGTGCCCTATGCTGACACCAGTGCACCAGGTGAAGCTAATCACCTCATCACAATAAATGACTGATGGCTTCCTCTGTGCCAGCTCTCCCAGTCAAACAAAGAACACAGTTGTGTCGTCTCTTATTATGTGTACCCGGTTATCCAGCTCTACAGTATATGATGGCTGCGCCAACAGGTTATGGGCCCAGAAAAGAGTATCGAAGCCGATGGAACCGTTTATGTTTTGATGGTGACGAGAAAAATTATGAGTTATGGGAAATTAAGTTCCTCGGCCATCTACGTTTGCTCGGACTCAAGAAAACCATCCTCCATGAGCCAGATGAGGGTGAGGATGGTGCAGAAGAAGATGCCGAGAAAAACTAAGAAGCGTATGCCGAGTTGATCCAGCTGTTGGACGACAAGAGTTTGTCTCTTGTGATGAGGGATGCGGCTGATGATGGAAGGAGAGCGCTCCAGATAGTGAGGGACCACTACGCTGGCAAGGGGAAGCCCCGTATGATAAATCTGTATACTGAACTTACATCCCTCCAAAAGACTGTCAATGAGAGCGTTACAGAATATATCATACGGGCAGAGACTGCAATTACCGCACTGAGGAATGCGGGAGAGACTTTAAGTGATGATTTGCTGATCGCAATGATATTAAAGGGCTTGCCAGATATGTTTAAGCCATTTTCCATTCATGTGGCTCAGAGTGATGAGAAATTGACCTTCGCTGAGTTCAAGACAAAGTTGCGGAGCTATGAGAGCACCGAAAAGTTCAGGACTGCGTCTACTGCGTCTATAGATGAGGACAGCGTCATGAGAGTGAGAGGAAGACCTGGCGGGGACGTGAGACTGACCTGCTACAGCTGTGGCCAGAAGGGCCATAAAGCAATAGAGTGTCCAGCTGCGGGCCAGCGCAGTGGACAGAGACAATGGTGCAGTTTTTGTAAGAGCTCCAAGCACAAAGAGGTGAACTGCAGGCGGAGGAGGAGAGACAAGGTCAAGCAGGCGGTGGATGAGGATGACCACACGTTTGCATTCAAGGTGGGCCAGGTGGATGGAGATCCTGTCAGCAGACCACAGAAGAGAGGGCTTATGGTCGACACAGGGGCCACATCCCACATCGTGACAGACATCACAAAGTTCAAGGACTTTGATGAGAACTTCAAGCCGCAAAAGCACATCCTGGAGTTGGCGGACGGTGTGAGGACCAGCGGAGTCGCACTGAAGAGGGGTGCGGCCAAGGTTCGTCTGATCGACAGGAGAGGATGCGCAGTGGACACGATGTTGATGGGGGCATTATATGTCCCATCATATCCCCAGGACATCTTTTCTGTCAAGGCAGCGACCGCCAGAGGAGCGACTGTCATCTTCAAGGAAGGACAGAACGAGCTCATCCATAAAGACCGTATGACATTTGGGATTCAAGTGTATGATAGGTTGTATTATTTAAACACTGCTGAGTCTATAGATGAAAGTAATGATGAAGATGGATGTCATGGATGCTATGATTTGCAAACATGGCATGACATTTTGGGACACTGTAATTATGATGTGTTGAAGTTGGAAAGTTTCACAGAAGGGATGAAAATTAAAGGTAAATCTGATAAGCCGAACCTGAAATGTGAGGTCTGTATGCAAGGGAAATTTGCTCAGAGCAGGAACAGAGAACCAGATGAAAGAGCAACCGCACCACTCTCTGTTATACATACAGATTTGGCTGGCCCTATAGAACCAGCAGCAAAAGATGGGTTCAGGTACTCTTTGGCATTTACTGATGATTATTCAGGTGCAATTTTTGTATATTTTTTGAAAGCCAAGAGTGACACAGTCAGAGCTACAGAAAAGTGTATTGCTGATGTTGCACCTTATGGGAAAATCAAGTGTATTAGATCTGATAATGGCACTGAGTTTACGTCAAAGGAGTTTCAGTCACTAATCAGTAAAAATGCCATTAGACATGAGACCTCAGCTCCTTATTCCCCCCCATCAAAATGGGACAGCTCAGAGAAACTGGAGAACATTGTTTGAAATGGCAAGATGTACAGTGCCTATCATAAGTATTCACCCCCTTGGATGTCTTACCATTTTAGTGCTTTCATAAATCAATCCTGGTCAATAAAATTTGGCTTTTTTAGCACAAAAATTTACTGGAAAAAACTCTTTAATGTCAAAGTGAAAACAGATTTCTACATACCGTAGTAATGTCAATAAAATAAAAATATATAAAGAAATATAATGGTTTGCATAATTATTCACCCCCTTTTGAATTGAATGGTCTAATTCGATAGAGGTCCATCAAATTGTTTCCAATACTCTCACAATTAGTGAAATGAAGATCACCTGAGTGGTGTGGGTGTGTTTCAAGTGATTGAGGTATAAAACACCTGTGTCTGAAGGGTCCAGGTGGACCAGTGTGTCCACCTGTCTGGTGGATCAGTACTCCTCGCTACCATTACACCATGAAGAACACTCCAAGCAACTCAGGGAAAGGGTTATTGAGAAGTACAATTCAGGGGATGGATATAAAAGAATTTCCAAGGCATTGAACATCCCCCGGAGTTCAGTGAAATCAATGATCAAGAAATGGAAGGAATATGGCACTTGTGTGAATCTGCCTAGATCAGGCCGCCCTTGTAAACTGAGTGGCCGTGCAAGTAGGAGACTAGTGAGAGAAGCAACCAAGACCCCTATGACTACTCTGAAGGAGTTACAAGCTTCAGCTGCAGAGACGGGTGAGACTGTGCATATTAGCAACTGCTGCCCGGGTTCTTCACCGGTCAAAGCTTTATGGGAGAGTGGCAATGAGAAAGCCACTGTTGAAGAAAACTCATATTAGATCTCGACTAGAGTTTGCCAAAAAGCACGTGGATGACTCCATGGTCAAGTGGAAGAAGATTCTTTGGTCTGATGAGACCAGAATTGAGCTTTTTGGCCGTCAGACAAGACGTTATGTTTGGCGAAAAACCAAACACTGCACATCACCAAAAACACACCATCCCCACTGTGAAGCATGGTGGTGGTAGCATTATGCTGTGGGGATGTTTCTCAGCAGCCGGACCTGGAAGGCTTGTAAAGATTGAGGGCAGAATGAATGCTGCAAAATACACCGAAATCCTGGGGGACAATCTTATTCAGTCTGCAAGAGAACTACGGCTTGGGAGAAGATTTATTTTCCAGCAAGACAATGATCCAAAGCATACTGCAAAAGCTACACAGGAATGGTTAAAAAAGAACCAGGTTAATGTTCTGGAGTGGCCAAGTCAAAGCCCAGACCTCAATCCTATAGAGAATTTGTGGCTGGACTTGAAAAGGGCTGTTCATGCCCGATACCCGCGCAACCTGACAGAGCTTGAGCAGTTTTGCAAGGAAGAATGGAGCAAAATTGCTGTGGGCAGATGTACAAGACTGATTGAGACTTATCCACACAGACTCACTGCTGTGATTGCAGCCAAAGGTGCATCTACAAAATACTGACTTGAAGGGGGGGGGGAATAATTATGCAAACAATTATATTTCTTTATATATTTTTATTTCATTGACATTACTTTGTAGAAATCTGTTTTCACTTTGACATTGAAGAGTTTTTTCCAATACATTTTTGTGTTAAAAAAGCCAAATTTTATTGACCAGGATTGATTTATGAAAGCACTAAAAGGGTAAAACGATGATGATGATGATGATGGTCAAGGGTTAACTGTTGACTATTGTTACCGGGTTATGTCAGATGCACCTCGAACTTTGAAGGAAGCCATGAGCTCACCGAAATCACATTTGTGGGTTAAAGCTATGAAAGATGAAACAGACTCTCTGAAAGAAAATGAGACATTCACCCTAACCACTTTGCCAGAAGGTAAACATGCAGTGGGGGGAAGATGGGTTTACACTGTAAAAGAAAATCCAGATGACACAAAAACATACAAAGCCAGGTATGTGGCAAAGGGTAATAGTCAAGTTGCAGGGATTGATTATAATGAAACCTTTTCTCCAACTGCTAGTATGACATCCGTGCGCAGTCTGATGCAGCTTGCAGTGCAGCATTGCTTAGAATTGCACCAGATGGATGTTAAAACTGCATACCTGCATGCTCCTATTGATTGTGAAGTGTACATGGAGCAGCCTGAAGTCAGAGATGGGTGAGAAACTAGTCTGTAAACTTAATAGATCATTGTATGGTCTGAAGCAGTCAGGACGAAATTGGAACAAAATGCTTCATGATTTTCTATGTGAAAATGGTTACAGTCAAAACCCGGCTGACCATTGTGTTTATAGTAGACAGACTGCAAATGAGAGGGTTATATTGTTAATCTGGGTTGATGACCTTATCATTGCTGCTGATGACAATCAAACTGTGAAAAATGTAAAAGAAATGTTGGGAGCAAAATTTAAAATGAAAGATCTTGGTGAACTTAAACATTTCTTGGGTATTGATTTTGTTCAAAGAAGAGGTGAAATAAAAATGAGTCAAAAAAGGGACATTACAAAGATTTTGGAGAGGTTTGAAATGATCAACTGTAAACCTAGATTTACTCCATGTGAAAACAAACTGAAATTTGACAATGAGGGTCAACCTGTTGGGCGGGGTTGGTGTATAAGTGTTGGGAAAGATAATACCTAGTGAAATCCATCCATCATGTTTGTTCTGATATGCATTTGTAGTTATTTTATATGTATTAAGTAATAGAATAAATCAATACAAATAGACACAGAGTAATTCCATAAATGCATTAAAAAAAAAAATGAAGCCGAGGTGTGGCGGCTGCCCCTGATCTAAATGACAATAAAATGTCATTCAATACCATTCCACCACTGTTTTAATCTGTAATATTATAAGACAGTGTACTTTCTCAATCCTGGTCCTCATGGGCCCCTGTCCTGCATGACTTAGATGTTACTCTGCTTCAGCGCACCGTGATACAAGTACCTGTGTCATCAACAGAGCTGTGCAGACCTTGGTGACAGCTAATGAGGACCTTTAATTAGAATCAGGTGTGTTGGTGCAGGGAAACATCTAAAACATGCACAGGGGCCAACGAGGACCAGGATTGAGAAACACTTAAATGTTAAATGAATACTGCATTCAAACGTACACATTGACTGCAGCAACTTTCCCCCACGCCATTTCTATCCTCGTGTTTCGTGTTTTTTTTCTGAAATATGCTCTCATACGCACGTATTAACACTTCTAACTCCAGTGGCGTGAAGTATGTGGATCTTCAGATGCAAACTAATGTTTCCTCAAAGGGATTTTGTAAATTAAAAAAGAAAAAAGAAAAAAGAAAAAGTATGTTGCTCCTTTGTTGTCGCCGGTTGCCATGGTGAATCCTTGTTTCAGGGCTCTACTGATGATGGCTTTTTAACTCGAGCTTAACAAACTCAGAGTTGATTGAACTAACTCAAATCCGCTGTTCTGGAACCGAAAACTCCGACTTTCCTATCTCAGGATAAGTCAAGCCGGAGTTCAGGTTTAAACTCGGAATGTGTTGAACCTACTTCCTGGAATACCCCTCAGATCTAAGTTGGATTGTAAGCAAACTGTCACAATACCTGTCTGAACCAAAAGAACAACATTGGGTAACAGCAAAACATGTGTTGAGATATTTGAAGGGAACTGTAAATCAGGAAATGTGCTTCAAAGGAAGTGATGTAAAACATATCCTGTAAGACAGGAAAAGTACAACTGGGTAGGCTACTGTTTTTAGTTTGTCTGAGACAGGGCCTGTTATTTCCTGGAAGTCAAGGAAACAGCCCACAGTTGCTTTATCCACATGTGAGGCAGAGTACATGGCCCTGGCAGCAACAACTCAGGAAAGCATGTATCTCGTACAGCTGTTGAATGGAATGGACTGCGGCAGTGAATATGCACCAGTGTTAGTTTTTGAGGACAATCAGGGTGCTATTGCTTTGTCAAAAAATCCTGTACTGCGTCAGAGATGTAAGCATGTCGACATCAAATATCATTTTGTTCGATCCGCTCTCAGTGATGGGAAAATCTGTATCGAATATTGCCCAACTGTTGACATGGTGGCAGATGTATTAACTAAACCTGTAACAAGAGTCCGGATGGATAAGTTTGTGTTTTTTATGTTTGGGATGAAGTGAAATGTATATGTTACTGTAGATCTTGTTGTCAGTATAAGATCAAGTGGGGGTGTTAAACTGTTGCAGAATGTCTTCTACTGCTCTTGAATGTGCCCTATGCTGACACCAGTGCACCAGGGGCCTGTACTACGAAGCGGGATTTGGGGTTAGCGAGGTAACTTCAGGTTTAACCCTGGGTTTTCAGGACTACGACGGTGGTTCACTTCTTACCGGGGTACATCGCCATGGTAACTTATGCTGAACAGCTAACCTGCTCCGGAGCAAGTTATGTTCGAGATACAGATCGCCGGGTATAAAAGCACCGCCCACTGACCAATCAGCTCTCTTGGAAAATGGCATGCCCTTTCGAAGAGAATCCAGTGGAGCTCGGTGCGCGGATCCCTCCGAAGAGAACGTGTATTCAGGGACCGCCAAAACCCCTTTGCTTTCCCTGATGAGTACCTGTATGAACGATCCAAAAAAAAAGGAAAAAAAGAAAAAAGAGGTGGAGGAGAAAATAAAAAATGAATCAATCAATGAATAAATAAAACAAATCATCACCCAAAATCCGATGTACAGTCAATCCAAAACTAATACCAATTAAATAAATAAATCAAGAAGAAATCAAAAAGAAGATGCATTTGTAAGGGGATAGCAAAAAAGGGATTTTCAATTTCGTCCCTCGAACATTCTGAGAAGTCACTTTAAAATACTAAATACCCCCCTCCTGAAAAAATAAAAAAATAAATAAAATAAATAAAAAAACCCAATTCTTTGGTACAGCATCAGCACAAGTTATCGGTCAACAACAATAGTTATAGAACCAATATATACAGGACTGTCTCAGAAAATTAGAATATTGTGATTTTCTGTAATGCAAACACAAAAACAAAAAAATGTCATACATTCTGGATTCAATACAGATCAACTGAAATATTGCAAGCCTTTTATTATTTTAATATTGCTGATCATGGTTTACAGTTTAAGATTAAGATTCCCAGAATATTCAAATATATGTTTATATCCCTATGAACTTACGCATTTATACAGTCAGCGATCTTTTGCCAGCTGTCTTTCCTGCATTTTGCAGCTGCAACTGTGTTGCTTTTTGCCTGTATTATATGCCTATACTCATCATATTTCCGTAAAATTATTGTTTGCTCTTCGCTACTGAAATAAGCGGCTCTGACAGCGGACTTCTCCATGCTTGCGATTGGTCATGCGCTGAAAACACCGCCCCTTTTATGTGCACGCGCTCATATCCAGATTGGAGAAACCTGGGTTGATATACCGAGTTGATAACCACCGTCGTGTGACCGCTTAGCGTGATTGCAATTGTCCGGGTTAGTGTATCTGGATAAGGAAAATATATCCTGGGTATGTTGAACTTGCTTCGTAGTACAGGCCCCGGGTGAACCTAATCACCTCATCACAATAAATGACTGATGGCTTCCTCTGTGCCAGTTTTCTCCCAGTCAAACAAAGAACACAGTTGTGTCGTCTCTTATTATGTGTACCCGGTTATCCAGCTCTATATGATGGCTGCACCAACAATAATATAAAATTAATTTAACAGATCTCTACATCATTCACCTGCAATCCTGTGGAACCCCTTGATGGCTTGGACAGGTTTATGTAGGCTTGCCACCCGTCCCTTGAAATACGGAATTGTTCCGTAATTGGGAATTAAAAGTTGCGTTCCGTATTGAACCAATACAGACACATATTATGCCAGGGGTCTCCAACTCCGGTCCTGGAGAGCACCTATCCAGCATGTTTTAGATGTTTCCCTGCTTCAGAACACCATGATACAAGGAGCTGTGTCAGCAACAGAACTGTCCGGACCTTGATGACAAGTTAATGACGACCCTTGATTAGAATCAGGTGTGTTCATGCAGGGAGACACCTAAAACATGCTGGATAGGTCTCTCCAGGACCGGAGTTGGAGACCCCTGTATTATGCTCTTATTTATTCATGTAATAATATACAGGTGGAGGTCGGAAAATTTGAATATATTGCAAAACTTTATAATTTTGATGATTAGCCTATGGCTTACAGTTTATGAAAACACCAAATAAAAAATCTCAAAAAATTCGAACATATTATGAAATCATTAAACAATTCAATCATAAAAATTATAACAAATAAAGGATTAACATATATTGCTTTACCTGTACTGTAATGTACATGTATTACGCGGTCTGATAACCATCTCCCGACGAATATTAAATTCTCTGCGCATTAATTCGTGACAATGGACTTTAATATATATATTCTGACTCTGTTTTTAATGACAGATGGCAGAACTTCGCCAAAACTCGCCTGCTGACTGAATGAATGAGGAAATCAAATGTGCGTGCGGCTCTGAAAGAGGCGGAGACGCAGAGAAACTCCAGGTTCATTGAGATAAACTTGGTCCCGACCAGGTTAGATTCAGAGCATCTGTTACTACGGTAACTGACCGAGAGCTTAAGTTACCTCTCTTTGTGAAACAGGCTAGAGTTACCTCTCTTTCTCTGGTTTGAGTTACCTCCCTTTGTGAAACGGAAAACTCAGAGTTTCCCTCATTTCAGGGTTAACAGACTCAGAGTTTTCACTAAACCTGCTTTGTGAAACGGACCCCAGGTTTAGTGAAAACTCTGAGTCTGTTAACCCTGAAATGAGGGAAACTCTGAGTTTTCCGTTTCACAAAGGGAGGTAACTCAAACCAGAGAAAGAGAGGTAACTTATAAGCTCTCGGTCAGTTACCGTAGTAACAGACGCTCTGAAACTAACCTGGTCGCTAGCAGGTTTACTTCAATAAACCCTGAGTTTCTCTCTGTCTCCTCCCTCAGTGGCGTCAATTCAGCCAATGGGCCTTTACGCAATACGCATCTGTTTTCTGCATCACGGACAGCAAGCGGCAGAGTTAGAGAGCAGAAAAAGCGTATCTGACAAATGCAATTTAACTCATTCTGTTCACTTCATTCACTATGTCAGTGCAACAATATCACAGAGACATCCGAGTTTAACTTCAAATAGTTAAAGTCCGAATGCACAAAAGGAGAGGGAGGGCGCAGAAGACAGAAAGAGAGAGAGTAAAAAAGGTCAAATATTTCCCTTAAACAGATTTATAAGAGGGTAGGGTGATTTGATATCTTACCTTAAAATGAACTTGCATAATTAATCCATCAGTGGCTAACAGCCTCGTTAATATCTTCTGCTGCTGGGGCAACATTGGCCTTCTTTCTTTTTTTTTTTTTTTTTAAATTGCGTGGTTGTCTGCTTCCTTTTCATTTTTGTAAGTTAGTAACACTGCAGAGCGCGCTAAAAACGAGATTGATAGCCACCACTGTCGTCAGGGACGCTGGGACATCACATTTCAAGATATGAGGAGGGTACAAGTGTTGGGAAAGATAATACCTAGTGAAATCCATCATGTTGTTCTGATATGCATTTGTAGTTATTTTATATGTATTAAGTAATAGGATAAATCAATACAAATAGACACAGAGTAATTCAGGTGTGGCAGCTGCCGTACCCAATGACGGCCCTGATCTAAATGCTATGCTCTCATACTCGCCATACGCACGTATTAACACTTCTAACTCCAGTGGCGTGAAGTATGTGGATCTTCAGATGCAAACAAATGTTTCCTCAAAGGGATTTTGTAAATTGAAATGTTAAATAAAGTTAAACACAAAAAAAAAGAAAAAGTATGTGGATCTTTTGTTGTCGCCGGTTGCCATGGTGACTCGTCGAATCGGGGCTCCATAGATACTGACTTTTTATAGTTGTGGCGGACGCGCTTAACTCCAGGCAGAGACGTTCTATAAACCGAGACAGCCCACTACGGTTGTGTTTCTTGTATCTGTGTCACGTGACTGCCACGCCCCCTTAGGAGACCGGAAGTAGGTCCTGGGTCTATTGAGTCCTATGGGAAAAGTGAACGTGAGCACAGATTATTACCAATTCCTTCACCCCATAGTAACCTAACTAAATATGGGACCCATTTTTCAAAAGCCACAAACCTTCCGAACATTCTGACACCGAAATGGACATTTTCAGACCGACAGATTAGGAGAAAATGAACTTTGTTTGAGACCTGTCTCTGTCTGAGCAACACACTCTCGCGAGATTTGGCTCTCATCGTTTTCCCAACGGATAAAATGAAGTTTAAAACTAATATAAAACTTGCTTCTTTGGTTAATAATACTGTTATTTTTATTATTTAAGCCTTTTTTGGAAGAAAGTTGTACTGTATCTAGTGTTGTATGTTCCAAAACGATGTGTGGAGAGGGGCGGCCACGCCCACTTAGGAGACCGGAAGTGTATACCATTCCATACCATTGCAAGTAACGGCAATGCGCTATCTTGTGTATAGAGGATCTTTGCTCCAGGTGAAACTACTTAGAGTTGAGTAAATTAACTCTAAACCGCTGTTCTGGAACCGAAAACTCAGAGTTTCCGATCTCAGAGTAGATCAACTAAGAGTTCAGGATTAGACTCAGAGTTTGTTGAACCTGCTTTGTGAGACGGACCCTAGGTTTACAACAGCACAAGACAGACATGGCAGGTAGTCACAATGCTCACTGAACAGGATAAAAGTAAATGTGGCCCACAAGGCAAGGAACAATAAATAGAGGTAAAAACCAAGGTCAGGGTTTCTAATGAATAGAAATAAATAAGTTAAAAGAAGGATAGACCTCAGCAATAAATAAAATGCGTTAAGATTTGTTTAAAATAAATAAAATGTGTTAAGATTTGTTTAAAAAAACAACTCGCTAATTACTCGGACACACTTTAGTTCAATACATCACTATTTTTTTAGCTCTCATTTTCTACTTGTGTTAATTTATTTAATGCTTATTTGTGTTCATTTTATTTGTTTATTTACTAATGGGTCTTTTTTTCTTTTTAATCTCGAGGATGTTATGTGTCCGTTTATATTTAGCTATATTCCTTTGAGTATTTTTTGAGTATTGACACTTTTTTCCGTTTTAATGTGGGGTGTTGTGTTTTACTTTTGTATGTTCGACTTCAATTTGCACACTCTTTGGAGTGATTCAGGGCCACATTTCACTGCATGTTATACGCGTAAAACTAAGCATGTGACAAAAAACAAACGTTGAATCTTTGAAATCTTGACAGTCGTGGGTTTTTCTTTTAATTGAAGTGTACAAACAAAATTGTAAGAGCCAAAATCGACCTGATGCAAATGATTTTTGGGGTTCTGCTGGAACTACAGAGGCTCCATAACCCGGAAGTGCGGTTTACAACGGAGTCCTATGGAAGTGTCGCCACTCTGTTTTATCCACTGCTCTGGGGGTGGCCCGTGCCACCCCAGGCCACTCCCTGAACACGCCAGTGGGTTGAAGGCATATCCAGGGCAGAGACAAGGCAGACAGGTTGCGATCAGTCTGGGGAAAAACGCTGGAAAGTCAGACATGTCACATGACACAAGAACAATCTGGCACTGAAGCAGAGACGGGAGGAGGCTTAAATGCAGCCAGGTGTGGAGAGTTGATGAGGTTTTGAGATTAGGACAGAAGTGGCGAAACCACCATGGATGTATTATATTAACCTGGATACCAGACCGGAAAATGTCCACCGTTCATTTCAATCTAGGGCGCAGATGGCACTGGGGACGGGGGGGACACGTCCCTCCCAGATTTATAATGACCCCGATCTGTCCCCCCCAGATTTATTGTGGTCCCCGATCCGTCCCTCCCACCCACTGTCCCTATGTAAGGCGACAAGTAGGTAGCAAAAGAGGATCAATGTTCCGTGAGTTAGGCTAACTTACATTGCAGCACAAAGTTGAAATGGCAGCAGCCACGTTAATAATACTGCACAGCTGATCCATTTGATAGCCCCGGTGTTTCTGCTACGACTTATGGTGCGTTCAGTTGTACACGTAAATTGGATTTTTGAAGTCGGAAAAGCATTGAAATCTAGCATCTACAAGCATAAACGCAGGCCCGGTTCTACGAGGGTGCATAAGCATGCATTGCACCTTCAGTTTATGTGTTTGCATCGTTGAAAAGACGAAAAGAAAACTGACAAATGCGCGCACGTCAAGCCTGATTTATGGTTCCGCGTTAAAACGACGGCGTAGCCTATGGCGTAGGGTACGCGGCGACGGCCACAGTACGTTCGCGTCCCTGCGTACCCTACGCCGTAAGGTCTGCGTTGGTGCAACGCGGAACCATAAATCAGCCAGTGTCCGTCACTGATCTGCTTCCAGCGCGCAGTTTCCTGCACCAGCAAGACGCTGCTCTCTGCTGCTCCGTTAACAAAGTAACGATGGATATTCGGAAGTGGTTCAAGCACAACGACGCAAACAACTTTACAGGACTGTCTCAGAAAATGAGAATATTGTGATAAAGTCCTTTATTTTCTGTAATGCAATTTTAAAAAAACTAAAATGTCATACATTCTGGATTCATTACAAATCAACTGAAATATTGCAAGCCTTTTATTATTTTAATATTGCTGATTATAATTAATCAGCTTAAGATTAGGATTCCCAGAATATTTAAATTTTTTTAGCAATATTAAAATAATAAAAGGCTTGCAATATTTCAGTTGATTTGTAATGAATCCAGAATGTATGACATTTTTGCATTATAGAAAATAAAGGACTTTATCACAATATTCAACTTTTCTGAGACAGTCCTGTATATTTATGGTTATATTTATTTTTGTTGCTATGTTTTATTTTCTGTTGCTAGATTGTCTGATGGGTGAGGTAGCCCAGACTAAATGTAGCATTTTCTTTGTTCTGCAGCGATATTGCTGCAAAAATGCACTTGAAACACACTTTAAATATTATTGTTTGACTGGTATCATTCCACTTGAAATGACTGTCATGTTTAGTGATGGTTTTGAGCTGTATAGATAAAATTAGTTTGAATTTCTATGTTTTATTTTCAGGGTAAAAAACATCTGTTGCTAGATTGTCTGATGGGTGAGGTAGCGAAGACTAAATGTAGCATTTTCTTTGTTCTGCAGCAATATTGCTGCAATAAAGCATTTGAAATACACTTTAAATATTCTTGTTTTGCTACTATCATTCCGCTTGAAATGATGGGAAAATGCATAATTTAGTGCTGAATAACGTGCCAGGCATGTGCACCCCCCCTGATCTGAGATGCAGCCCTAGTCATTTTCTAGAACCGGCCTTGCATAAACGTTGGGGTTCTCGTTTCATTTCATTAACTGTCCCTTTCTTTCGAATTGCATGTTCCATTATGTCCCAGTTTTTAAACTGGGAAGCGCTCAGTTCTGAGGTTCTGTTGTTCGGAGCTCCGAGTTCCAACTTCCAATGTAACGCACCATCTCAGAGCGCAGCTTCAGTGCGTTACGCAGATTGAAAACATGGTTGCGATCAACCATGACTCAAAAAAGTATGGAGCTAGAACAGTCTCATAATTCACAAATGCACAGAACAATTCACACGTGCGTAGGACAAGATACACAAATGTATTTTTGATGCACACACAAATATAACCTGATTTACAAATGTTTTTTTGTCTGTGAGCTGCGCTGGATTTGTGTGTGACTTTTGAGACTCCCCTGACGTGACTAGATCCACACATAGGTTTTTTTTTAACACGGAAGGATCTGCAACCAATCAGATTAAAGGGGCGGATACACCTGCTGTTTGAACTGCGTTAGCGCCGTTCACTTAGAAAAGTGATTAATATTTCGAGTTGGTGCAGTAAAGATAAATAAACCAGCAACAGGAGATAAAAGATAAATAAACAGGATGGAGAGGAGAACACTGTTCTGCTTTTCTTGTGATCAAAGAAAACAGCGCGATCGATGGTTTGTCGGGCTGTTCAACCAGAGCCGTCAGGAGACTGGAGAGCTCTTAGTCCTGCCGATGCAGGAACTGATGATAAGAAACAGTGGAGATATTTCTGTATTTGCTCCGTTTGGTTTCACGATGTATTACTGTCCCGCTGATTCAGCTCAGAACCAGACAGACCAGCAGAGGCTGCGCTGCCTGACGGGGACGAGCAGCGGCCAGGTGGAGCAGCACGCACATGTCGTCAGGAGATTAATTTTCCCGAAATGTCTGGAGTAAAGTCCTTATCAGTCGACTGATAACCGAAGAACCTCTGTATCCAGCTCAGATGTTTGATGATCGATGGACTAAACCCCCACCAGCATCATCACGGCTGCATCTTCCCGAGCATGACTCTGCACCGGGAATGTGTTGATCTGCCGCCGCTGTTTTGACACATGTTTGTCTATGTGGTGGCGATGTCACATCATAAATGTGAGGAAAACAGCTGCTTGTTTCTGACCTCCACGTCTGGTCACTGGTCAGCTCAGCTGACCAGCGCTGCTGTAGTGCTGGTCGCGAGTGGCGCTGGTCCCGGTCAGACACCAGCTGACTCAGCTCGTGCGTTAGAATATTGTGATTTTCTGTAACGCAAACACAAAAACAAAAAAATGTCATCCATTCTGGATTCATTACAAATCAACTGAAATACTGCAAGCCTTTTATTATTTTAATATTGCTGATCATGGTTTACAGTTTAAGATTAAGATTCCCAGAATATTCAAATATATGTTTATATCCCTATGAATTTACGCATTTATACAGTCAGCGATCTTTTGCCAGCTGTCTTTCCTGCATTTTGCAGCTGCAACTGTGTTGCTTTTTGCCTGTATTCTATGCCTATACTCATCATATTTCCGTAAAATTATTGTTTGCTCTTCGCTACTGAAATAAGCGGCTCTGACAGCGGACTTCTCCATGCTTGCGATTGGTCATGCGCTGAAAACACCGCCCCTTTTATGTGCACGCGCTCATATCCAGATTGGAGAAACCTGGGTTGATATACCGAGTTGATAACCACCGTCGTGTGACCGCTTAGCGTGATTGCAATTGTCCGGGTTAGTGAATCTGGATAAGGAAAAGATATCCTGGGTATGTTGAACTTGCTTCGTAGTACAGGCCCCTGTAGTTCAAATACATAAATATCTCCGCTGTTTTTCATCATCAGTTGCTGCATCGGCAGGACTTGGAACTCTGCAGTCTTCCGACGGCTCTGGTTGAACGGCCCGACAAACCATCTCAGATCGCGCTGTTTTCTTTACCGAGATCACAAGAAAATCAGAACAATGATGTCCTCTCCATCCTTTTTATTTATATTTTATCTCCTGTTGCTGGTTTATTTATCTTTACTGCACCAACTGGAAATATTAATCACTTTTCTAAGTGAACGGCGCTAACGCAGTTCAAACAGCAGGTGTATCCGCCCCTTTAATCTGATTGGTTGCAGATCCTTCCGTGTTAAAAAAAAAACCTATGTGTGGATCGAGTCACGTCAGGGGAGTCTCAAAAGTCACACACAAATCCAGCGCAGCTCACAGACAAAAAAACATTTGTAAATCAGGTTTTATTTGTGTGTGCATCAAAAATACATTTGTGTATCTTGTCCTACGCACGTGTGAATTGTTCTGTGCATGTGTGAAACTGTGTGTGTATTTGCAAATCGGTCTGTGCATTTGTAAAACTTGTCCTGTGCACGTGTGAAACGGTGTGTGCATTTGCAAATCGGTCTGTGCATTTGTAAAACTTGTCCTGTGCATTGTGCATTTGTAAAACTTGTCCTGTGCACGTGTGAAACGGTGTGTGCATTTGCAAATCGGTCTGTGCATTTGTAAAACTTGTCCTGTGCATTTGTGAATTATGAGACTGTTCTAGCTCCATAAAAAAGGCTCAATGGCACTGCTGTGTGCCATATTCACCAAGACAGACTTGACAAACTGGACAGACAAGATACAAGAACAAAGTTCCTTTTCTCCTAATCTGTCGGTCTGAAAATTGCCATTTTGGTGTCAGAATGTTCAGAAGGTTTGTGGCTTTTGGAAAATGGGTCCCATATTTACTTAGGTTACTATGGGGCGAAGGAATTGGTAATAATCTGTGCTCACGTTCACTTTTTCCATAGGACTCAATAGACTGCTGTTAGTCTCCTAAAGGGAGACTAACCCTAAAGGGATTAGTCTCCCTCCTAAAGGGAGACTAACCAGGAAAAGGAAAAGGCTATTAGTATTGTTACTTTAGAACAATATTACTCCAGTAAAAGTAAAAAGAACTTTGCATTAAAACTACTCTTAAAAGCATTATTTATCCAAAACCTTACTCAAGCAAATGTAACTTAGTACTACCACCTCTGGTTATGTGTGTTGTATAGAGTATGGAAAGCACATTTTCCCTCTGCTGTTACTTCACTAACTAATGTCGGACTTACACCACAGGCTCAAACTCAGAGAGAGGCAGGGGAAAGCAGCAGCAGCAGCAGCAGCAGCAGCACTGTAGTGCAGGTAGGTTAATATGTTGTAAATGGTTAGGTGATTTTGGTTTGTTTATAAGGAAAGGAAGGAATGAACATGATCTATTTTCATATTTCATAGGAGAAATATGTGGAGACAGGCGTAAGTGAAGAAGTGCAGGCAGGCAGGCAGGAACCCAAACATTAGCC
This sequence comes from Cololabis saira, assembly GCF_033807715.1. Lineage (NCBI taxonomy): Eukaryota > Metazoa > Chordata > Actinopteri > Beloniformes > Belonidae > Cololabis > Cololabis saira. Next base: position 9,111,847 of record NC_084607.1, read on the forward strand.
CAAAAGTGATTGTAGAACAGCATCTCAGCAACAAAACCTTAAGATCAAGAGAAGTGGTACTGTGAATTTCCTTGGCTCCATTATAAACAAGGAGTCAATGGAATCCTATGTTTTTTCTGTGCCCAGAACGGGCAAAAAAAAAAAAGTTAAAAATGTCTAAAAAAGTAAATGCATATTAAAAGGGTTTGATTGTTCTTATTCACACACACACACACAGTCTTACAAAGCCACACTGCACATCCACGCTACAGCTACACGCACAAATTTGCCGTTCCTACTTGTGTCCCCCCCACCTCTGAAACTAATGTTTCGCCCTTGTAGGAAGTGCTTGAACCACTTCCGTCGTCATCCATCCTTCGTATCCGCGTAACGGAGCAGCAGAGAGCAGCGTCTTCCTGCTGCAAGAAACTGCTGGAATCAGATCACTGGAAAAACCCTAGACATAAAGAGTAGACGCCGCCTTGGCTGGTGCTCTGCGTCTGCAAACCAATCACTATCACTCCCTCTCCCTACTATAAAAGGAGTCGCTGATCTTCAGACTGCAAACACGAGAATGTTTTCATGGAGTGAAAACACGTAGTCCATCTCCACCTGTCCAGACGTCTTCTCTCCCCTCAAACCGTGTTCAGGCAGCTCAGTGGGAATTAAGGCTTGCACTGAAGTTTGCTCGAGGACTCCGTCAACTTGTCTGCAAAACAGCGGCTGTTGTGCCAGTTTTCTCAGCATCATCTGCTGAGATGGAGATGGAGATGCTGGAAGGAGTCCGGGTCCTTGACAAACTCACACCTTCAGCGTGGAATGATCCTCGTACCGGTAAGAGACATAAATGTGCTTTCCCCGTCATGTTGTTTCTTTCTACTTAAGCGCAGTCTAAAAAGTTCAGTTTAACATTTGGTGTGGTGCATCGGTCATTTATTTCACAAATTAGATTAATTTTTTCAGATTCTACTGTCACCTTTTGTAGTGGCATCTTAACATCTAGGTACAATTGTTAATCACTATGTGGCTCGTGAGCAAGGTAAGTTTATTAGTATGGGACATTTCATGTACAAGACAGTTCAAAGTCATTCACATGAAAAAATGTAAATAGTTTCAAAACGGAATAAATAAAAACAGACAGACATAAGTTAAAAAGAATAAAACAAATGAGATGCAAGGAATAAAGGTATTGAAATGCAGCAGTAAGTAAAAAGGTTTCAACCTTAACTTATAGCAGCTGAGTTTGACGCATCCTGGTCTTTGTTCCACAGGTGAGGCGACCAAAAACTGAAAGCTGCTTCAGTGTTCGGTTCTAACTGTGGGTACAGAAAGTATAAACCTGACCCTGACAACCCGAGGGTTCTGCTTGGTCTATAACGGACCAGGAGATCCTAGATGAACAGACCGTTCAGAGATTTATAAACCAACAGCAGGATTTTAAAATCTATTCTGACAGAAGGGAGACAGTGTAAAGATATATGCTTTAGTTAGCTTTCATTGTGAACTAATCCTGAATCTTACATGTGTATGTTGTTTCAGTGCTGATGGAGCTCCGAAGGAATCCAGCAGCAGGAGCGTCCAGCAGCTGTGTGGTTCTGCAGGAGGTGGAGGAGCAGAAATGTCAACCTGAGTGTGACCAGCATTGCAGAGGGAAAAAGACAAGAATAAGAAGAAGTCACAGCATGGAGAAACCTCTAGCCTTCTGCAGAGGGAAATTTGAGTAGGCTGCCTCAATCTACTCTCATGCTGCCTCGGTCCTTCTGAGAACAAAATTATATATTTTTCAATGGATGAGGAAAACGTTTTCCAAACCAGTTTGAACTTGTGGTGTTTACTGTTTGAAGTGATACTTCAATATAGTGATACTATACTGCAATCTCTGCAGGTGAAGCCAAAGATATGGAGTAAGACAACCCTTATATAAATGAATAATTAATACCTTGTGTGATTTCTAATTAAAAGATAATAAAGGTCAAGTGCACTTTTCAGCAATAAAAATGTTTCTGACTTTAATGTGCAGATATGCAAATCTAACACTGTTCTGGATGGAGGAATGTGTACATTTGGGAAATATGTTTATTTCTGTATTGTTTGATCACACCTGTCCTTCATAAAGCCTGCTCTTCGTATTAATAAAGTGTCCTAGGTATCCAAATATTAAATGACCTATAATATATCTGTCTGTGTGTACATAGACTAAAGAGGAAATCCTGAATTAACAAAGACGGATCAGAAAAGCATGAGTTATTGCACATTTAAAAAGTTGTTTTGCACCGAACATCTGTAACCTTCAAATGGTTTTCTAAGTTTTTCAAAAAGAGGAATCACCCTAACACTTTTGAACAAATACTGTCTTTTTTAATAGATACTAATAAAGTGTTCCCTTATATCAGCTGCACAAATGCCTTCGCTTTACTCCCATTTACTGCCACAAATCTAAAACATAATTGTCCCACTGTCATTGGCCGGGTTTCCCAGATCCAACCTCTCTTAAGGATTTAAGAGAGGTTCAAAGAAGGTTTGAACTAAGAGAGAACCCTAAGATATGGGTGTTTCCCAGATGACTTCTTAACACCGTTCTTTAGTTTCGCTCTTTCAGAAGCTCTTTGGAGCAGCTGTCCGGTTCTGAAACCAAATCAATCGATGCCAGGCAAATCGATCACCGATCACTATCAGCGCATTTTCACACGCAGCACTGCTACCTAACGCACTAATTCACTGCTGCCTGTGCGTTATAATGAAAAATTAAGATGATAAATATAATTCAATGACCCTTTTTCATCCAAACGGTGCGTTACTCCGTTATTTCTGGCTACAGTGAGGCTTTTTTCCCCCACACGCAGAGACCGGGAGGAAACGTGGTGGGCGTGTGTGTGCGTTCAAAAACATGAGCCAAGAGAAGGCGAGTTTTGCAAATCGCAACTTGGAATTACAGCAATCCCTGGTTTTTCGCAGGGGTTATGTTCCAAAAAGAACCCGTGATAAGTGAAATTCTTTTTACAATTATAGAGGGCTTCAGATTGCAGAGATCATCCCCGCCACGCACGTATTCCTGCTCTTCTGATGCTGCTGCATCCCGCAGGTGGGTTTTTTCAAGAGAAGAAAATAGTTATGGGTCGTTGTCTTCGCTCTTTTTTCTTCTGGGCAAAAAGATTCTTTAATATAAACCGACACCATTGATTATATTTGAGACTGTAATGAACGATTCATCAAAGGATCCCGTTGATCAGCTGCTGCTTCCCTGTCATCACATAGATGCGCTCGGGCGCGGCGCAGGAGGATCGGTGTCCCGGCTGCCTGGACAGCCCGGTCCGACACACGTCAGGGGACTGAAGTGCTGACGCACGAATGCGTTCATAAAAACAGTTCTGCTTCGCGCACGGTGACGCGGTTGATTTGCAGCGAGAACATGCTGTATAGACGAATCCGGCGAAACCCGGAAGTCGAGCGGGCCGCCATTACTGCGGTGGCGGCTCCGCTCCTCCGCTCCAGCCCATAGACATATATACGTATGGATCTATTACTCCGCTCCCTGCCAGGCTCTCTTAATGTATTTGTATCATCGGAAAACTCCTGTCCCGTCACGTGCATTTGTTTTGATAGTGAATGAAGACGGGACGGACTGTCAAAACCACTTTTCTGTTTCACCAAGTGAACAGACGGAACGCAAAAAAAAGATGTTAAACTGCTGGAAAGGAACTGGAATTTACCTGGATACCTTAAACAAGGAAGCCAGGGAGCGGTATATGGAGAAAATAATGATTATTAACGGTTTGATCCATATGAAATCACTACTAGTGGAGCTCCGATGAGGATTTACTGCCGCAGTTCTGCACAACCCACGTCTTACTACCTTGTTTAGTGTTTGACAGCTGCTTTGGTAGATGTTTGACTCGCCATGTGTTTCAATAAATTAGTATAATATTACAACATACAGTACATCTTTTTTATTACTCTTACTTCTCTTTTCTTTTTTTTTATGCTGAAGAGGCTCCGAGACATGAGCAATATTTTTGTTTTCCTCGTGAGATTATTTTTTTCTTCTGCAGCTACAAATAGAGTTAATATTTTTTCCTCAACAAACTAGTTTTATCTGCAGATTGGGGTTATGTATGTATGTATTCTGTATCATCCGGAGCTGAGATAGTTCTGCCCTTCAATTAGAGACCTGTAATTGCGTTTTTTTTCGTCATCGGACGCCAGGCGATCAATAAAATATTCTTGGATACCTAAAATTAAACAAAACATACACAGGTAATATTTAATTGTGCAGACATGCCTCGTAAGGAGAGGAGGTGGAGAGAGCTATATTACAGTGTTTAATCATACACTCCCTTATCTCCCTATTCCTCTATTCTTTCCTGCTTATCGCTCAAACAAATCATTATTTATAAATTAACATCAGCATTAATTTAAGATACCTTCATTATTTATGGAAGGCCACTGTCTAACATCATCAATCCAGCTATAATGATGCTGTAGAGCGTCAGGTTACAATAACAGCGCTGCGGTGGCAGATTGACACCTGCCACCGCAGCAATGGCGCCGCCGCAAGATGGCAGCGCACACAAACCGGTCGCCGGATTCGTCTATAGCAGCCAAATCATCAAATAAATGATATTCATGATGATCGTTTTATTTGTGCGTAATGCATAAAGCATATACAGGAACACACTTGTTATTCCTTATTTTTCTTTTTTTCCCCCCCTTTGCTGTCACCAATAAATGCTAAGCAATATAAATCTAAAGTATAAAATAGATACAAACTTGTGCGGGGTGCATTGTTTTAATATCTCATTGCTTGGTGTAATATTGTTTTGCCTGACGCGGCTGGATCTGTGAGTCTTTGTTCACTAAGATGGTTGTAAAGACTGGGTCAGCAGCATCTTTCATTTCCTTCTTAATGAAAGAGATACTTAAGCTAAGAGCGACTCTGGGAAACGCGATTTTCTTTCACAGGCTCTTTAAGAAGGTTTGAAAGAAGTCTTTCGCTGTTAAGAACTACTTAACTGATCTGGGAAACCCGGCCATTATCTTATGGCCTTTTAAATGTTGACATGATGGAGCACTATTTACACTTTTTACAAACAAGCACGTTAAGGAGAGACGAAACACTTTTCTTACGGGAATGTATTTAAAAATCCACAATTAAATGTAAATTAATTAATTTACTGTCCCTGACAGTCTTTATTCACATTCCCAAACTGTGGTAATACAGTTTTGAGTGTATCAAATACATACTGCAAAAACATGCAGTGTATAAATGAGCCTAATCTTCCATAAATGTTGTCAAAATTGTCTTATTTTTAGCAAAAACGTCTTTGCCAATGAGGGAAGAAAATTCTTGACAAAAAATATTAAAACTAGTAACACAGTCTAAACTTCTCTTCTGTTTTCTTGTAACAAGGCTTTTTCTTTTTTTTACTATCTTAGAAATAAGTTCTGGCAGAGCAATTAAAAATACAGTGATCACATCTGTATGTGTTCCCTTCTTTGACCAGCAGGAGGGGTTGTAATCATAAAGCCTCGACAAATGAACCTTTCTGGAGCCAAATGACTGGAAGGCTCCATGAAGCATCACCTCACCATCACTACGTCCACCTGAATAACCAGGGGACGGGGATTTCCAAGGGCATGTGGAGTCTGTATTCAGGGTGGTGAACACCTAACTACACTAAACTAAACTGCAGAGTAACTACTTTTAATCTTTAAATAGTTCAGACTGACCATGGGGTGTATTGGGGTGGACAGGAAGGTGAGTACAGCGGCTATGGCAAGCCGTTTGAGTATTTATTCCATATCCTTGATGTCAGACCTCAGTGTTCTTTACTCGTTTGCACTTTGACTATACTAGTTGAAATTTTTTTGCACTAGTTCAGCATTTTGTTGTACTAGTATAACAAAAGGTTGCAGGTCACACGAATTATGTTGAACTTTTTGCAGGACGGGCATGAAAACGAAAAAGCAATGTCCTTTTTTTGGTCTTTTTTTGTCATTTTAATTAAGCCACGGAATAAGCAATGGTGAAAAAGAAAATGAAAATGCAATTTGGATAAAATCATATTAGTTTTATTTAGGCTATGAGTAAAAAAATGCGACTTTATTACGAAAATGAAAAATAATTTTTGCTAATCCATTTTAATTTGAATTATGGTACAGCATTGCTTCCATAGATATCTTCACTAATTTTGATAATTTTCCTGTTAAAGAAGCTCATAAAGTCTTCCCAGCTGAGAGCTTCAGGAATGCACGGCTCAACAGAGTTGTGGCTCTTTATCAGCCTGGCTACAGTGCTGAACAGAAAACGTACTTTTGTTATCCTCTATCAATGATGAATAATAAGCTGTTCTGGCTTTGCGAATTGCTTTTTTATATACTATTATATTATCTTTCCATTCACGACAGGAGTCTACAGACTTACAAGATGTACCACTTCCTTCCCCATTTTACGCACATTTGTTTCAACATGCAGATATCTGGATTATACCAGGGAGTTAAGTTTCCTATGGTTGGAAATCCTCTTTCTCAAAAGAGCCACTGCATCTAAAGCTGAGTGCAGCAAATCAGCAGTGTTACCAGCAAAGAAATCAACATGTGCAGAGGTAGAACCTAGGTCACTGGCCTCGACTATTTCCCTATTTTCCACTATCGTAAGATGAGCAATGGCCTCCCTAAATTTTGCTTCATCGGACAAACATCTGCTAAAATAATACCTCTTACTTTGCGCTTCAACATCGACAATATTAAATTAAAATGTTATTAAATATTGGTCGGATAAGAGGGAGTTTACACGCGACACCAACAGATTATCAGGTTCAACTCCGTAGGTGGGAACGAGATCCAAGGTATAATTAAAACAGTGCATTGGTTTGTTTACTTTTTGTGAGATACCCATCGATTCTAGAATACAATTGAAAGCTAATTTAAGATTACCGCTTTCAACATCCATATGAATGTTAAAGTCACCGACTATGATGAATCTATCTGTACTGATCAATAAACCAGATAGGAAATCTGAAAATTCAGACAGAAACTCAAGATAAGCACCAGCAGGGAGCCGGTACACTACCACTAACACAACTGGCTTCTCTGATTTCCAGCTCGGCAGGTTTCAGACTAAGCTTGAGGCTTTCGAATGCATTATAATAACATTTAGGTTCAAATTTTGTCTGAAGACTGGATTTATAAATTGGTGCGACTTTTCCGCCTCATGGAATATGATGATTAAAGTGGCCAGGCGGAGTCGATTCATTCAAACTGACATACTCTTCTTCCTTTAGCCATGTTTCTGTTAAACAGAAAATATCATTCCTGGTCTCGGTAATTAGATGTATAAGGAAAAGGAAAAACAAAATGTATTAATTTCTTTACAAAAATGCACATATAAGGAAAAGGAAAAACAAAATATATATATATTTCTGCATTTTCTTTTTTAAATGATGTCAGTTTTGGTGCTCCATACATAAGAACCCCAGTTTTGTGAAAGAAATGGTCGATCCACCACACTAAACGTTAAACTGAACTTTTTAGACTGCATTTAAGTATTGTAAACAGAAACAACATGACAGGGAAAGCACATTTATGGCTCCTACCAGTACTAGGATCATTCCACGCTGAAGGTGTGTGTTTGTCAAGGACCCGGTCTCTTTCTAACATCTCCTCCTTCTCCATCAAGAGTCTTAACGTAAACTGCACGACAGACAGTTGACAGAGTGCTCCTGCAATAATTCAAGGTTTTCCCACAAACCTGCCTGAACATGGTTTGAGGCAGGTAAAACGCAGACCCGGATTAACTCAGTTTGGCGCCCCAGGGTGACCACACTTGAGGTGCCCCCCTCATCCCACATTTTACAGTAAAAAAGGGAAATTTACTATGGTTATAAAGACCATAGATGTACGTGAACGTATTGCTGAAATACATGCTCAACACTCATAGTTCAAATAAATGTAAGACAAGCAACCAACTAAGAGTAACACCACAGATAGACATGAGTCTACAAACACCACACTACACTGATACTCCAATCAGAATGCAACTCACATGCCAATGTAACACCACATGTTAACTATCATCATTTCCATCACATATGGCCTATCTGAGGACTACACACAAAACAATTACAGCATATGACTAAACAATCAAACAGGCCTACTGAATGAGCGGATGTGAAGGTAGGGAACAGCACACTCACTCAAATGCAATTCTTTTTATTTTATTATTATTATTTTGATGTATTTTTATTATATCATTGGTTACTGCTGTACCTGTTTGCTCCTCTTCCTGCAAATATATAGAGAAACTAACAAAATATGACATATATGGTCCAGTTAGTCATTTAATTTGGTGCCCCCTCATTGGCTGCTGCCCCTGGGCGCTCGCCCGGTTCAGTATATGGATAATCCGGGCTAGTTAAAACGACTCAGGAGGTTTGTTTCAATAAACACCAAAATTATCTCCATGGAGAACCGGTGCTGTTAGAGGTGATGGCGCCCCCTGGTGGTGTCATCCACGTTGTTGCAGTTTTGAGCTGAGCCGCAAATCAATTAGTTGAAAAAATTGCATCCACTCCCACACAAATGTTCTGGTATCTGGGATTTTGTACGCAGCACCCCCGCATGTGTGCCGCAGTGGTTGACATTATGAATCTTTGATAAGGGGACACTTTATTAGTATCAATTAAAAAAAGACAGTATTTGTTCAACAGTGTTAGGGTTCAGGTGATTACTCTTTTTGAAAAACTTCTTCAGATTTGGATGAAAATCATTTGAAGGTTACAGATGTTCGGTGCAAAACAACTTTTTAAATGTGCAATAACTCATGCTATTCTGATCTGTCTTTGTTAATTCAGGATTTCCTCTTTAGTTTATGTACACACACACACACACACACATATTATAAGTAATTTAACATTTGGATACCTAGGACACTTTATTAATACAAAGAGCAGGCTTTATGAAGGACAGGTGTGATCAAACAATGCAGCAATAAACATATTTTGCAAATGTACACATTCCTGCATCCAGAACAGTGTTAGCTTTGCATATCTGCACATTGAGGTCAGACACATTTTTATTGCTGAAAAGATGCACTTGACCTTTATTATCTTTTAATCAGAAATCACACAAGGTATTAATTATTCATTTATCTAAGGGTTGTCCTACTCCATATCTTTGGCTTCACCTGCACGGATTGCAGTATATATCACTATATTGTCAAATATATCACTTCAATAACTACAGGACTGTCTCAGAAAATTAAATTATTGTGATAAAGTTCTTTATTTTCTGTAATGCAATTAAAAAAACAAAAATGTCATTGTCACATTCTGGATTCATTACAAATCAACTGAAATATTGCAAGCCTTTTATTATTTTAATATAGCTGATTATGGCTTACATCCATCCATCATCTTACCCGCTTTATCCCTTGCGGGGTCACGGGGGTCTGCTGGAGCCTATCCCAGCTCATTTTAGGTGAGAGGCAGGGGTTACACCCTGGACAGGTCACCAGTCCATCGCAGGGCCACAAATAAACACACAAACCATGCTCACAATCACACTCACACCTACGGGCAATTTTAGAATCACCAATTAACCTGGCCTGCATGTTTTTGGACTGTGGGAGGAAGCCGGAGTACCCGGAGAAAACCCACGCAAGCACGGGGAGAACATGCAAACTCCACACAGAAAGGCCCCTGCCGGGCCTGGGAGTCGAACCGGGGACCTTCTTGCTGTGAGGCAACAGTGCTAACCACTAAGCCACCGTGCTGCCTATTATGGCTTACAGTTTAAGATTAAGATTCCCAGAATATTTTAATTTTTTGAGATAGGATATTTGAGTTTTCTTAAGCTGTAAGCCATGATCAGCAATATTAAAATAATAAAAGGCTTGCAATATTTCAGTTGATTTGTAATGAATCCAGAATGTATGACATTTTTGTTTTTGTAATTGTCAGTCAGTCAGTCAGTCATCTTCTCCCGCTTCATCCGTTACCGGGTCGCGGGGGCAGCAGCCTCAGCAGGGATGCCCAGACTTCCCTCACCCCAGACACTTCCTCCAGCTCTTCCGGGGGGAGTCCGAGGCGTTCCCAGGCCAGCCGAGAGACATAGTCTCTCCAGCGTGTCCTGGGTCTTCCCCGGGGTCTCCTCCCGGTGGGACATGCCTGGAACACCTCCCTAGGGAGGCGTCCAGGAGGCATCCGGTACAGATGCCCAAGCCACCTCAGCTGACTCCTCTCAATGTGGAGGAGTAGCGGCTCGACTCCGAGCTCCTCCCGGGTGACCGAACTCCTCACCCTATCTCTAAGGGAGCGTCCAGCCACCCTGCGGAGGAAACTCATCTCGGCCGCTTGTATCCGCGATCTTGTCCTTTCGGTCACTACCCAAAGTTCATGACCATAGGTGAGGGTAGGGGCGTAGATTGACCGGTAAATCGAGAGCTTCGCCTTTCAACTCAGCTCCCTCTTTACCACGACGGTCCAGTACATCGACCGCATTACTGCGGACGCTGCACCGATCCGCCTGTCAATCTCACGCTCCATTGTTCCCTCACTCGTGAACAAGATCCCGAGATACTTGAACTCCTCCACCTGAGGCAGGACTTCTCCACCCACCCGGAGAAGGCATGCCACCCTTTTCCGGTCGAGAACCATGGCCTCGGTCTTGGAGGTGCTGATTCTCATCCCTGCCGCGTCGCACTCGGCCGCAAACCGCCCCAGCACATGCTGGAGGTCCCGGTCTGATGAAGCCAACAGGACAACATCATCTGCAAAAAGCAGAGATGAAATCCTGAGGTTCCCAAACCGGATCCCCTCCGGCCCCTGGCTGCGCCTAGAAATCCTGTCCATAAAAATTATGAACAGGACCGGTGACAAAGGGCAGCCCTGCCGGAGTCCAACATGCACCGGGAACAAGTCTGACTTACTGCCGGCAATGCGAACCAGACTCCTGCTTCGATCATACAGAGACCGGACAGCCCTTAGTAGAGGGCCCCGGACTCCATACTCACTCAGCACCCCCCACAGAATGGCACGAGGGACACGGTCAAATGCCTTCTCCAGATCCACAAAACACATGTAGACTGGTTGGGCAAATTCCCATGAACCCTCGAGCACCCTGCAGAGGGTATAGAGCTGGTCCAGTGTTCCACGACCGGGACGAAAACCGCATTGTTCCTCCTGAATCCGAGGTTCGACTATCGGCCGTAATCTCCTCTCCAGTACCCTGGCGTAGACTTTCCCCGGGAGGCTGAGAAGTGTGATCCCCCTGTAGTTGGAACACACTCTCCGGTCCCCCTTTTTAAACAGAGGGACCACCACCCCGGTTTGCCACCCCAGCGGTACTGTCCCCTTCCTCCATGCAATGTCGCAGAGGCGTGTCAACCAAGACAGCCCTACGACATCCAGAGACTTGAGGTACTCAGGGCGAATCTCATCCACCCCCGGTGCCCGGCCACCGAGGAGCTTACGAACCACCTCGGTGACCTCGGCTTGGGTGATGGATGAGCACGCCTCCGAGCCCCAACCCTCTGCTTCCTCAGTGGAAGGCATGTCAGTCGGGTTAAGGAGATCCTCAAAGTATTCCTTCCACCGTCCGACAATGTCCCCAGTCGAGGTCAACAGCTCCCCACCAGCACCATAAATGGTGCCGGCAGAGTACTGCTTCCCCCTTCTGAGGCGCCGAACGGTCCTCCAGAATTTCCTCGAGGCCGACCGAAAGTCCTCCTCCATGGCCTCCCCCAACTCCTCCCAGACCCGAGTTTTTGCCTCCAAGACTGCCCGAGCCGCGGCCCGCTTGGCCTGCCGGTACCTGTCTACTGCGTCAGGAGTCCCACCGGCCAACATAGCCCGGTAGGACTCCTTCTTCAGTCTGACGGCATCCTGTACTTCCGGTGTCCACCACCGGGTTCTAGGATTGCCGCCACGACAGGCACCGGAGACCTTGCGTCCGCAGCTTCGAGCCGCCGCGTTGGCAATGGAGGCAGAGAACATGGTCCACTCGGACTCAATGTCCCCCGCCTCCCCCGGGATCCGAGAGAAGCTCTCCCGGAGGTGGGAGTTGAAGATGTCCCTGACAGAGGGCTCAGCCAGACGTTCCCAACAGACCCTCACAATCCGTTTGGGTCTGCCCGGTCTGTCCAACCTCCTCCTCCGCCAGCGCATCCAACTCACCACCAGGTGGTGATCAGTTGACAGCTCAGCCCCTCTCTTCACCCGAGTGTCCAAGACATGCGGCCGAAGGTCAGATGAAACGACAACAAAGTCGATCATTGACCTCCGGCCTAGGGTGTCCTGGTGCCACGTGCACTGATGGACACCCTTATGCCTGAACATGGTGTTCGTGATGGACAAACTGTGCGCACAGAAGTCCAACAACAAAACACCACTCGGGTTCAGATCGGGGAGGCCGTTCCTCCCAATCACGCCTCTCCAGGTATCACTGTCATTGCCCACGTGAGCGTTGAAGTCCCCCAGTAGAACAATGGAGTCCCCAGTTGGAGCACTATCAAGTACTCCTCCCAGGGACTCCAAGAAGGCCGGGTACTCCCCACTGCTGTTCGGCCCGTAGGCACAAACAACAGTGAGAGACCTATCCCCGACCCGAAGGCGCAGGGAAGCGACCCTCTCGTTCACCGGGGTGAACTCCAACACATGGCGGCTGAGCTGGGGGGCTATAACCAAGCCCACACCAGCCCGCCGCCTCTCACCCTGGGCAACTCCAGAGTAGTGGAGGGTCCAGCCCCTTTCAAGGAGCTGGGTTCCAGAGCCCAAGCTATGTGTGGAGGTGAGCCCGACTATCTCTAGCCGGTATCTCTCAACCTCACGCACAAGCTCCGGCTCCTTCCCCCCCAGCGAGGTGACATTCCATGTCCCCACTGTGAGGGTTGATGTCCAGGGATTGGGTCGTCGAGGCACCCCGCCACGACTGCTACCCAGCCCACAATGCACCGGCCTGCCATGGTCCTTCCTGCGGGTGGTGGGCCTACTGGAAGGCGGACCCGCGTCGCCGTTTCGGGCTGAGCCCGGCCGGGTCCCACGGGCAAAGACCCGGCCACCAGGCGCTCGCCTACGAGCCCCCGACCCCAGGGTTTTTGTAATTGCATTACAGAAAATCACAATATTCTAATTTTCTGAGACAGTCCTGTATGTCACTTCAAACAGTAAACACCACAAGTTCACACAAACGATAAATACCCATTTTAAACTACTTCAGTATAAGTGGATAATGAGAATATATGTAACACCAACTCAACTAAATAAATTCAACCCCAACAACCCTGACACGTGCTACAAGTGTGGTAGAGAAGGCACACTATATCATTGCCTATGGGATTGCCCACTGATTCAGACCTTTTGGAGTGAAGTGATAGATATGATTTTGAAGGTTACAGGTGTAAAACTAATATTAGACCCCAAACTTTGTATTCTGGGTATTTTTCCAGTTAACCCTAACCTCAACAAGGCAATTAAATCTATGATTATTTTTTGCATGTTACAAGCCAAATACACTATAGCAAAGTCATGGAAATCCACTACTAAACCAAGTATTAGTGTCTGGCTTGCAGGACTATCAGATTGGCTGGCACTGGAAAAACTCACCTTCACGTTAAAGGGTAAATATTTAATCTTTGACAGTATATGGAGATCTTTTATGGTGTTCTTGGAGGGGAGGGAAGCATTGGAGGCAGTTTCCCCCTGTATGTAAGCCATCAACAAGCAAAATTACTATATATTTATTATACGTCTGATTGTTTATTTCTTTTCCACTTCTTTTATTTTTTATTTGAAATGCTTTTCTCCAAGAGAGATTATTGTTTATCTATATTCTTGGACTGTAAATAACACATGCTACTGCCCTATGATGTTTGTATCATTCAAGAAGAGCCTTATTGTGACAGTTTTGTTCTGCACCTGAATTTTATTTGTTGTATGTGAATATTTACTCTGAAAAATTAATAAACACACTTGTTTAAAAAAAACAAAAAACACCACAAGTTCATACTGGTTTGGAAAACGTTTTCCCCGTCCATGGAAAAATATATAATTTTGTTCTCAGAAGGATCGAGGCAGCATGAGATTAGATTGAGGCAGTTTACTCAAATTTCCCTCTGCAGAAGGCTAGAGGTATCTCCATGCTGTGACTTCTTCTTATTCTTGTCTTTTTCCCTCTGCAATGCTGGTCACACTCAGGTGGACATTTCTGCTCCTCCACCTCCTGCAGAACCACACAGCTGCTGGACGCTCCTGCTGCTGGATTTCTTCGGAGCTCCATCAGCACTGAAACAACATACACATGTAAGATTCAGGATTAGTTCACAATGAAAGCCAACTAAAGCATATATCTTTACACTGTCTTCCTTCTGTTACAGAATAGATTTTAAAATACTGCTGTTGGTTTATAAATCTCTGAACGGTCTGTTCATCTAGAATCTCCTGGTCCGTTATAGACCAAGCAGAACCCTCGGGTTGTCAGGGTCAGGTTTATACTTTCTGTACCCAGAGTTAGAACCGAACACTGAAGCAGCTTTCAGTTTTTGGTCGCCTCACCTGTGGAACAAAGACCAGGATGCGTCAAACTCAATTTCAATACCTTTATTCCTTGCATCTCATTTGTTTTATTCTTTTTAACTTATGTCTGTCTGTCTTTATTTATTCCGTTTTGAAACTATTTGCATTTTTTCATGTGAATGACTTCGAACTGTCTTGTACATGAAATGTCCCATACTGTTTAGAAACATTCTTTATGTGTGTACTCAGTTGGTAAAATGTAATTGATACAGTGTTTTATTTGTACCACTGTGAGGCGCCAGTGTACATACTGCGTCACCACGTGGGTCACGCACGGACCTGGCTCACGCACGGACCTGGCTCACGCACGGACCTGGCTCGGCCGGTTCTGTGCAGTTGTTCTGAGTTCACGACAGAAGAAGGTTGTATTGTTACAAGTTAGTGTCTTAATAAATATGCCAGAGCGGCTGAAGATAATTTTTGCCTCCGTCGGTTGTATTTGCCTCCGAGTTCAACGCTGGTGAAGCTGCAAAGCTCAACACATACAAATAAACTTGCCTTGCTCACGAGCCACATAGTGATTGACAATTGTCACATAAGATGCCACTACAAAAGGTGACAGTAGAATTTGGCTATGCATGTATAAGAAAAAGGGGGGAAAAAATTATATATATATATATATATATATATATATATATATATATATATATATATATATATATATTTCTGCCTTTATTTTTAATTGTGAAATCTTTCAAAAAATGAATTTAATTTGTGAAAGAAATGACCGATCCACCAAAAGTTAAACTGAACTTTTTAGACTACATTTAATTATTGTAAACAGAAACAACATGACGGGGAAAGCACATTTGTGTCTCTTACCGGTACGAGGATCATTCCACACTGAAGGTGTGAGTTTGTCAAGGACCCGGACTCCTTCCAGCATCTCCTCCTTCTCCATCTCAGATGATGCTGAGAAAACTGCACAACAGCCGCTGTTTTGCAGACACGTTGACGGAGTCCTCGAGCAACCTTCAGTGCAAGCCTTAATTCCCACTGAGCTGCTTGAACACGGTTTGGGGAGAGAAGACGTCTGGACAGGTGGAGATGGACTACGTGTTTTCACCCCATGACAACATTCTCGAGTCTGCAGTCTGAAGAGAAGCGAGCGACTCAGTTTATAGTAGGAGTCCGTGTGGATACGTCACTAGTAAAAGCCGTCCGCGTGAGAAGTCTGAGACTTGAGAAGTCTTTGGAAGTCTAACTTTTTTTTTTAAATACGTCCGGCTTCTACACACTTTTCACTTTTTCAAGAAACACTATCTACAGTAAACATTTGGTAGTTCTTCGAAGTAAATTCTCGAGGAACTCTTATCACAGTTGTCGATGTTTTCATATATAAATATCATAACTATTTTTCGTGGCGGATTAGTTAGTGACAAGTTGCTTCGACCGAATCGACCCGGTCATGTGATCAAGCTGGACAAATCACGGTGACTCCCATTGTAAACAAAGATGGGGTCTAGAAAGTTGAATAAAAACTGATAGATGAAAGATAGATAGATAGATAGATAGATAGATAGATAGATAGATAGATAGATAGATAGATAGATAGATAGATAGATAGATAGATAGATAGATAGATAGATAGATAGATAGATAGATAGATAGATAGATAGATAGATAGATAGATAGATAGATAGATAGATAGATAGATAGATAGATAGATAGATAGATAGATAGATAAATGGACAGTTGAGACATTCCGCATACCCCGGATTCTCCTCAGTTGGAAAGGTACCTTGCAATAAGTCGCCATCTCCTCACAAGTACTTGTTGTCCAATCAGAAAGGAGACGTGGCCCAACGTGGCCAATCAGACTCGAGCTGCACTTCATGAATATTCAAATCTCGCGGGAGTAATTCGTAGTATTCCGATCAGAAGCTGACGGGAAACAGGGGCGCGTCCCGAACCAGAGACGCGCCCGTGCGCCTGCACACACTCCACCGGTTTATATATAGGCTATATATATATATATATATATATATATATATATATATAGGCTATATATTTTCCCTTTTTCTTATACATGCATGGCTGCATAGATTCTACTGTCACCTTTTGTAGTGGCGCCTTAACATCTAGTGACAATTGTTAATCACTATGTGGCTCGTGAGCAAGACAGATATAAGTTAAAAAGAATAAAACAAATGAAATGCAAGGAATAAAGGTATTGAAATTCAGTTTGATGCATCCTGGTTGTTGTAGCCAATTTAGAGTTCTGCTATGTGTGTATGTATGTGTGGGTGGAGGTTGTCATTACATCACCTGCGCACCTGTGGGCATGGGAGGTAATTGGCAATCAGAGGTTAAGTAAGGGAGACACAGGTGATCAGATGGGGAATTAGGAGCTAGAAATGTTTTTAACTTTGTGTGTGGAAACCAAAGAACTGCATGAATCATTGAAACCATTGCTACCTGAGGATGAACTGTTAAAACAAGATAAATGGTTTCAAGCAAGAATGAACAGCAATAAAGAAATGGTACAAAAAATGGAAGACTGGTTGCTAGATAAAAAGGAACAATACGGTGATGACGACAGGGGTGATGATGATGATGATGATGGTGATGATGGTGGAGGTGATGATGATGATGTACAAAACCTAAATGTGGTCAATGATGATGCTGTACCAAAAAGCTATGTGGTCACTGATGATATTGGTCCAAATGACAGCATTTCTAACGTTGGTGGTAAAACATGCACATCACCTGGCCGCTCCAGCCACAGGTCGTCAAGGTCTTCAACCTCTTCTGCATGTTTAAAAGCTGAGGCTGAGAGGGCTGCTCTCTGTGCTAAGGCAGCTGCCCTCAAAGACAAACATGAGCTGGAGGCGCAGGAGGAGCAAATCAGACAGAAAAAAGAAGTGCTTGAATTGCAAAGCCAAATTGCTGCTCAGACTGCAAAGGTTACTGTTCTTAAGTACAGAGGTTCTGATGTACAGAGCTCCAGAGCACATTCGGATGGAATGAACTCATATCTGGAAGGTTCAAAATGTAAATCTCTCAGACCCTCTGCTGTGGAATTTGTTCCACATATTACAAAATATCAATTCAATCATCCACCAACAGGAGGCAGCAACACCACAGTGCTAATGGAGGCACAGCCTAAAGTCTCCAAGTATCAATTCAATCATCCACCAACAGGAGGCAGCAACACCGCAGTGCTAATGGAGGCACAGCCTAAAGTCTCAAACTATCAGCTCAATCAATCACCTATAGATGGCAACAAAGCTGCCACAACACTGGGTGCACGACCCAAGGAAACTTTTTCTCAACATGTTGGACTAAAGGCTAACACTCTGAATCCCAAACCAAGCATGCTTCAAGGATTTCAGGAAACTTATCATGCCACGCATCTTAAACAACAACCTATGCAGTGCACTGGCTTGATGCAAGCTAACGTGGACCAAGGAGATCTTTTTACAATCATGCAACAGCAAAATCATATAACAGCTCTGTTAGTGCAGCAACAGTCTTCATTATCCTTACCTCGAAGAGGTATACCAACTTTTGATGGAGACCCTCTTGAGTACAACACATTTATCAGAGCATTTGAGCATGGAGTGGAAGGAAAGGCTGCTAGCAGCATAGACTGCTTATACTTTTTGGAGCAGTACACCAAAGGACAACCTAAAGAGCTGGTCAAGAGCTGTCAACACATGCCACCTGACAGGGGATATCAAAGAGCAAAGACCCTTTTACAAGAACGCTTTGGAAATGAGCAAAAAATAGCCACTGCATATATGGAGAAAGCTCTTGGATGGCCACTGATAAAATCAGAGGACGTCAAAGCTTTGCAAGCTTATTCCTTATTTCTACGCGTTTGCTGTAATGCGATGGAGGATATAAGCTACATGTCAGAGATGAATATGCCATCAAACATGCGTGCTATAATCCTCAAATTACCATACAAACTGAGGGAAAAATGGAGAAGCACTGCTTATGAGCTACAGGAGAGGCATCGTCCAGCAGGTTTCAGTGATATTGTCAACTTCATTGAGAGACAAGTGGCTATTGTTTCTCATCCACTGTTTGGAAACATTCAGGACACAGCTACCTCACCACCAAGGCATAAAGGTGGAAACAAGGTCTTTCAGATTCACACTAAGGGAAAGGGAAGCAGTTTTGCTACCACGTGGCACCTGTAAATTCTTAAACTGTGACTCAAATGCAAAGGGAGAAAAACTCACCTGATAAGCTAACAAAAGGTGTTTTGTTTGCTGTGTGAAGAGGATCACAAACTGGAGTCGTGTCCCAGAATGGAAAATAAGTTGCATCGAGAGAAAATTGACTTCTTAAGAAAGAAAGGTGTGTGCTTTGGGTGTTTTTCAGTTGGACATATGAGCAAAGACTGTCAAAGGCGTCTGTCTTGCAAAGTGTGTAACCTGAAGCATCCTACCATCCTCCACATCCATTCAAAGGAAAGAAAACACAAATTAGAGGACACACAGCAAGAAACATCAGTGAAGAGCCATGCAGTTTCTCCAAAGACATGTGGCCATATAGGGGCCGGAGCACAGGATTGTGTCTTGGCAATTGTGCCCGTACACATTAAGGCTAAGAACGGCAGCAAAATGCTAACCACTTATGCATTCTTAGATCCTGGCAGCACCGCCACTTTCTGCTCCGAGCGACTCATGAGGGAGCTAAAGATCAGAGGAAGGAATGCCAAATTTCTGTTGAGAACAATGAACTAAGAAAAATTTGTTGGCAGTCATGTCATCTCAGGACTGGAGATAGCTGCACTCAATAGCAACAACTACTTTGACTTGCCTGACGTGTACACACAGTATAAGATGCCTGTGACCCGTGACAACATTCCACGGCAAGAAGAATTAAGTGCTTGGCCCCATTTAAACTCTGTAGAGATTCCTGTTATCGATGCTGATGTGGAATTATTAATTGGGACTAATGCTCCAAAACTAATGGAACCATGGCAAGTGGTAAACAGCAATGGTGAAGGACCATATGCTGTCAAAACTCTACTGGGCTGGGTTATCAATGGACCACTCAGAGAAGTCAGTTTTGAGAGTGCTAACAGCATCGAAGAAAGAAAAGAAAAGAAACGACAGGAACGACAAGAGGTGCTGAAAAAGGCCAAGCAGCAGTATGAGAGAAAAAAGAACAGAGAGGAGCTGAAGAGGCAGAGAGGGGAAGATACTTGGATTCTCCCTGAAGTCAACCAGAGGTTGAAGCAGATGGCGGACGAGGGATCTATTAAGAAGAAAAGAAAGAAAGAGAAGAAATTAAAAAGGAAAAAGGAGAAAAGGAAGGCCAAGAAGAAGAAAACAACAGGAGTGGCCATAGATGACTCAGACACAGTCAACTAAAGCATGGCAAATTCCAGAGGCGTCCAAACCTTCAGCAAACCCCCTCACCACAGCCCAGAATCAGCAGAGAGACTAATGCATGACTTTTGACTTCCTTGCTATGAAAACCACTTCAACTGCAGAGAAGCGGGCTGAAAAAGAACGACACAGAAAGAGAGAGCCATGGCTCAGGCCATTGAGCAGGCTGGGTTACACAAACTGGAACTTAAGCCATACTGGAAAGATGGAGGAGCGACAACGGTGGACAAAGGACAAGAGGAGCTTTGTTGCAGGGGACATTGTTCTTGTTGTGGACTCTACTGCCCCTCGTGGATCCTGGTTGTTGGGGAAGGTATTGCAGACCTTTCCTGACACACAAGGACTGGTGCGGTCTGTTAAGGTTCAGACCAAGTTCAACATTCTGGAGCGACTGGTCACGAAGATCTGTCTTCTGCTGGAAGTGGACTAGAGACTAATGTAAAAGACTTATCCCAACCTTGGGGTTACCTCTGACTATGGGAAAATACTGTACCTGGCATTACCATTATTGATTGAAATACGCTTGCGCTATTGATTTGTCATTGGCTCCAGTATATCTATGATATTGAATTGTTATGTTATTATACAGTAACAATTAGGGGCCGGTGTGTTGTAGCCAATTTAGAGTTCTTGTTCTTGTTAATGTGTAGTTGTAATACACCGGTTCGTCAGCACCCAGGTTTTTTGTAGGTGTTTTTTGAGGCTTCACATGCAAAATAAAGTGTTGAACGCAGGTCCCTATCGGACCACTTCTTTCAGAACCAGCATGAGTTGGAAATGGCTTCAAATTCCCTGTTATGGCATTTTTTGTGGATAGATTGCCATAACACTGGTCTTTGTTCCACAGGTGAGGTGACCAAAAACTGAAAGCTGCTTCAGTGTTCGGTTCTAACTCTGGGTACAGAAAGTATAAACCTGACCCTGACAACCCGAGGGTTCTGCTTGGTCTATAACGGACCAGGAGATCCTAGATGAACAGACCATTCAGAGATTTATAAACCAACAGCAGGATTTTTAAATCTATTCTGTGAGAGAAGGAAGACAGTGTAAAGATATATGCTTTAGTTAGCTTTCATTGTGAACTAATCCTGAATCTTACATGTGTATATTGTTTCAGTGCTGATGGAGCTCCAAAGAAATCCAGCAGCAGGAGCGTCCAGCAGCTGTGTGGTTCTGCAGGAGGTGGAGGAGCAGAAATGTCAACCTGAGTGTGACCAGCATTGCAGAGGGAAAAAGACAAGAATAAGAAGATGTAACAGCATGGAGATACCTCTAGCCTTCTGCAGAGGGAAATTAGGCTGCCTCAATCTACTCTCATGCTGCCTCGATCCTTCTGAGAACAAAATTATATATTTCTAAATGGACGGGGAAAACGTTTTCCAAACCAGTTTGAACTTGTGGTGTTTACTGTTTGAAGTGATACTTCAATATAGTGATACTATACTGCAATCCGTGCAGGTGAAGCCAAAGATATGGAGTAAGACAACCCTTACATAAATGAATGATTAATACCTTGTGTAATTTCTAATTAAAAGATAATAATGGTCAATTGCACCTTTTCAGCAATAAAAATGTGTCCGACTTTAATGTGCAAATATGCAAAGCTAACACTGTTCTGGATGGAGGAATGTGTACATTATGTAAATATGTTTATTTCTGTATTGTTTGATCACACCTGTCCTTCATAAAGCCTGCTCTTCGTATTAATAAAGTGTCCTACGTATCCAAATATTAAATGACCTATAATATATCTGTCTGTGTGTACATAGACTAAAGAGGAAATCCTGAATTAACAAAGACAGATCATAATAGCATGCAGTAATTGCACATTTGTTTTGCACTGAACATCTGTACCCTTCAAATGGGTTTCTAAGTTTTTCAAAAAGAGGAATCACTCTAACACTGTTGAACAAATACTGTATTTTTTAATAGATACTAATAAAATGTCCCCTTATCAGCTGCACAAATGCCTTCGCTTTATTCCTGTTTACTGCCACAAATCTAAAACATATTTTTCCCACTGTCATTATCTTATGGCGTTTTTAATGGTGACATGATGGAGCAGATTCACTTAAGTGAGTGTACTACTACCACAGAACATTGCACACTATTTACAAACAAGCACGTTAAGAAGGAGAGACGAAAACACTTTTCTTACGGGAATTTATCTGAAAATCCACAATTAAATGTAAATTAATTAATTTACTGTCCCTGACAGTTTTTATTCACATTCCCAAACTGTGGTAATACAGTTTTGAGTGTATCAAATACATACTGCTAAAACATGCAGTGTATAAATGAGCCTAATCTTCCATAAATCTTCAAATCGTCAAAATTGTCTTATTTTTAGCAAAAACGTATTTGCCGATAAGGGAAGAAAATTCTTGACAAAAAATATTAAAACTAGTAACACAGTCTAAACTACTCTTCGGTTTTCTTGTAACAAGGCTTTTTCTTTTTTTACTATCTTAGAAATAAGTTTTTGCAGAGCAATTAAAAATACATTGATCACATCTGTCTGTGTTCCCGTCTTTGACCAGCAGGGGGGGTTGTAATCATAAAGCCTCGACAAATGAACCTTTCGGGAGCCAAATGACTGGGAGGCTCCATGAAGCATCACCTCACCATCACTACGTCCACCTGAATAACGAGGGGACGGGGATTTCCAAGGGCATGTGGAGTCTGTATTCAGGGTGGTGAACACCTAACTACACTAAACTAAACTGCAGAGTGGCTACTTTTTATCTTTAAATGGTTCAGACTGACCATGGGGTGTATTGGGGTGGACAGGAGGGTGAGTACAGCGGCTATGGCAAGCCAAGTATTTATTCCATATCCTTGATATCAGACCTCAGTTTTCTTTACTAGTTTGGACTTTAACTATATTAGTTGAACATTTTCTGCACTAGTTCAGCATTTTGTTGTACTAGTATAACAAAAGGTTGCAGGTCACACAAATTATGTTGAACTTTTTGCAGGACGGGCATGAAAACGAAAAAGCAATGTCCTTTTTTTTGTCCTTTTTTTGTCATTTTAATTAAGTCACGGAATAAGCAATGGTGAAGAAGAAAATGAAAATGCAATTTGGATAAATTCATATTAATTTTATTTATGAGTCAAAAAATGCGACTTTATTACGAAAATGAAAAATAATTTTTTGCTAATCCATTTTAATTTGAATTATGGTACAGAATTGCTTCCATAGATATCTTCTCTAATTTTGATTATTTTCCTGTTAAAGAAGCTCATAAAGTCTTCCCAGCTGAGAGCTTCAGGAATACACGGCTCAACAGAGTTGTGACTCTTTGTCAGCCTGGCTACAGTGCTGAACAGAAAACGTACTTTTGTTATCCTCTATCAACGATGAATAATAAGCTGTTCTGGCTTTGCAAATTGCTTTTTTATATACTATTATATTATCTTTCCATTCACGACAGGAGTCTACAGACTTACAAGAGTACCACTTCCTTTTACGCACATTTGTTTCAACATGTGGATATCTGAATTATAGCAGGGAGTTAAGTTCCTATGGTTGGAAATCCTCTTTCAATTACATCCACTCCCACACAAACATTATTTGAACAAGAAAATGGTCAATTTTGTATTTCAGAAAATTACCAAAGGCATTCGCTAGAAATTATTCATATTTAATTTGCTGATTCTTTTCGTCGGACAAGAATATTTAGGTTTTTTAAATACATAACAAAAATCTAAATATTCTTGTCCGACGAAAAGAATCAGCAAATTAAATTGTAAAGCCATGGACAAAATGAACTTTATTAAATAATTATTCATATCCTTAATTCTCTATCAGTTAATATTAATTATCAAACCCTGCAAGTCTCAACTAGTCCAGACATGATGAACTGCACAACGCAGTGTGCATGTTAATATGTTGATATGTACTGATGATGTTGAAATTATAGTAGAGAGGAACAATTTATAAGTAAGCTGCGAATGGAGGAAGCATTTGTTGTGTCGATTAAAACTAAGGACTGCGGTTGAACAAGACGCCAGGAATTGAATGAAACATTAAACATTCACCTGACCACTAGAGGGCGATGTTTGGTTAGAATGCTGTGACGTTTCACTGATGTTTTTCAATGCAAACAAGTCTTCAGTGGGCAATTAAAAGCATGATAGTTTGTGTTTTTGTTGTTTTTTTGCACTATTCTCTCAGATATAAGTCTGCTAAATGACAGTAGTACTAGATGAACATGATGGATTGCACCTTTCACTAACATCACAAAGCAAGCTTTACAAACAGTTGCCGTCTCCTCAAACCTTTCTAATGCGAGTCTTAGATTTAAGGCAGAAGATTTTATTTGCATCTTAAGAATCAGAATCAGGGCTCAAATATGATCCAGAACTAGTCTGCACACTATACTCACAGTTCTCAAAGTGACAGCATAAGAATAGACATGCAGCTGTTTCTACTGGACAGTGAGATCTGATGAGATTCTGCTAGAGAGGCTAAATGTTGCTTATGCTGATGAAACAATACAAAACTCTAAAATACACAAAATCCGTCGTTTTTAAATATTTCTAAATAAAATAAATGGTTTATTCAACCTCCTACATTCCCAAAGAGTATTTGTCCCGAAATTAGCATTACCTCACTAATTCCACCCTGCTACATTAACAACATAAAGCATCACAATCTGATATTCCACCACTGCAGAAAATAAAGACAAGTTGTGCCAACGCCCAACTCTAAGTGTTTAGTATGTAACTTTTTATCATTATCTGGACTTTAATGTTATCCTCATGTTCTTGTCATTTTCTGGCTACATTTCCAAATCAGTTCAGTTGTTTTCAGCGGCATTCAATAATCATTTGGTACATGTATTACATGTACCTATAAGTACTTGTGATCTTTTACTACTGGAAATATTACAGACCAGAACAAAGTGACATTTTAAAGTTATATTACAGTAGTTTTAAATCTTTCTTTTCAATGGATGATGCACTTGTAACACATTAAATGCTTTCTGAAGATGAACATTTTATAAATTTAACAATGAACAGAAATGAAAAAAACAAAACACGCACACATTATTTGTAACTAGTCTGCAATGACGTATACACAGTTTGGATTTATGAGAGACACAAACTGCAGTTCCGGTCCACAGTCTTTCATGAATCGGTGCTGAATCCATCTGGAGACGGGGCATGGAACCAGCAACCAGTGTCACACTGAATCCGTAAAAGTGCATATTAACAATATTCATTTATAAAAAAAAAAAAAAAAAAAAAAAAAAAAAGACATATGTAAAGATTATGCGCTGTTAATATTTTTCATGGTTTTTTTATTTAAAAAAAAAAAAGCTAAATAAGTACTGTAGGAGCCATTTATGTTTATTGTTGGCAGTTTATTTAATTATTGGGTTGTGGTTACAACATTTGGACACTAGGTGGTTGGGATTAGAGTTCAGCATATACAGTATAGAGGGCATAGGTGATAGGAAGGCACAGGAAGGAGAGGGACGAAATGTTCAACAGACCGCACACCAAATCACACAGACAAACAGGACAGAGTTGCACCTGCAACAGAAAACTGGTATGTTAACCCTTTTCTTCAATAAACCTGCAACTGTCTGGAAATTACTCATTTGGGTCTGCGTTGGTTCACTCCTGCCCCACCTGTGAAGTAATGACAAAAGCTTTGGAAATAGGGAAACTTTTTGGAAATTGGAAAAATTGTCATTACAAGTACTATTATGAAAAGTACTGCTTTAAAGTTGACCATGTTGCCCAATTGGTCTCTGTATTGAACGCTAACATAAGATAAAACATGGGATAATATCATCAATATTCATAATATAACTAACCCTAAAGAACAACGTCCCTTATGTAAAAGTGTCACGGTCCCCCATGACTTCAGCGCCAACTCCCTGGGTGAGGTTGGTGAAAGGGCCTTTCTGTGTGGAGTTTGCATGTTCTCCCCATGTTCCTTGGTAGTTAATGTGAGCTACCCTCACAAAAACATGCAACAGTCCTGGGCTACACATGCCCCTCTGGCCAGATGGGGTGGGGAGGATCTGGCCGGAATAACGTGATCCTGTCATTTAGCAGACTTATATCTGAGAGAATAGTGCAAAAAAAAAAAAAAACTATCATGCTTTTAATTGGTCAATGAAGATTTGTTTGCATTGAAAAACATCAGTGAAACGTCCCAGCATTCTAACCAAACACCACCCTCTAGTGGTCAGGTGGATGTTACATCTACATCCGCGGCTTGATCACTGGTTTTAACTCTCCACTTCTGTGTTTAACAATTTGAAACATTGATTAGAAACATTGATAATCAGGATTATAAATATTCATTCCTGAGGTTGTTTCGTTCAGCCTGCATTCCTTTGAAATGTTTTAGAACAGTTTTAATCGGCACAACAAATGCTTCCTTCGCAGTTTACTCATAAATTGTTTTTCTCTACTATAATTTCAACATCATAAGTACATGTCAACATATTAACATGCACACTGTGTTATGCAGTTCATCATGTCTGTAAGAGTTGACACCTGCAGGGTTTGATGGTGATATTATTCACTGATAGAGAATTAATCATATGTGTCAAGTGGCCCTCACTTTTGTGAGGATTTAAACTGCAGCTTCACTCACTTGAAAAGAAAACTTGCTTCAGGAGATACGAACTGGAATTCACTCAGTGACCAGGAATCAATTCTTTCTTCTCTTTCTTTTATTTTGAAAGTTGTCAATGGCCAAAAAGCAGGTGAAAAACCTTAAACACAAATAGAAGTTCAAGGAAATGTAACCCCAGAAACCATAATTAATCAACTACTAGAAATTAATCTTGAAAGTAAGTAGAAAAAGATCCCCCCCATATTTAAACCCCCAAACAAGCTAACCACATTTTAAAGCTCCACTCAATGAACTTTACCCTCGGCTTTTAAATCCTGTAAATACACAAATAATTTTTTTTTAATTACTTTTAACTTGAAATTATTTTTAAAATGCCCCACATTTTTTAACTATGATATTTCAACTTGCACTTCAATCACATGATTCTCTAATACATCACAGTTCAACCTCAATTCGATATCACAAATGCTCACCGGCTCCTTCTTCCTTATTTGAAACAAGCTTTAATCCTGCAGTCTCCACATCCAGACTCAGCCATTCATTTCAGATACTTGTTTGCTTCTCCCTGTCCTGTGAGTGACGGCTCCAACTCCATCATCACCAGATCATTCCCACCTGGTGAATCAGTCAGCTGCTTTTCTCCTGAGAGGCCAGACCAGACCTGAGGGGCGCAGCCTGCAGCTCAACAATAGGAATCATTACTCCTCTGAATGCATTTGGTCATTTGATGAAATACAAAATAGACCATTTTCTTGTTCAAATAATCTTTGTGTGGGAGTGGATGCAATTTTCCCAGCTCAAAACTGCAACAACGTGGATGACACCACCAGGGGGCGCCATCTCCTAACAGCACGGGTTCTCCATGGAGATAAGTGTGGTGTTTTGAAACACACACACACCGTCATGTTTGCATTAATTTACGGGACAACAAACTTTCTGCAGAGACCTATAGAATAATTACTCTTTTACTTGTCTTATCCAACATTAATTTCCCCCTAAGATCTATGGATCAGTCCGGTTCAAAGTCTTTGTGTGTGTGTGTGTGGGTCCCCAAAAGTGACTTTTGCTGGGTTCTGACATATTCATTCACACTACAACACACTTTTTTTTTCTTTTGACAAACATAGTGGGAATAATAGTTCATGTCAGATTTTTTTATTATTTCTCATATTCATTATATCATATATCGCAAGTACCATGCAGTAAATATATGGGAGAGGGCAGGGGGCATCCTTAGCTAGTCTTGGTTTAATCTAGGGAGAGAATCAGTAATGAGAAAGTATGAGTCACTTCTCATCGACTACTTTTTTCCACCCTTCTCTTCTCTGGTTACAGGCGTGCCTCTGGTGTGATGATGCGGGGTTTACGGCCGGGGACACCCAGGCTGGAACCAAAACACTGCATGGAGAAACCCCCCTTCATCTGGTCTCCCTCGGCACGGTGTTGCAATCCAGCTGATCTTCCAAGATACGTTTCCACATGTAAAGGGAGGGCCCGCTAGAGCCACCCTGCAGTGGATGTAAATAAAGCTTTGTTTCCGAGGAAACCCAGTAACCATGTGGGAATGCAAACACCTCTTGGCAAAGTGAAACAAAAACAAAGTAGAAAAAAACATGACAAAAATGAACTCATGTGTTACGTTACCCTGTGGGGCAAACAGTCACCGACGGTGACTGAAACCTGTTACACACACACACACACACACACACACACACCTATAAACGGCAATGCGCCCTTTCCCGTCATATAAAGCAAGTGCAAAAAAATACCAATGACAAATAATTAAATATAATTTATTAAAAAATTACAATAAAATGTTAATATATAACATTATATATACATTTATATTAATATATTATGTAAATGTAGATCGACATGCTTGTAAAATGTCTTTACATTTGTCATAAATTACTTGTTTGTTATTGCATAAGTAATTTGGTATGGTGATCTTTATAACCATGTTATAACCACAGACCAGCCAGCTGCAGTAGCAAGCTGTGGAATCAAGCTTATACTGACAAAAAAAGTGAAAAAGAGTTTTCACCCGTTAAAACTTATCAGAGTTTGGCTCAAAGGGGCCCCGCCCTAACTAGAGAGGCCCCGTCCTCCGGCGTCCTGCCCTTCCAGGCGGAATGAGAAAGCATTCCCTGGCCAGCTGGGAGATCTAACCTCGCTGGCATGTCCCGGATCCGCCCTTGGTCCTTCTCCCAGACGGACTGAAGCCGCTCCCCGGGAAGGCGTCCAGGTGGAAAACCCCAAGGAGACGCCCCGACCACCTCTTAGGGGTCCTTTTGATTTGGTATTTACAGTATTTACATTTCATAAATATACATGTTCAGTACACTTTCAGACTCTACACACAAAAAAGGACTTCAGTAACATCTACGAAATGATGCCACATCGTCATTTTGTTCGTCTATAATTGCATATACTGTATATTGGGTAATTGCACGCATTAAAATGTGTACATTATGAATCTTTGGGGTTTTCTGAGGAGAACTTCCTGATCCATTTCTGCGTGCGGGCCAGGCACTGGTCCCAGCTGTAGAGGGGGCTGTACTGGAAATATCTGTGGGCCTTGTCTGTGCCCACGGTGAAGGTGGTGCTCGCCACGGCCAAGGTGTAGCTGTTCAGCAGCGGCGTGTAGTTGCACACGGGACTCAGGACCCATCTCAGCAGGTCGTTGACCATGGCCATGAACCACAGCAGCAGCATGGGGATGCGGGCCTTCCTGAAGTTGAAGTCGGAGAGCAGCGTCATGTTGAAGTCCTCGTAGCTCTTGTAGGGCGACTCGTCGTAGCAGAAGAAAGCTTCGCCTGCGACTTTCTGCGGGCTCTCCTTCAGGGCCCGGGCTGCCAGCACATGCATCCAGGCGACGTTGCCTAGCAACACAAACATCGACACTGAGTGACGGAGGAAGGCTTTTTCAAAAACAAAGCAAAACAAGAAACAACGTTTTCTTCTTAGAGATCCTCAAGCGGGAAAAAAAACAAACAATTGAATGATAAAATTTGTACAAATAATTTGATTTATTTCCTATTTTTTTTTTAAAGTTCAACATTAACTTTGCAACCGATATCTACATCCAAATATTTCATAGCTTGAGGCACAGACTTCGGGCAAAAGTTCAATTATGTCAGACTAAAAAAACGCGCCAGGAATGACGAAGTTGATGAGAGACAGTCTGGTCTGCTGCATGTTCTCAGTGTCGGGGATTTTCACTGCTGACAGATGAACAACTATCGGAATGTTTCTCCATTTCATTTATAGCGACTGGACATACTTTTATATTTTTAGCTAATTGTATAACGATGTGGCGCCACTGGCAGCCTCTCCCAGCTGCTCTGCTTTTTATATATATATATATATATATATATATATATATATATATATATATATATATATATATATATATATATATATATATATATATATCATAATGAGATTTCCTTCCATTTAAATGTTTGGAAATATTTCTCTAGACTGTTTTGATATGCTGTAAAATGTTTCCCTACTGGCAACTCTGGACTTATTTGATTATAAGGATTTTCTCGTGGTAATTCTGGCTCTTTTCAGAATCTGTTATGATCAGTAGCCTGAACAACAGGAGAGTTGTTAGGAGCAACTAAACGAGCCTTCTGAAAGTAATACCGGCATCCAGACGGGATGAAGATGAGCAAGTTGTTCAGCATTAAAATAAAATGCAGAGTAAAGAGCTCGAAGCTCAAACCGTTTCCTCTCTGAACCGTCAGACAGCCTGAGGTTTGGAGTCTCGATGAAGACAAAGCTGGGGCCGTCAGGAATTAAGTAATGCGTTTCACCAAGAGGGAACTGAACATTTTAATCCTCGTTTCTCCAGCTTTCGTGCAGTCTTGGAGCTCCCTGCAGATATCAGCCACTTTCTAAACGGTTGTCACTGAATTAAGTTTTGAGTCACTTTCAGAATCTTCCCAACTGTATTACTTTGTTACAACACAATTGACGTCACTGTTCATCACCTGATGCCCTCTCTTCCCAGTTGTTATATCCTCCTATTGTTTAAAGGTCATTTTTTACAAATTAATCAGTCTAGCAGCCAGATGTTTATCATTTCCCACACAGAACTATTTTGTAATATCCGAAGCTGGTCTGGATGCTACAAACAAACTCAAACCCTTTAATATGCAGTATTAGTTATTACTTATTAGTTCAAAAAGAATAAAGACACCACAACAAAAGCTACTAATTAAGGCTGATTTAGATGGAGATAATTTCCTGTGCAGACATGCTCATCTAAGTAGAGCAGGTGTGTTATTATTAGATCAGCAGGAAAACACAGCGAGCATTCCTGCTGTGCATCTTCTACCTGCTTTGACCCGTTACAGCGGTCTGTGACCAGCAGCTGCTCCAGAGCGTGCGGCAGAGCAGTTTCCAGCTGGCAGTACCATGAAAGGTATCAGCCGTGAGAATCTTCAAACTTCCTGTGAAGTGTGGAGGAAGTGCCTTCTGCATATTAAACCTTCCGCTTCTGCTTTTAGTCTTGGCCTGAACTTGTTACGGCTGAAGGCCCTTCGCAGGTTTTCCCATGAAAGGTTTTCTTTAGTTTTCATTAGGTTTGGATTCTTGGGCCACGTTCAAAAGACACAACTGTAAATGAGAAGCTAAGGTTATTCAGATCCGTATTTGTACCTGCATAAACCCGTCCGTGCTCGATCTGATCTGGGATGCCTCCGATAATCAGGTTTCCTCTCTGAGCAGCCTGCTGGTAGAAGTCCTTGATCAGCTCGTGTCCTTCGCCGTAGATCCCCGTCGGCCTCAGCGAGCAGGTGTATAAACATTTTCCCCCCTTCACCTGCGAAAGAAATGCAAACAGTGAGTGTTGGGAATGTGGTGCGAGGCCAAGAACGACACAAAAAAGGAGCGATTTATGGTCTTATTTTTCTTCTTTTCCCAGTTGCAAAAGCAAATATGAAGCCACAGCCACCATTCCCTCCCACAGTTACACAAGCACCCTCAACCGCTACAGTACATGAGCACTTGCCAGTAAGACAAAAAACATTTATAAAAAATATAAAATAACAGATGTGCATGCATAACTCCCATGAGTCCTACCTTGCTGCCATTAGCGTCAAGGACAATTTTCTCTGCTTTTGCCTTGCTCTTGGGATAGGCCATGTTGTGTTTGACTTCGTAAGGTGTGTCTTCGTTGCCCCTGTGGAGAAACAAGCCAAGCGGTCAGGAAGGAGAAGCAGATGGGATTTTTTTTTGGTTTTCCCTTCAACCCTCCAGTTTGACGATAGGAATGTAATCGAGCAAGGCCGGTCCGCCACAGCAGCTCGGAAACCGGCATGAAAACATTACATTCATTTTTTTACATCTCTGTTCTGTTTCTTCACATACCCGTCAAGCTTTTATTTTAACTTGTTTATGTGTACAAACTGAACAAATCTCCCTAAAAAAAAGGAGAGGAAGAAAGCTCATTCTTATGGCATGATGCAATCTTGCCATGTCTAATCAGAGAAAGAAGAAAGAGAAACAGTTTCAGGTAAAGTTGTTGCAATGTGTGTGCAGATCCAAATGTGCTCTGATGTGAAAACATCCGTAGAATCTGGAATCGAGTCAACAATTCCTGCTGGCAAACGGGAACAGAAAACAACAAACTTTTAACCCTGGATAGTCGAACCTGCTGCAGAGAATACTTTAATCAACTTGCAGACAACGTTCTTCTGGAATGAGCATTTTCTGTTCAGAAAACTCTGCTGAATCCACAAGCCTGAAAGTTTAAGCAAAGATTGCTTTGTTGGTTTTTTTTTTTTTTTGCTTATCAGTCTGAGTCTACTTCAAAGTACGTTTTCTTCTTTTAAAAATCAGATATTCTGATTGTTATCTTAAACAATATACCCAGAACTGTAAATAACTAAAGTCCTGATGAAAATATCTCAGTACGTCTCTCTATCCTGCCCTATCCACATACACGCCTGAATGTTTTGCAGATCACAGCACATTTAAAAGAAGAAAGAAAACAACAATGTGTCACATTCCCCATGATGAGCAGTCTGAATTTATTATCTCGGTTTTCTTTCTGTGCAAATGTCTTTCTCTTGTGTTATCACAGAAGAGCATTTTGAAATCCCTTCAGAGAACGAGGCACACACACCCAGGCAAAAGGAAAGTATTCAACGCACGTCAGCATAAAATCGGTCGACATTATCAGGCAAACATTGCGGGCTTTTCTGTCAATCCCTCCCCGTCTTTTGTCAACACCGACACGCATTAAGGTTACGTGAAGAGAGACATGTGATGATGAGTGTTGTGTGTGTGACACTTTGTTTTTATTGTTAATTAATGTGTCACCAGCCCTGAGGGACAGGGCTGTTTGTTTTACTCCATTAATCCAGCGTCATGATACCTGTCAGGTGTGTTTGCGGTAAAGCTGCAGGGCGACAGCGACATGCCACATGTGTGTGTCAGACTGCAGTTTTATGCAAAACACTGAGAAGGGAAGTTAATGAGTCTTTTTCATTTGATTTGTTGTCCACAAAAGTGCTGGATGTGCGCTAGTGATGGGCAGTATGGACTAAAAAATGTATCACAATCATTTCTGGCATTTATCCCGATAAAAAAAAAATACCAATTCAACTCCACCTTTGTAACTATAAATCTATTAGATCCCCCATGTTTGTTACACAAAAAACCTTCCTTCCTTCCTTCCTTCCTTCCTTCCTTCCTTCCTTCCTTCCTTCCTTCCTTCCTTCCTTCCTTCCTTCCTTCCTTCCTTCCTTCCTTCCTTCCTTCCTTCCTTCCTTCCTTCCTTCCTTCCTTCCTTCCTTCCTTCCTTCCTTCCTTCCTTCCTTCCTTCCTTCCTTCCTTCCTTCCTTCCTTCCTTCCTTCCTTCCTTCCTTCCTTCCTTCCTTCCTTCCTTCCTTCCTTCCTTCCTTCCTTCCTTCCTTCCTTCCTTCCTTCCTTCCTTCCTTCCTTCCTTCCTTCCTTCCTTCCTTCCTTCCTTCCTTCCTTCCTTCCTTCCTTCCTTCCTTCCTTCCTTCCTTCCTTCCTTCCTTCCTTCCTTCCTTCCTTCCTTCCTTCCTTCCTTCCTTCCTTCCTTCCTTCCTTCCTTCCTTCCTTCCTTCCTTCCTTCCTTCCTTCCTTCCTTCCTTCCTTCCTTCCTTCCTTCCTTCCTTCCTTCCTTCCTTCCTTCCACGCAGAACCATAAATCAGCTTTACACAAAAAGTCATTAACGGGAATTTATCATTTTTACAGCGAGATGACAAATTCTTATTGTGGGGAATTTTTTTGGCGGTTTATCGTGAACGGTAAAATATCACCCATTCCTAGTATATAGTGTGTGTATATAGTGTGTGTGTATGTTCAGACTACTGGACTCCACCCCATCATATCTGTTCTGCACAGTCCTCATATTTTCCACAGAGAGAGGCTGCATGATCAAAATGATAGAAAACTCTGGTATATTCAAGACGACAGCAGAGAAAGCTGCTTGCACAGAAGGGGAACCGAAGGAGCCAAAGTATTTCTCCCAACCGTCGTTCAAATTATTAACATGTGGAAAAACACGTGGACGCTGGGGCACCCGGCCCCACAGCAGGAAACCCAAAGATCATCAGAGCGGAGATGAATAGACGTTAGGCACGAGCAACAAATAATTAGATCGTTTTTTGTTGGGTTTTTTCTCCTCACCTCTTAAAGTGGTCTCCGTTAGAGTTGGGTCCGATCACTTCCATGCTGCTGGTGTAGACCAGACACTCGATACCGCACTCCACGCAGGCGCTGATCACGTTCTCCGTTCCTGAGAAGACAGAAAATATTTGAAGCATTTTCTTTTTCCCCTCCAAAGTCTGATCACTTTGACGCATTTAGGTTTCATCTGTGGATTTCCACATACCCTAAAGTTTTTTTGTTTGTTCTTATCTGAATTTTGAAATAAATACATCTTAACTTTCTGGAGAGGATGTTAGTTTGGTATCTATAATTGAGTGCAGACGTATAAACAAGCAATTAAGTCAGAGCAAGGGATCCATATGTGTTCGGTTTAGTTGGCAGAAAGCATCTTCTCTGATCTCCAAAAAAAAAGAAAAGAAAAAGAGGGAAAACAAGACAAGAAAATCTGGCCTCTATTATCAACAATGAACATGCACTCAGAAGAAATGTGCTCTTGTGGCAGAGGAAGGAAAGAAACCTCTTTATTATCAGGTTTATTACTCATTTCCAATTCACTTTTTTAAGTGCCGTTTATAAAACATTAACAGTCTGAGGTTGATGTTGAGTCATAAATGGGGCATAGGTTACTGATCAAATAAAATGAAGTTTAAATAACGATAGAAGGGACAATAACATCAAAATATACATTTTTAACCAACTAACAGACAGATGACGGCTCCAGCAAATCCTTTTTGTGAAATTTCTGACTGTTTCGTAACAACTATGATGGTGCAATTTTCCCTGGAAGGGTTGGAAACCCTGCCAGGCTGGCTGTGCAAAGTCGTGGACGGGCCCTCTGATCATCTGCCGGAAGACACTGAGCCATCCGACAGCTGCGTGATATCTTAAACTCCCAGTTACCAGCCAGGCCTTTAATTTCAGACCAAATCTGAGGGGAAGAGAGAGATTCTGTCTCCAAGACTGACGAAAGGGGAGCCAACAGCTTCTGACACCAGTGCAATTCTTGTGATATTTCACATTCTTGTAAATAAATTGGATGCCAAACTTGAATAGATGGGGTATCTTTAGCTTGGTCATGGCCTGATCAGGATATGAAGTAGTCAGGTCGGGCAGCATGTAGGAAGCCCTTTGTTCCCAGACTTGTTCCCTGAAACACGAAAATCCCACCTCCGAGTCGGTTTACGGTTGACAAAGCAACCGTTTGTCCTTTGGCTGAATCACACGGACTTCTCTCAGCCATGTCCGTCTGATGGAGACTGTCTCCGGCCTAAACTTAGATCCGGCCAGACGTAATTAAATGAATTAAGACACACCCTCCTCTGAGAGGCTGCTGTGGACGCCATTCGTCACTTGCACGCCACGACCATCAAGATTACTGGAATTGCGACAAATAAACTCAAGTATTTCCTGAATGTGTGTTTTCCGGGATGTGACCAGCCCAAGTACAAATAGTATTGTGTGTTTTCCGAAACCATTGCTGCTCTGGTGCACAGAACAGAAATGTTGTTGCTTTTAGTCCCATAAAAAAGGGATTTGTCCACAAAAAAAAAAAAAAGCACAGATGAGATCACCAGGTTTGTTACATTAACTTATAAAAATAGCCTTACAGCCACACGCTGCACAGCGGGCTTTAACAGGCTGTAATCTAGACACGTCTTGGGTTTTCTGTGTTTGTCTCCAGAGCAACAAAACAGCGAATGGTACCCAAATGGTGGAATAAATCTCACTGGTCCAAAAGAATCTTGACACAAAGCTGCTCACAAAAGATGCAGATTTTTTTTCTGGTTTGAGCTTTAATGCAATTTAACCCCATTACTGGGCATGTGACACTTGATCTCAGCGATAACATCCACACCAGCCACATTAAGCACCGGTGAAAGAGAAGCTGTGATGCGACAACCCTTACGTTAACACTTTCACTATCAAAAATAAGAAGCCAGCTTCTACCATTGTGTCTTGTTTTTCCAAGTTAACACGGCTTGTCGTAACCAGCGTTTGAGATGAAGAAAGACATAGTGATCTTGGTTTGGATTTCCACAGAAAATGCATAAACAACACCACCCACTGATTCATTTCCTAATAAACCCGTTTCCCTGTGAACGTGGACACCGTCGTTAAAGTCTTACCTTTGACGTTGACCGAGTAGATGAGGGTTTCTGGGACTTTGTGCCACACATCCACTAAACTGGCGGTGTGGATGACAACGTCGGCCCCCCGGCAGGCCTCCAACACGCTGCTGGAGTCGGTGATGTCCCCCTGAAGGACAACCACTTTTGTCCGCTCTGGTGGGGAAAAAACAGGGAGAGGCAACGTGATGAGAACATTTCCTGACAATACTTTAAAAGGTGCATCAACAATCAAGACAAAAATGTGTGGCGTATACACTGATTGCAATCATAGCATAACAAAAATAACATGCTTTGGTGTTCAGCAGAATTATATCTGCAGAATCTTTCCTCATCAAAGCAAGCCTGCCAACATTTGAACAAACCCTTGGGTGATTAAACGCCAGCCAAGCACCTCAGGATTGCTATAAATAGTCTGAGCGAACAAGTAATTCCTATTTCAGAAGACAAATAAACACCACCTCTGCCAAATGATGACTCTTCCCTCAAATCACCCTCAAATGAGATCATGGATATGCTCAAGTAAGCAATAATTCAGTCTCGTTATCATTTCAAAAGTCATCAACCTCTGGTTTATCTCAGCCCTTGCATGCCCTGTCCTTGAAAAGCAGATAGAGTCCTCTACCTGACAGAGGAAAGGCTCAGAGGTTGTTTTTTTTTTTTTTTTTTGCAAAAGCAGCTGCAGATGGAAGCAACATGGAAACTTGACACATTCTGGTCTACATCTCCTCTTTCTTGTGCTTGGCAGTGACACAGATTCCGAGCTCTCCTGCTGCAGTGAGCCTGTCAGCACTGAAACAACACAGCAAGCCTCAGTGCCCTTTCACAATAAAACGCTGAAAGGTGGACTAAACATTTTCCACTGTGGGACAAAGCTGTGGCCATCTGTGGGTGCAACATCCCTTAAAAATAAACAGAAAGGGGGGGAGAAAAACAAAACACACATAGCTTAACTTGTCATTAAAGTAATGAGGAGGTTCCTTTCTTTCAGGAAGTAGACACAATGTGGGAGGAAGATGTAAACCATCACCCAAACCAGCTGCATTTACATATAAACCACTCGCCATCAACAGCAGTTCAGTGGAAAAGATACTTGATCTCATTTCCACTAAAGGATATTCCGTCAATGTGAGATATACAAGTGTCATCCTGACACAGGAAGAGTTTGGGAGTTGGCTATCCTGATCTTCAAATGTGCAGGATGAACCTCTGACAACATAATATATCAGGGAATTTCTGTGGGAGTGTGTTTTTTTTCCTCTTTCTTATATCTCTTATTTCAGTGTTGAAATCTATACAGTGGTAAAGTTAAATAAATAAAAAAACACTTGCAGAAACAAAATCCATTCAGTATCTGCTAGTTAACTGTTTATCAATAATATTAATATTTAAGATTGTGTCTAATGGTTTTAGCTTATTGATTTAATTGAGTTAGGTGTTATATAAATACACATTTTCTTGTTCTGCATTTAATTTCAATTTTTAGTATTTTATTTTGCTGAAGTTTTGTGACGTTTCCGGTTATTTTCACTATTTATTTTTAAAATGTCTTCTATTGAAATACGTTTTTTTGTTTTTGCCTCATTGTATGGACTTATTTATCTTTAGTTGTACTTGGATTTATCTTTAATCTATCCGTTTTTGGTTGTTAATTGTTTGTTTTTTTTTCATTTTCGTTTTTTTTCATTTAGGAAATTTCATTTTCTTTTTTCATTGTTTTCTGCTTATTATATTTAGTTTTTATTTGTTTTTGTTTTTTTGTCTTGTTTTCTTCTTAGTTGTTGTTCTTTGTACTTGTTATCTACTTTGTTTTATTCTGTTTAACTAACATTTTATATTGTACTGTAAAAGTTTTATAGAAATGTATAGAGGAACCCCGAGATATAAAACGTAACTCGTACTTGTAACTTACAGAAAACACACCAGTAAAAGATTAAGCACCTCCGTGCGTCTTACCTGTGCTGGGATCGCTGAAATCCGCGGGTATGTGTTTGTCAAACACCCGGACTTCTGCCAGCGACTCTTCCTTCTCCATCAACACACTCAGCAGATGTTTGCCGAGAAAACCGCAACCTCCGGTGATGAGATACACAAGACCTCGCTTTCTTTCAGACATGTTGAGCGACTTTCCTGCAGACGCAACTGCAGCTCGGAGCTCAGCGTCTGCAGGAGCCGCTTATATAGGCGAGGCCACGCCCCCTGTGACGTCGTCACGCTTGAAACTAACAATTGAGCAATAATAACAATCTCGTAGCAACGTTTTCCATAATGGAAAAAAACATTTGTTCATTTGGCCACATGAAAATTAAGAAATTCTTACTTCAACACTAATATTTTATTATGATACTATGTTTTAACTGAAGTGAAAGTTACAAAAACAGAGCCTACCCCATCATACTGTACTCCCATTTTTAGCAAGCACCCTCACTGGTG
The DNA here is from genome assembly GCF_033807715.1 of Cololabis saira. Classification (NCBI taxonomy): domain Eukaryota; kingdom Metazoa; phylum Chordata; class Actinopteri; order Beloniformes; family Belonidae; genus Cololabis; species Cololabis saira. The sequence continues at coordinate 9,150,558 of NC_084607.1, forward strand.
ATAAAACCAGTACTCGAGTTGAGGGGGGATGATGGGGGATGGCATCTCCCTCTGAAATAAAAACGGTAAAAATCACCCCCCCTGTAAAACTGCCATCCCCCCCTTTCCATCCCTTATGTCATTTCATCAATGAATGTGGTTTTACTGCTATTTCAACATTTAGAGTCATCACCAGAAACATAACTTTTGACAATTTTCACCTGTTTCAAGTAAATTTTCACTTTAATTAAGTAGGAAAATCTGCCAGTGGGACATGATTTATCTTCTCATTACAAGCAAAAAAAATTTCTATTTATTTCAAGTGAAAATCTACTTGAAACAGGTGAAAATTGTTTTTTCCAGTGACGAGTCTTGTTTTAAGTGTAATGAGATTTTTTTTTAACTAAAATTGGACATTTTAACTAGAAATAGGACAAATATTCTTGTTAAGATTTTGAGTTTTTGCAGTGATCCATTTTACTTATCCTGTGAAGGACAGAGACATATTGATAAGTACAGAAAACTGTTGTTTATTGTTGTGTTTTGATGTATTTGATGTAAGCCCAGTGGATATTTAAAGCTTACAGAAGGCTGCATTTAACTGCTGCTATGTCATTCTTGCAGTATTTCTGCAGGTGTTTTGGTCAGTGCTATTATTTGTAATATATTATATTATTTGTATTCAGCACAAATTATCTGTCCCCATATGATAAAATCCACCATGATTTTTTTTTACAACTAGAGTACTGGATAAAACACTATCTTATTACACACTCATACATATCCATACACTGTTGAACATAAATAAAAAGATAAACTTACTTACTGTCCGGAAATTGAATCAGCTATTTTGGTCTCAACTGAGCAAACAGCTTTTTCCAGGATGAAGGGCACCACAGACATTTTTTTTTTTAAATACAGGATGTGTACAATCTTAAGTATGCGCTTTAAACAGCAGCTGGTCCAACAGTTTGTTACTACTCAGAGCAGCTGATTTTGTCCATGATCCTCCGAATGTGAAACAGATACCAACTCAAGGGCAAAATATAAGGTTCCTATTTTTAGTAAATCATTAATTTATTTTATTTATTTAAGTCAATTGAGAACAGTTTCTCATTTACAATGACGACCTGGGAAAGAGGCAGCACAAAGAGTTAAAAATAGATCTAAAACTTACATAAATGAATGAAACAGCTTTATTTCTTCCATACGTTCATAAGTAGTATTAAAGTGATTTTCTCTATCCTTTATAAAAAATAAACTGCCAGTTTTTAACATTCCGGTTGAAACTATCAGCCTGATTAAAGCTCCTTTTTCACTTGCAGTCCTTGAACTTCAGCCAAATTTTCAGGGCCACTGCACGCCATCTTTACACACCGCCAAACAAGTCACTTTGTGGCAGGAAGAATTGGTCAAAGTTCCTTTCTTTTATGGCGTCATCAATGGCAGGACACAATGATTAGAGGGTGGAGGAAACACAAGTGTTGAAAGGATTTACACGCTTCCACGTCAGCTGAGGAAGCTTGTCCTTTACAGTTTTTCAGGGTTTCTTTTGTACATTTTCCCCATTTAAAGAAGACTAATGATGGCAAAGGGTGCATTTGGAGCACGGCTGCAAAGGTCTCAAACTCCTCAGGCAGTGCGTAAAGGATAAAAAAGATGAAAACTAACATTGCAGAACCTGGCCTCGGCTTAACTCCAAACCACAATCCAACCAGAAACAGATGAGATGAAATTTGAAGCCAGTTTTAGATCAAGTCTCACATTTTTGCTGAAGATCCTCTGATTTGATTAAACCTCTTTAAGTCATTTTAAGTCTCTTGTACCTGGTAAGTAAAAACCCTTGAAATAACACTTTTAAATTCAGTTGTACTCCAACTAACATCACACTCAAGCGTTCTCTAAAAAGTAAGACACAGATATTTTCTTTTTTAATTTAAAAAATATTTTAATGCACCATTAATAAAGGGTCCAACGCATTAACAAGAGAAATATTGCAAATAATATTAAAATCAACAAATTAAAAGATAAAACAATAAAAAAATAAATGAATGGAAGGTATGTACATGTTCCTCGTCATGGAGAGAGGAGAAGGAACACCATATTTACAGCTTGGAATCAGTGTGTTTCTACGAGAAACAAACACCTCTACAATATTTACATCAACTTCTTAGAATTTTTTTTTTCTTTTCATCTTTTTATCCTGTAGTAAAGAGGGCTGGTTTGTACGGAAAGGCTTTCATTGCAACAAGTTATACATTTAACATTTTCCTTGTTGGGAGGGAGCGAAACAAAAAAAAAAAAGAAAGAAGTTTGGACGGCCGCAGCCATTTGAAAGAACAAGGACCAGCTCAAGGGTCGTACACGTCCCCTGTGTTGGCGGCGAACTACCGACCCGGATACGTTCGTTAGTCCAGCAGACACAGAGAGACGGACTCCTTCCACCCATCTGCAGTTTAAAAGATCAGAATGCAAAACATTTGTTTGCCTTATAGTGACGTCATTTTGTGGGGGTAACATTTGGTATCTGACAACCAGCTACACACTCACGGTTTAAATAAATACTAATGCTTTCTGTGAAAGCCTGAGGAAAAAAAAGACAAAAAAAAAAACTAGACTTTTGGGGGAAAAAAGACTGAATATATAAGGAAAATATGTCTTTTAAAAACATCTCTAGCAAACAGAAGTTTAACACTGACAACGTTTTTTGTTTTTTTTTTGTGACTGGGGTCTTCCAGGGTTTGGTGTCGACATCCACTGACCAAAAGAAAAAAAAAATTAAAGTTAGCAGTGAACGCTTCCGGTAATTTGTGAAATACAAAATAGACCACTTTCTTGCCAAAGTAACGCATGTGGACATGGGAGCAGGAGCAACTACAGAGACATCACCCGCAAGTGAGAGCTGTGAGGCCAATGTCATTGTTCAGACATGCTTATGTAATGAGTGTAAAAGAATAAAACTATATATATATATATATATATATATGTATATATATATATATATATGTTACCAGGAAGAGACAGATGGGCTCATAGTCTACTCATCCTTGGCGGGCAACAGAATATATTGCATGTTAACACAGCATTCAGGTTAGTATGCTGACATGGACTGTTGAGATTATGGCAGAAAAAAATGGAAAAAGCTGCAAAAGAAGAATAAACTCCAAGTTTCTACTCCAAAAACACATGAAAACTGCTCTAACACAAGCGCACCTTCTGGATGATTTTCATGACCAACGTCTCCAACAGGTTGGAGGGTGAATAGAACAGACGCAAGGGACAAATGAAGTAACATGAAACAAAAGCACATCAGTGTCCAAAACCTCGCTGAAGTCTGCAGGCAACAATTCAGCCAACACGTAAGAAATAAAAACCCACTTTAAGCTGACGGGAGGTTGTAGCAAATCAAGAGTTTCACAACCAGCAGAGAAGGGAGTTTCACCGGGGTTGTGAATAACAAAACCCCGAAAGTGGTGGGTGGATACACTGAAGCTTGTTGTCACTGTAAGATACTTACAGCTTATGTAACTATGTTAAAAATCGCATAATAACAGCAAGAATAATATTCTAATAATATGTGAAAGGGAAATTAAAAAAAAACCTTCAGAATTAGAAATCTTGCATAACTGAAACCAAATTGTCATCTTAAAAGTGCGCCCTCACAAGCGCTTTTAAAAACCCTGAATTCATGTGGCATCCCTGTGTGTCTGTGCAGATTTCTAAGGGTGGCTGGGTGCAGGAAGGATTTGACACTTGAGTCGAGCCCGGGCTGCCAATTTACGTGAGCTGTCGCAGATATACACGTACAATACTTGTGTGTGTTTTCATTGTCTTCGATCAAACGGATGTTGGCATGGAAATAGAAAAACCTTTCACGCTTGGGTTTCCCCACCTATTCAAGCATGACCTACTCCAGTCCAACAATGCTGTCAGAACCGAGCCGATGCTGAGGGTCTCCTCCAATGTTCACATGCCCGATTACACAGAAAGCATCACACACTGGCATGTGGGGCTGTGGGATGTGCATTAAAAGTGCAAGTGTGTGCGTCACTGTTTCCTACTTATTGTGGCCACTGAGGCCATCCGGAGGAGCGCAGGGCGGTTGGCGTTTTGAGCCGCAGTCCGTAAAGACTGGAGGACAAGGTGTTCGGGGCCGGCTGGCCCTTGGCAAGGGAGAAAGAAAAAGAAGTGCTTTCACTAGTTGAGTGTCCCGCGGCAGTTCTCCGTCCCACACAGGCAGGGAATCTTGTTCTCCTCCAGTGGGAACTTGTAGTCGTAGGTGATCTCTTCATTGACTGCGATGGGCTGTTTGGAGTAGATCACAATCTTTTTCTGGGACTCGATGGTGATAACCTTGGCGTAGCAGTTTGGCTGGAAGGAGAACGCAATCAAAAATGTGAATATCAACCATAAAAACAAAGAGGCGTTGTGTGTATATATATGTGTGTATATATATATTAGGGGTGTAACAATATATCATGCCACGAAATTTCGCGATACAAAAACGTCACGATACGTGTCGTGGAGGTGACAAAGTGTATCGCGATATTGAGTTATTAATATTAATCTATTGTTTTGACTAGTAACGCGCCTCGACCCGCGGACCAAAATCTGACTACGCTCAGAAGAAACTAGTACCGTTTTGCGGTCCCGATCACGGGACTCTTGTAGGGTTTTGAGCTCTGAACCTTTACTTATGTAAGGCTGGTGTAGAGTTAAGCCTTATCTTATTAAATTAAACCTTTTTCGGGTCGTGAGTAGGATAAACACGGGGACAACTTCTGCGTGAGTTCCAGTGTACTTTAATGTCTGCTCAACAGTGTAGGATTTTAGAACATCAACACAGCACCTAGTGCCGTACTGTGGCGTATCACTCCGCCCAATCTAAAACAGACTAATCACTACAGATAAACTGACTAGTGTCATTATAGTCCCTGATTTACTTCAGAATATAAAGAATATATTTATAAAATAATGAACCCTGAATTACCAAAATAACTTTCTTAACAAAAATAAATCTCCTCTTACACTTATAAGGTGAGCATGAAACAATCTTTTTTATGATGTAAAACTGTATGTATTCATTTACTTTTATTTATTTAATTTTAGTTGTTAAATTTCTGGAAAAAAGTTAAATCATACATGAGAGAAACTATTCAGTTTGTGGCAAAATATTTGTACTGAAGATGCATAATGCAAACCTGACATTTACTTTTAGTTCAGTTTGTGGAAAATAGTTGGCCTGGCTTTCTCTTTAAAACTTAAAAAGTTATAAAGCATTACAAACTGTAACAATAGGACAAATGCACAGCATTGTTTTGTATTTTGTGTCTTTCAAATAAAAGCCAGTCATATGTTCCTCATGCAAAGTTGTTCAAAAAATACTGCTATAATATCGTATCGTTATCGTGACCTCAATATCGTGTATCGTACCGTATCGTGAGATTAGTGTATTGTTACACCCCTAATATATATATAGACTTGGGGAAGCCGAGACTCACAGTGCAGCAGTGGTTGATGAATCGTGCCAGGTTACCACATTTGGTGGCATCAATAATCGTGTCGTGGTCCACTCTGAACAAGTAGCTGCTCCCGATGCCTTGCTGCGCGTACCTCTTTTCTCGATGGTCAGCCACCATCTAGAAAAATAAAGAACTCGTCAAAGCACAACCGACAACATACACATATCAGAAAAGTTGCTGATGGTCCTTACTCATTGCACCTCAAGATAAAGTGCATGTTTTATTGACTGATTTAGCGGCGGGACAAGAAGCCGACTGCAGATGTGGAAGTCGTACCTGTCGGATGTTTTGACCGACGTACTCGATCACCATCTCATCGGCGGCGATGGGCTCCATGGCGAACAAGCCCCATTCATGGATCCTGCTGCGTCCGAAACGCAGTCTCTTCTTGCGGAACTGTAGAAAGAGTTAAAGGACACACATGAGCGACTGCCTGGGATAAAGGAGCTAGTTGTAAAGTTTCCATACTGTGGCACTGACATTTTCTAACCACCTCGAGCAGTGGTTAGACCAGTCAACCAGAAATGAGTTGAAACATGTTAATTTTTCACAGGAATTACGACATAACATTATACATTTCATTTTAAGCGTATCAAAGCAGAAAAAAGGAAGATTCGGGTATTTCTGCTGTCTCATTACAGTTTAAACCAAAGATTTGACCACTGCCCTTTTCTTACGGTGGTGAAAGTATTTTATTGTCAGGGTAAAGAACAAAGGTGCATTGTGATCAGGGGACCTTATCAACGCTCTGCAAGGTGTGAGAGATGAAGATCATGCTCAAACTTGTGCATATGTGACTCTGTAAATACAACTGTATTTGAAATAGAGACGCCAGGGCTTGTTGTACCTTAAGCTGGTTGAGCTTAAGTAGGTCGGAGTCCATGACAGCCGTGGTTCCGATGACGGTGAGGAGACGGCGCTGCTCCGAGCGCCTCTCTGACAGCACCCTGTTAACTCCCTGAAAGGAAACAGACATGAAAGAGTTTCAGAGAGAGAGATACTGGAATATTATCGCTTTATCGTGTGGCCTTGAGTTGTAGGATGCCAAACCACAGATGCACATTGACCTTGTTTCGGGTTTTTTTGTTGCAATAGTCATGTTTGTGTGATCAAAGTTCACTTGGAAACCAGTGACTAAAGTCTGACTAGGCAAAGAAAATGCATGTGCAGAAATGGAGGCGAGTTCTCGTTTCACTTCTACAACAAAAACTAAATTTAGCACGGCCTGGTTTGCTTCTGCTTCCACAAAGCAACTAACCAATGCCAGAAATAAATTCTGAAGGCTGCCTTGAGTTTCTCGGACATGTCATCGGGTTAAAACAGACCAATACCGAACAACTGTTCATGCCTGGTTTAAAAAAAAAAAAAAAAGGTGATAAAAGGGTTAAATATGTTTCTTCAACTTCAATTCAATAACTCTCTATTTACATCTATGTCTACTCTGTCAGTTGGATTCTGTCAGTATTTTAGATTATATCTGTCGGCAGGAATCTTCTACATCTTACGAAAACAAGCTTTATGCAAAATAGTTGACAACTGCTTGATATTACATTTTTAACGATAGCAGACCCCATATATACAGTTGTATGAAAAAGTTTGGGCACCCCTGATCATTTTCAACATTTTCCTTTATAAATCATTGGTTGTTGGGATCAGCAATTCCAGTTAAATATATCATATGGCAGACAAACACAGTGCTATTTGAGAAGTGAAATGAAGTTTATAGGATTTACAGAAAGTATGCAATAATTACTTAAACAAAAGTAGGCAGGTGCATAAATTTGGGCACCCCAACAGAAACATTACATCAATATTTAGTAGATCCTCCTTTTGCAGAAATAATAGCCTCTAAACGCTTCCTATAGCTTCCAATGAGGGTCTGGATTCTGGTTGAAGGTATTTTTGACCATTCTTCTTTACAAAACATCTCCAGTTCAGTCAGGTTTGATGGTTTCCGAGCATGGACAGCGCGCTTTAAATCACACCACAGATTTTCAATAATATTCAGGTCTGGGGACTGAGATGGCCATTCCAGAACGTTGTACCTGTTCCTCTGCATGAATGCCTTAGTAGACTTTGAGCAGTGTTTAGGGTCGTTGTCTTGTTGAAGTATCCAGCCCCGGCGCAACTTCAACTTTGTCACTGATTCTTGAACATTGTTGGCAAGAATCTGCTGATACTGACTGGAATCCATGCCACCTTCAACTTTAACGAGATTGCCAGTACCTCCACTGGCCACACAGCCCCACAGCATGATGGAACCACCACCAAATTTGACTGTGGGTAGCAAGTGTTTGTCTTGGAATTCTGTGTTCTTCTTCCGCCATGCATACCGCCGATTGTTATGTCCAAATAACTCAATTTTTGTTTCATCAGTCCACAGCACCTTATTCCAAAATGAAGCTGGCTTGTCAAGATGTGCTGTAGCAAACCTCAAGCGACTCCGTTTGTGGCGTGCGTGCAGAAAAGGCTTCCGCCGCATTACTCTCCCATACAGCATCTCCTTGTGCAAAGTGCGCTGAATAGTTGAACGATGCACAGTGACACCATCTGCAGCAAGATCATGTTGTAGGTCTTTGGAGCTGGTCTGTGGGTTGACTTGGACTGTTCTCACCATCCTTCGCCTCTGCCTATCTGAGATTTTTCTTGGCCTGCCACTCCGGGCTTTAACTAGAACTGTGCCTGTGGTCTTCCATTTCCTCACTATGTTCCTTACAGTGGAAACTGACAGCTGAAATCTCTGAGCTAGCTTTTTGTATCCTTCCCCTAAACCATGATGTTGAACAATCTTGGTTTTCAGGTCATTTGATAGTTGTTTTGCGGCTCCCATGTTGCCACTCTTCAAAGAAGATGCAAAGAGGTGAACAACTTACAACAGGCCACCTTAAATACCCTTTGTCATGATTGGCTTCACCTGTGTATGTAGGTGAAGGGTCAATGAACTGAACAAACAACTGTTGTGTTCCAATAATTAATGCTAAATGTATTCAAATCAATAAAACAACAAGGGTGCCTAGATTTATGCACCTGCCTACTTTTGTTTAAGTAATTATTGCACACTTTCTGTGAATCCTATAAACTTCATTTCACTTCTCAAATAGCACTGTGTTTGTCTGCCATATGATATATTTAACTGAAATTGCTGATCCCAACAACCAATGATTTATAAAGGAAAATCTTGAAAATGAACAGGGGTGCCCAAACTTTTTCATACAACTGTATGTACAGATAATGGAGAAAAAAAAAAAAAAGATTAAAATGCATTCCAAAAGCATTAATCTATTGATTAATTTTCAAAATAATTGCATGTGGCATTAGCTGCTATATGAACTATATATGAACCACTTAAAGTTGAATGGTAAGCAATCTGGATCATTTCAGCAGAGCCATTTAAAAAGGCATCTTATAACATTTTTCTACCACTCATCTTTTACATTGCTGAGTTTCAAAAAGCAAAAATACAAATCGAACTGAAGTATTGTGCAAGATCACCAACTGATGTTAGTTTCGTTAGGAAATGTGGTCTATTTTGCCCCATCTTCTAAACTAGACTAGATTAGTCCAGTCTCCGTGTGAGCACCCACGTAAAGCACTCATGATGCGCCACATCCACATGATGGTATCTCATCTTATTCCTGGTTCTCTTAAATCCACCAATCTCATTCGTATTCCTTGCGTTCAAAAAGATGTGCCAGTTTTATCACTTAAGCTGCACATGAATAGCATGTAACGCATGTTAAACGGTGCTCAGTGTGGCTACAGGGGGGCGGAAAGGTGACCGGATCAATTCCCGGCTGTGTGACGTTTACTTGCTCTCTCCCCGTGCTTGCAGGTTTGTATCGGAAAGGAAATCCGGCGTAAAACACCTTGTCAAATCTCTGTGTGGAAAGTGAAGCTCTGCTGTGGCGACCGCTCCGCCATGGGAGTGATGTCACTGATACGCGAGGAGGAAGCCAGTATGATTAAAAACAAAACAAAAAGGAGCTTCTTTCTAGTTTCCATTGAGTTTTTTTTTGGCATTTCAGTAACCTGATGATTTATAAGGAGGAAAACAATACGCTCATACAGCTCATAAGATCTGAAACTTTTTTTAAATAACACAATGTGTGCTTTTGAAATAGGAAACCATGAAGACCAAACCACATCACTGCTCACCTGTGGAGAGTTCAGACCGAGCATTAATGACACTAAAGAATCCGACTGATGTGGTGTTCAACTACTTCTCTTTGTTCAGACTCTGTTCCTCAAGGAACATGTGTTTATCTACAAATAACAGACAATCTGCCATTGGTAATAGAGTCAGGGTGCTGGTCGAGTTCTCTTCCCCAAATATGAAGAAAACACGCTTTACTCCATGGTGACTGTGAGTCAGCCTGGAAAATGCTGTGTAGAAAGAACGCATCTGGAAAATTCAAGCTTCGCATGGCAACGCGACAGATTTCCCGCTAAAGCCGACCCTTTACAAACACGAGACGCCTGCAAATGGCGTAACAGAACATTGTTCCCTACTAATAATCGTGCTGGTGTGTTTCATGAAAATCTTCCTGGCCAAGGTCATGCTGACTTAAATTGTAGAAGTGAAAGAACATCAGTTAAAAAATGGTTGTTTTTTAAATAAATCAATTAAAATTAATATTTAAACCTGATGTCAAGTTGTTTGGTGTTTTGTTTGATTTTGCCCTCAGTTTTTACTCCAACTTGAAAGAGTCCAGTCTGTTTCTCCTTTTTGTTTTTTATTGAAATTCTTTTTTGAGTGGTGATGAAGGGGTTTCTTGGTTGTAGTAGCAGAGGTAGTGGTAATGGTTGGGTACAGTAGGGTAACAGTAGTAATAGTAGGTTGAAAACCAGTTGCGTGTTGACCTTTTAACTGAGGGTTTTTTGTGGGGTTTCTTGTGCAGGTTATTTGGTTCCTTCAAGCTCTCATTGCTTGGTTTTCAGCAACAAACTTTTCTGGCTTTGTCTTCCGGAAGTTGGTTTGACCTGACAGGAAGTTGGGTACTGTGGTGCTCACTGAATGTTTGTCTGCACCCTGCAGGTCTGGATGAAGATGTGGCTGTGGTGTTGTGAATGTGAATGAAGATGTGGATGTTCTTTGCTGTTCATGCAGTTGGCCTGACACCTAATTTAATACACAGCAAGTGACTCTTCACTCATCCGTCCTCATTTTTAACCTTTTTTTCCCCTCACAAAGTTCTCCAATCATCAACACATTTTTCACAGCAAAGGGGTACTTTGCGTCAAGGGAAAAAAAAAGTTTAAGTGTCTCAGGAGTGGTGCTTTGTTATTGGACGTAAGGGGGAAGCAGACCGAGTCGAAAGGCGAAGCTCTTGATTTACCGGTCAATCTACGCACCTACCCTCACCTATGGTCATGAACTTTGGGTAGTGACCGAAAGGATAAGATCGCGGATACAAGCGGCCGAGATGAGTTTCCTCTGCAGGGTGGCTGGACGCTCCCTTAGAGATGAGTTTCCTCCGCAGGGTGGCTGGACGCTCCCTTAGAGATAGGGTGAGGAGTTCGGTCACCCGGGAGGAGCTCGGAGTCGAGCCGCTGCTCCTCCACATTGAGAGGAGTCAGCTGAGGTGGCTTGGGCATCTGTACCGGATGCCTCCTGGACGCCTCCCTAGGGAGGTGTTCCAGGCATGTCCCTCCTCCCTAGGGAGGTGTTCCAGGCATGTCCCTCCGGGAGGAGACCCCGGGGAAGACCCAGGACACGCTGGAGAGACTATGTCTCTCGGCTGGCCTGGGAACGCCTCGGACTCCCCTCGGAGGAGCTGGAGGAAGTGTCTGGGGTGAGGGAAGTCTGGGCATTTCTGTTGAGACTGCTGCCCCCGCGACCCAGGAACGGATAAGCGGTGGAAAATGGATGGATGGATGTCTCAGGATAAAAATTTACTTTACAATGTTTATTTTAACATATTTAGACCGCAAACATTTGATCCTCTTTGAAGCAATCTAAGATTAAATTACAGCACACGTGACATCATCTCTCTGATAATGTAATTATTTACCCCTCTGATAATGTCACGTGCGGTATCATAATGGATGTTTGAAAGACTTTTAGACAAAAGGTTGTAGATGCCCGAGTGTAGTAAGGGATTTGGAAAGGTCGCTAAATTAAGAAAGCGACCACCAAGTACTGTAACATCACGTTTTGACACAAGTCTTGCAACCTCTGGTGTCAAAATGTCTGCATGTAAAACCAAGGAAAGGTTACATAAACTTAGGTTTTGTGGAAGAGTTTCGTGAAAAAGTCTTAGCTGTCCAAAAGACCACAAAAGAAAACAAAAGCAGGCTTCCTGGTACAAAAAAGGAAAGAAAATATTTTCAGAAATGTGACGCACAGCAGTTTGAACATCATGGTTCGAGCGTGCTGATGAAACACGAGCCTTTCTTCCTCTCAGACCTGGAAGTACATTTGCCAACTATTTCCTTTCAAGGCACTTTGTGATGTCACATCTACGTACGTCACATCATCGTCAATGACTGTCTTTTGTTTTTTTTTTACATGGAAAAGGTGAAAATCAAGCAAAATTTACAACCAAAGCTCAAAGTTTAACCTTTCAAATTATTTTCTATTTAATCTGTAGTTTCTTGAGAGGCTGAGAAACCAAGGTTTAAAATAAAAAAAATAAACTAAAACCTTCAGCCTGAATGGGTTAGATAACTCTCTAATAGCTGTAGAGAATCAGAAAATCCACAGACCACATCAGCAGATCAAATGCAGGAAAGAGAGTTATGGAAAGAACAAGAACATGGAAAAGTGAAACCGATCAACACAGCCTTCCAAAATAAGCAGACGCTAAAGGTACTTCGCACGGAAGAATAGTCACAAATCTTAAACTAATGTGTTTCACACGGCAGCTTTTTGACAGCTTGAGCGAGCAGAGGAGACCTTCCAACCCCAGCTTGCAGCACATCCTGTCCAGATGCTAATGAGCCCTGGCCCGGGCTGATACAGATGTTGCCATGACCGGGTGAGGCGGAAGCTGACTGAAATCCTGGAGGCAGGCAAGGCTACCTTTACCGACACAAAAATCGATTTCCCAATTCTAAATCGATTCTCATTAATTCCTAAAAATCGATTCATATGTCTAAAGATCAATTTTTTATTGATTTTTTTTTTAATTTTCATTTATGTATTTATTTATTTTTTCATCATTACATTACAACTCTTGGTTATTTTTTTGTTTATCCTCAAAAAAGGAAATTTTTTGTTAAACACGAGAATAACTGGTGCCATGTTTTTGCCTTTAAATAGGTTTAAAGGTATGAAAACATTAAAGTGTTATAAATTGTCTATATTTCATTACTTTATATACTGTCTTGGGGTTACATTTGCAAAAAATGCTAAAAACCAAATTCTCAAAAATTAAAAACGAAAATAGACCGAACATGGAACAAATAAATACGGAATGTAGGAAAAAATAAAACCGATTTCATCCGTCTCTGTTTCCTCCCTGGATCTGTTTGGTAATTCTGCCCCACGATGTTTCTGAAAGCAGTTCTATCAGCATTCTGGGAGCTGATTAGTCCTTACAGCATCATTAGCTGCCAATACTTGCTGTTGAATCTCAATATAATACTAGTAGTAATATGTTGCAGAACTACAGTCATATAATTCATGCAACAGCTCAAAAAACAGTTTTAATAACACTAACCCAAATCAATATCGGAATCGAATCGGATCGAATCAAATCTTGATAATCGATTCTGAATCTTAAGAATCGGAATCAAATCGATTCTTGACATTTGAATCGATCCCCAGCCCTAACTGACAGCATCCCAATGTGGTAAAAGGGGGGCAAAAAACCTCACACCAGCACAAGAGAGTGATATCTTCTCACACTCAGCCCAAAGTCATAAACTGGTCTTCTGACCGTTTCATGTGGAATCGGGGCAACAGTAGGGAGATGTCCCCGACACTGCTCCACCGCCCGAGACACTGTATTTGGGGATAAAAGGAGCAAAACAGCGGCGGCAGGCAGAGATGTTGACCAACTGCAACTGCTTATCATATTTACTTTTACCATATTCAACATTAAACATTGTTCAAACAACACTAAGTTAGTTTAACTCAGTCAATGTGTTTTCTCTTATTAGAACTGGCAAAGTTGACAAGTTTTGTGCTGACAATAAGTAAAAATAATAAATCACTAATTTAGTCACATAGCTGCCAGCAAACCAAACTCCTTTTCCTGCCAACCCAACTCCGGAGGGGTATAATCAAGCTTCATATTTATTTATACAAGACTCACACCCAGCAACCACTGGACCCACCGAAGACTCACTGGGGGGGCAGGGAGGGTCACGATCAACCCACACCAAGATCCACATCAGAGCTGTTTCCTAATTGCACAACACCAGATTTATTTGTTTTTTTTTTATTATTTTAATACGCTTTAATTGCGGCGCTGCACTATTATATATTGCTAACTAAATGTTTCCTTCTGTCATTGATACTAACTTGCTTTTTGGGCATCTATGTAGCTGCCAAATACTAATAAAGTATCCATCCATCCATCCATCCATGAGCGAGTTTAGACAAACAGAGGATTATTGTCCTTGAAACTTCGTCGTCACTGTAAACTCTAATTCAACTTTCTGCACGTCAGCTTCACTCCAGCATTTAAATCCCAACTGTACCTGTGTGCGCCTTGCTATTCAACAGAGAAAAGCATTTTAGAGCTTTATCTCATCTTCACCTTCTGCATCGTTCTCTCAGTACGACAACAAATGTAAGAACAAGCACATCAGGTACTCAAATGTTATCAAGATGAACTGCTGTATACTGCAATGGGCTGCGTCTTGGCACAAAACTGCATGCACCTCCTGCAGAAATGGACCAACTTAAAAGGGACCTATTATGAAAAACACGTTTTCTCTTGCTTTAACATATATAAAGTGGTCTCCCCTCAGCCTGCCAAGTCAGAGAAGGAGGAAAGCAAACAAATTCTGCAGTATCTGTTAGGAATGGGCGATATTTTACCATTGATATACCGTCAAAAAAATTCCCCGTGGTAAGAATTTGTCATCTCGCAGTAAAAACGATAAATTCCAGTTGATGACGTTTTTGTGTAAAGCCTGATTTATGGTTCTGCGTTAAATCGACGCGTCAATTTAACGCAGAACCATAAATCAGGCTTTACAAACATGGCGGAAGGCAGATCTGAGAGCGAGGAGCTCGTTGTTAAACATTTTGATAAAACGTTTGACTATTACGAAAAGAAATTGCAATAGTATCTAATTTGTGGCATGTTGCAACCACAGGTTAATTTGTACATTTTATTTATATTAGAAGAGGTCATCACTGATTGGATTTTATTTTCATTGAACTTTTATTTATTTGTCCTGTTTCTTTATTCATCAGTTTGTATTTTTTTCTACTTTTTGATTTTATAAGCTAAGAAAACTTGAAGGACAATAGTACTTTTGCTGTTTGTACCGTTATCCCTCTGTTTAAGCCATACAGTTTGAATAAATGTTGAATCTGTTCTTACATTTCAAACTTGTTTCATTTGAGTCATTACAGTTTTGCAGTACAGGTGGAGTAATTTAATTGGTTTTTATTAAATCAATTTAATTGTTGTAGTTTAGTAGCATTTAGTATTCTTTTAGAGCAGTGTTTTGGGGGCTCCAAAGACTGAATGTGGCGATAGATTTATAGTTACAAAGGTGGAGTTGAATTGGTATTTTTTTTTTTTGTTTTTGTTTTTAAAATCGTAATTTTTATCGTTATCGGGATAAATGCCAGAAATTATCGTGATACATTTTTTTAGTCCATACCGCCCATCCCTAGTGTCTGTACAGCCGCCCGGATGAGCCATCCAGTGTGATGTGGCTTCTACGAGCCGTTCAGATTCTGCTCCTGTCGTTACGTAAAAAAATGGGATTTACATCAGTTGGCCTCCGATGCGTGAAACCACGCTCACAACGAACTCCGCCGGCCGGAGCTTCCGCCATTTTTTCATAGCGGTGTATCGCGTCATTCAGGCAGCCAATCAGCACAAGTTTCTACTGCATTTTAAATCATTGAAGTTACTTTCTAGAAAGGCATTTGGAGAATATTAGTACAAAGGACCTTGACATGTTACCATTTAGGAAGAAAATCTTTGAAAGTTAATCAGACAAACACACACGAGCAACGTATTTAGTTACGCTGCAGCTAGCGGTCCACCTACCGAGCTGTCGACATTCTCCACCTCCCGTATGACCTGCTCAGGTAGGTCCAGGTCCAGGTACACGTCCTTCTCCTTGCGGCTGATGGCATAGTAGCCCTCACTCCTGGCGCAACCGGTCACATGCTCTCGCAGCTGCCCATCCACCGTCTTCTTCTTACGGCGAGGGTTTGGTATATTGGTTAGTGAAGCACGAGGGTCAAGGGCAGTAATTTATCCATCACATCAGTTCAAAATGTTTGGATACATGTTGCTACAATCAAAATCAGTATGATAGTACATGTTTGTGACAATGTGGAGTCACTGAAAAGGATATTGGTATGATTGACCCAATGAGTGTCATTGAGCCAGTCGGAGTTGTGGTCGTCCTGCAGCAGCTTCTCGTAGGTTTTCTTCAGCAACATCAAGTCTTCACCGTCCAGGCCGGAGTTCCAGATGTCGTATAAGATAGTCATTTGCTCAAACTCACTGCGGTTTTCAAACTTGATGGCTGGCAGCTCAGGTGCAGGGATAGGTTTGGGCCAGCGGAGAGACGATGTTATCCCCGCCTCCTGCAGAAAGAGGCGCTCGCTCTTCCTCACTTCTTCAACCGCTTCCTCCGCCGTGTCCGAGCTGGACAGCTCTCCCGACTCCAGCTCTTCAACGTCTACATCTTCTTCAGAGTCCTGCGCACCAAAGAGAAGATCCTATTATTGCTGGAATAAGAGCCAAGCAGGGCGAGTTGTCTGGTAATGAGAACATTAAAGGTGATTCTCCACAATGTAAGTTTGTATGAGGTGTTGCTCTAATAAACCTCTTTGGTCTAACCCGTCTCAAGTAGTGTTAACTTGAGACAAGTAAACTCTGCGGTTTGTTCAGATGCAATTTTGCAATTCCTAAGCCAAATTGCCATCTTCTTTATTTTTTTTACAGAAAAAAGAGAAAAGAAATCCTTCCACAAAAGCTAAAAATGTGCAATTTTGAGCCCCCGGGGGGCAAAGTGGTTAAAGCAAGCGGCCCATGTACTGAAGCTACAGTCTTGCAGCGGTCGCAGGTTCGAGTCCAAGCCCTCAGCCCTTTGCTGGCATGTCATCCCCATTCTCTCTCTCTCTACCGCCTTCCTGTCTAGACTTTGAATAAAGGCCACTAAAATAAAAAAATAACAGTGTGCAATGTTTTTCAAACTAAACTGCTACAAACACTTAAAAATATCTGAGACACTTTTTATTTGTGCTCGACGATTGTATTGCACTATTATTGTTTTTTTTATTAATACTGTTACTATTGTTATTATCTTGTTTTTCTATAAGCAGTATACTTGAAGTTTTCTGTAATATCTGAAACTGGTTCTAATAAAAACACTTTGGAAAAAAAAATAAAAATATCTGAGACACGTGGAGACTTGAAATGAAGTTATTGGGTTTTTTTGGGAGTTTCTCTGAACTCTGAATAAGGTTGCAGGACATGCAGCCCTGGAAAGATTTATACTTTATAGAATATCTTTCTCTGTGCTGAATGCTGGATTACAAATTGTTTGGATATGGCCTCATAACTCTTCCCAGATTGCTGAGTAGCTTCTGTGAGATCCTTCCTGTTCTCCCAAGAGCACCTCCTCTAATCTTTAAATCACACCTACATAATCTCGTAACTGCACTTACTCTGCAAATTACCATGTTTACTGAGGCTAAATGTAATCATTCCTTCTTGGCTTTAGTACTATTATTGTTTAGTGTTACTTAACACTTCTAGACCAGCGAACAGACAAGACCTCTGCTGCTACAGAGGTTCTCATGCTTATGATCAACTAACCAAGTGCATCCGATTGTCATCTCACGTCACTCTCAGGGAAGAGTGTACTTATTTATTTTTAAACGCACTGCTTTTACATTTTGCCTTTGCCTTTCAAATTAGTAGCACCTCTACAGCAGGGATGAGCAATCAACCGGAAATCAATCGAAACAGACATTTCATCCTGCTCATGTCGATTATTTGAATCACGTCACTATTGAAATTTAATTTTTGTTTGCAAGAGGTATAAGATATTTTGTTTCATACATGGCAATTTTTGAAACATTCCTTTACAAGAGATAAGCTATTGATTTTCTACTGTTTAAGATCATGATTTTTTTTAAATTAAAGTGCGAGTTTGTTTAGCGAGAGAAAGAAACGTTTAAAATACTGGCTACCATTCGATATTAAAATATTTAAAACAATTTACTTTATTAAATAATGAAATAATAAATAATGAAAGTTGTCTCGTTTTAATGTTTGTTTGTTTTTTTAAATACTAAATTGAAATGTGACCCATCTCACATGATAAGCTATTTATTTTCTACTGTTTAAGACCATGATTTTTTTTTTTTAAATTAAAGTGCAAGTTATTTTCTACTTTTCATTGTTTAGAGAGAGAAAGAAAGGTTTTAAATACTGGCTACCATTCAATTTTAAAATATTTAAAACAATTTACTTTATTAGTAAATAATTAAAGTTGTCTTGTTTTAATGTGGTTGTTTTTTTAAATACTAAATTGAAATGTGACCCATCTCATATGCACTTTAGTTTACTCATTTGTATGTGTGTGCGTGTTTGTTTTGTGTGTATGTGGCGATTTATTTTTGTCTTGGCATGAAAAATCGTCGCTGATTAATCGTAACAGGGGTAAAATGTTCAATTACTCGTGACGTCGACATGAGGTCACCGTCGCCCAGCCCTGCTCTACATCCAGACCACATTGTGAAAGATTACATCTACAGGAAATGACGTCATGTTTCACGCACCTCTAGTTTCCGCTTCCTCTGGTTCTTGCCCGGTTGATCCTTCTGCTTTTGCCTGTGATGAAGATCGAGGTTCTCTTTGTCTCTTCTCCTCCGCTTTTTGCTTTTTTCCTGTTCGAGTTCAAAACCTTTGCCGACGTGACTCTTCTTCTTTGGTGATGGTGTAACAGTTACCACGGGGCTCATAGCAGCAGAGTCACACAGCTCTCTCACAGCAGAAAAGTATTCCCCAGAGTCCACCCTGGATGGCACCGCCTCTCCGATCACCTCCTCTGGTGCTTCAAGGACCCCGGAAATAGAGTTGAGGTCCGCTGCGACCAAGACGGAGGAGTCTTGCCTTAAGCAAGTCTTTTTTGTACTGGGTGGTGCTGGGAGCGTCGGGGGTTTGCAGTAGTTGTGCTCCATAAGGACGATAACCCCCCCTGGACCCATAACCAAGGCCAGTAGCTCTGGGGAGAAGGGATCCTCTTCCAGCTTTTGCTCCTCTGCTTCATCAGATGTTTCCGTCTCCTCCGAGTCCCCGGCGTCGGGGTCCATTTTTAAGGCCACGTCAGCCAACACGGACAGGTCGGTGGCGGAGGTGGAGGCGAGCTGGAGGAGACTGGAGGCTCCGAGCTGTTCCCTGAGCCTCAGCCTCTGATCACTCTCCTCCTCTCCCTCATACTCCTCTTTAAGCGAGTGACAGGAAGAAGCAGAGAAGCTGGGTGTCCGCGGTCGCCCTCTGGGCCGTTTGACGGAAGGTGGCGGCGGCGGCGCCTCCTCAAAGGCCATCCGACACATAGAGGCGTGGTCCAGCGGCAGGTTCTGCACAGTGCGGCACACCATAACGGGAGATTTGGGAGAGTCTTTGCCCGCACCCCGTTTTCCAGGGCTTTTGACAGGAGTGATCTGGAGAGAAACGAGCGATGCCCTTTTGGCTTCCTCCGACTCTTGGCTTCGTCCGGGCGGGGGAACGATGAGTGCGTTGCCTTCTCCGGGCTTGGAGGCGAAGGGGAGCAGCTGGATTCCTTGACTGGGACGACTGGAGGGCGGCGGTGCAGCAGTAACAGGAGAGTCTGGAGGCTTAGAGAGTAGGGAGGATTCACCCGGCACTTGTGATGGAGACGATGGCGCAGTCGGCAGCTGAATTTTGCCATCGTTCTCCTCTGTGGAGAAGGACACAGTCTTCCTGCGTTTCTTGAGAGGTGGGACAAGAACAATGGGAGACGAAGGACGTGGATATGGTGGAGATTGGGGCTGTTTTGTTGGAGCTGGAGCGGTGTCCCCCTTGCTGTCTTTCGAAACACCTGCGAGAAAAATGTCAAAAATAAGGACAGCAACTTGAATTTTTCCTTTCCAAAAACATCTTTTCCTTTTTGTTGATGCCAGTTTGTTAATGATGTGGTACGTGATGACTTCAGACCAACCTTGTTTAATGGCTGCCTTTGGAGCAGCTGTATTATTATCCCTGAGGACAAAAAAGGAAATGGAAAAATAGATCAATTAATATAAAAAGTTATATAAATATAGACATTTCCCAACATAGCTCTCCTGAAACACTGTTCAGGTATAAATTATCTATAAATGCTGCACCTGTCTTGCTCTTTTTCTATTGTGCTGTCCATAGTCGACTCATCCATGGAGTCTGGGGCTTCGCTTTCAACTTGCTCTCCTTCTTCATCCTCATCCTCAGAGGAAGAAGAAGATGATGCTGAGGAGGAAGAACCTTCTGAGGACGAAGAGAGGCTCTCGTCATCGCTATCAGCACTGAGAGCGTCATCTACGAGAAATAAAAACACGATTGCCTTAACTGACAGTAGACAGAGACAAATACATTGTAGTTAGATCACTGATTGCATTTTACCATCAGAGTCCTTTCCACTTTCCACTTCGTCGTCGTCCTCCTACACATGAGAAAAGATTGTTGTAACACTTTAAAACACTTGCTGCCACCTGGTGGCCAATAAGGGGAAATTCTATCACGCTGAATTAAATCTATATATGGATCATATATTAGTGATTTTGTACAAAACCAAGACTACCATTTATATGATGATTTCAAAAAGTTTTATTATGCGTCATTAACACAGTGATGAATTGACCCAAATAAATGGAATGATGTACCTTTTCCGTTGAGGAGCCATCAGATGTTTCTTCTCCCTCACTGTCGAGCTCCCAAGGTTTACGACTTCTAGGCTTCTTTTTCCTCCTCTTATTGTCCCTTTCAGGTCCATGCCTATCGGCTTCTTTCATCCTTCCATCTGCAGCTGTAAACCACACATCAGTGTGAGAGTTATTTGCAGCTGATCTATTAATCCAACCATATTTAGAAGTTGAGAAAAATAAATAAATAAAACAAGAAAAACCTTCATCATCTTCATCTGGTGGAGTTGAGGGTCGTGGTCTCTTCATGTCTCCCTCTTCAAGCTCCTGAGGTTCTTTCCGCTTCACCTGTAGAATTGGACACCACAAAATTTTTAATGCAATCAAATGCAACCAAGCAAGTTTTTTAACATCTCCAGATGTTTTCCGCTGCAACTGAAAAGTTAATACAAATTCTGGTCATACTAAACGGTACTAGACAGGTGTAAATAAACTATGTACAACCAACGGAGATAAATGATCGTGTTGAAGTCTTGGTTCCCTTTTTAGGAGGAAAAGGGGTTTAAAAATATCTCAACCTAAGGGAATGTATAAAAAAAAAAGCTAAACATTTATGTCATTTTAAATAACACATGTATATTCGAGTTGTATATACAGTAATCCCTCGTTTCGTGGTGGTTAAAAGAAAAGTTCCAAAAAGAACCTGTGATAAGTGAAATCTTTTTTTTTTTTTACAATTATACAAGGCTTCAAATTGTGGAGATCAGCCCTGCCCCACCACGACCCGAGTAATTGGATTTGAACAGGAGAAAATGAAAAGTACAGTAGGACAAATTGTGACTGGCACTTATTTCACTGCTCGTCTGATCTGCTGCACCCTGACTCGCTCTATAGCGTCTTTTTCTTCTAAAGCCCGCGCGGTGCAGGTGTGTTTTTTCGAGAGAAGAACATAGTTATGGGCAGTTGTCGCTCTTTTTTGTTCTGGGCAAAAAGGTTCTTATAAACAGACATGCCACCATCGATTATATTTGAGAACTGTAATGAACGATTCATCAAAGGGTCCCGTTCTTGAGCTGCTGCTGAAGCTCATTGGCCGTTCTCAGCTTGTTGCTAAGCGACCAACGTTGACACAGGAAGTGAAGAAGCGGGGAGACTGTTTAGCCAATCAGAATGCAGAACACGATGCACAGTGCAAATTCGCGAAGCAGCGAGACCGTGAAAAGTGAACCGCGTTATAGCGAGGGATTACTGTAAATTATATTTACACATGAGTTGATGAACCCAAACACGGCGGATGTGTGGTGCTGTTACCTTGAAGGAAGGTAATCGTAGCGCTCCTCGGAGAGAGAAGCCCTCCAACCCGCCACTCTTCGCCCAGTCCACAAGAGATGTGAGAGGTTCCCGTGGTCGACTGACTTTTTCCTCTTTCTTTTCCTCATCCCGTAACGCAGACACTCCCCTTACCATTGTCTGGAAAGGCTGGAAAAAGGAAAACATTTGAATGTTTAAAATGATCATTCATAGGCTCCAGTAGCATTTTGATTAAATGTAAGCAGAGTAGGATCCTATACACCTCAGACATTCATTCTGCTACTTCTGTCAATAAATCAGCACCAGTGAGTCTGTTGCACCGGCAGCCACAGACGCCCACACTGTAACGCTGCCTCTGTGATGTTTGACAAATGATGTGGTTTCAGATAATGACCTGCTCCCTCCCTTCACCATAGTTCTGATACAAGTTCATGTTGGTTTCATACATTTTAATGTATTATCTCTAGTGCATGGGAGACTTTTTTAGATTTTTTTCCTGGCTAATTTGGCTTTCTCGTTCCTGAATTTTAGAAGAAGTGTATATCTGTGGAAGTGTCTCTTGGTTGTAGATTTTAACAATGATGCACATATCTTCCCCAGAATACTTCTGGACATACAGGACTGTCTCAGAAAATTTGAATATTGTGATAAAGTTCTTTATTTTCTGTAATGCAATTAAAAAAACAAAAATGTCATACATTCTGGATTCATTACAAATCAACTGAAATATTGCAAGCCTTTTATTATTTTAATATTGTTGATTATGGCTTACAGTTTAAGATTAAGATTCCCAGAATATACAATTTTTTTTAGATAGGATATTTGAGTTTTCTTAAGCTGTAAACCATGATCAGCAATATTAAATTAATAAAAGGCTTGCAATATTTCAGTTGATTTGTAATGAATCCAGAATGTATGACATTTTTGTTTTTTTTAATTGCATTACAGAAAATAAAGAACTTCTAATTCTTCTAATTTTCTGAGACAGTCCTGCAACTGTATAACGGACATGTTACGGTTACCAATATTGCGGTATACTGTGATATGAAAAAGTCAAAGTTTCAAATCCACTAAGAATTAATTCAAAAACATACACAATAAAATGTTATTTCATCAAAGCTATGATAGTGCAGGGAGCACTTTAGGTTGTGTACAGAGGAATAAACCCTCCCATACAGCTTGGTGTGAATTACAAGCATTAGCTGCCTTTAATGACGGCTGATGGAAAGGAATTATCGGAACTTTTTCTCTGCAATATGAAAAATATTTTGGTACTGAAAATAGCAGGAAGGTGTATTTTAGAACTTCATCTCCCAGAGGGGGCAGTACTTGACAGGAATGCACATCTACATGCACACCATCAGTTACACTTGCCCAATTCAAGTTAACAGTCTTAAAATGAATGCATGTATGCAATGATGAAATACAGACAGTCATGTTATCAAAAAAGGTAATATGGTTGATTAATTACCCAGCATCCACAAGCTTCTAGTTACATAACATCACTGAGTGGTGATGAGAGGAGAAGTGATAACTTTTTGAGAGTGTATTAATTATTTCACTGATTCCATATCTTTACCCATCTCCATTTCAGCGTTGCATACAAGTGTTCCAGCTCACGACATATTAATAAACTGTCTGCCGATTCTCTGGCGTTAAATGAGTGCTCTGTTTTAGAGACAATACCAGCAACAAGTGGGCGTGTCTAAGTGAACACTTAAGCTGAGCGCTTGCAGCGTCCTCTGGTTCAGTTCAGTGACGCTCTCAGTTGATAAATAATATATTTTAGAACTGCAGTTGCATAAAACATGATATTTTTCTTTCAGGTTATAACACCGTTAGATTCTCAGGCAGGCCCACGTCTGCTTTACAAGACAGTGACGTAAAGCACATGTTTTGACAAAATGGCAAAATGGCAATTTGTAAAAACAATAATAATCATGTCTGCCTCACTCTGCTGCACCTCTCACTTTTGTAGTTCTTTTGTATAATTTTTTTGTATTTTTTGTCTTGTAAAATTGTAAATAGGTTATTCTTATTTTTATTCAGAACTGTCCTTTTTCACTACCTCAAACTGCTGCACCTTTAAAATGTTTATTCTGTACATAGAAATACCACATTTGTTTATTGTCTTTTTTTACTACCAAAGAGCGAAATTACCGGAGTCAAATTCCTTGTTGGACAATGTTCGAACCTGGCCAATAAAGCTGATTCTGATTCTGATGATATTAGAGAAGATGGTGGAGATGGAGATTATTATTAAATCCTACCAAAACAAATCTGCTTGAAGAAAGGAAAGTTGTTTTTTTTTTATACATACCGGACAGATCCCTTAGATAATCAAATAAGAGTCTTCTCATCATACCTAGAATTCACAATAAATCTGCTTCAGTCACTACGGTCCTACTCTCTGGAATTCCTTGCCGCAGGAACTAAGGTCTGCTCCAACAGTGCCCTCTTACATTTTTGCACAGGCGTTTGAGTAAACTCTACATGGTTGGCTGAGTGATCGCACTTTTGTTAAAATGGAATTATGGTCGTTATTAGGGCTGGGTATCGATTCAAATGTCAAGAATCGATTCGATTCCGATTCTTAATATTTAGAATCGATTATCATGATTCGATTCGATATTGATTTGGCTTAGTGTTATTTCAAATGTTTTTTGAGCTGTTGCCTGAATTATATGACTGTAAAATAACTAGTGAAATAATAATTTCAAAATAATTATTGTGAAATAACTAAGAAATAAATAACTCAAACAAGCCTTTCAATATCCATTTAAAGTGCAAAAAAGAAAGAAATTGCAACAGTTCATGCAGTAAACAAATCATTTTAGCTTATCTAATTTATTCTGTCACCACGCACACATATTGCCATGAAGCACCTGACATTTTTCAGAAGTGTCATGACAAACTGTGTGTCCGACTACTGGGATTAAAGTTCACCTGGCGAAAATTATGAAAAAAAAATAAATAAATAAATAAAAATATAATAATAATCCAAAAAAAAATGTAAAAAAAAATAAAATCGATCTTTAGACATAAGAATCGATTTTTAGGAATGAATATGAGAATTGATTTAGAACCGGAAAATCGTTTTTTTCAACACAGGCCTAGTCGTTATTGTTGTTTTTCTCTTGACATACTTTTGTCTGTTTCTATTATTGCAAACCTGTAATTTTATTTGTTTATGTATTTGAGCACATTGAGTCCATGCTCATCATGTGAAATGTGCTTTATAAATACATTTGCCTTGCCTTGCCTTTTTTAAATGTAGTAAAAGGTAATGCAACAACCTTTAGGGTCTCCCGTACTAAAGTATAACAAAAACAACCACCACTGTTATGACTAGAGTCCTTACCTTGGCCTTGGTCTCCTTCCTTTCCCACCACTCGTCAAATGTGGCGAAGGCCACATTTTCCACCATCTTGCGGTTCAGGTCTCTCTGCATGATGTTCTTCATTTCCTGGATCAAGTTGGCCAGGACCATCTGCACCGTGGCCTCGTGTGGATTCTCAGCCAAGATGGCCATGTCTTCCCCGGCAGCCGCGTACTCGCCTCCCTCTGCAGGTAGCATGGTGCCGTAGCCGGGCGGAGGCATGTAAGACGGGTAGTGTGGCGGCAAGACGTGTGGCGGCCAGCCGGTGTGCAGAGGGGGTATGCTGTGGTGTGGATGGGGGGGGATTTGAGAGCTCTGGGGGTCGGGGTAGGGATAGGACATGTGGGGGGGCATGTAGCGGTGGTCTTGGTCATAATGAGCACCTGCCCCACTGCCCTCTTGGTCCATGTAAGGGTGGTGTGTGTGCGGTGGAGGCATCGAGTGGAGATGGTAGGAGGTGTAGTCTGCAGTGGCGGCCTCGCCGGGGTCGGGGGTCCCGTTGGACGAAGACACGCGCATCTGGTGGAGGCGACTTAGCATGTGGGTCTGCATTTGGAAAGACATGGGAGTCCCGCCATTGTATTGATTCATCAGCTCCATGGAGCTGGCATAGTCATACATGTGGTGGGGCATCGGAGGAGGGTACTCGGGGTGCAGCTCCATGTGTGGCAGGGGAGGAATCCCCGGGGGAGGCGGCGGCTGGAGGGAGTAGCCCGGTGGAGGGGGCGGCGGCAAATGAGGAGGGTACGAGGGTATAGGGGGGTGCATGGAAGTGCCAAAGTGCTGTGAAGAGTCAGAAATGGGAGGCGGGGAAGAGGAGGGGTCTGCCGTTTGGGACATTGCAGCTTGAGTTGAGGACGGCGAGGATCCTGAGGTGACCGACGGCTGATGGGCGGTCACCGTTGTAATGGTTGTCGCGTCTTCATCCTCGTCCGAGATCTCCATGTCCTCCCCGGAAGAACGAGGCGAAGCCTGCCATAAAACATTTACAGTTTAGAGTCAGGAAATCCCCCAGATTCTCTACAAACATTCAACACATTTTATGATCCAATACGCCTTCTTCAAAAGGGATCAGTCTGCATCATTTCACGTCTGTTTTTTAAAGGAGGATATATGCCGACAAGTCATTATTAGGTACACATACAGCGTATGTATATTTATGCACTCACCACTTTAGCACATGTACCTAATAAAATGGCCTGAGAATGTATTTTTGCGCATACAAGGAAAAATAAGAGATACAACTACTAATGGCAGTGTCATTATTTCAATCCAAGTACATCTGTTAAAAGATCCCCCATAAATTAGCTCAACAGACCACATTCAGGTTGTTTATAGTCTGTTACATTTGCTTCCACTCATTTTCCAGGCTGTTTTCCAAGTTCTGAAGCCACAAGTGACAACAGTCCCCCCTTGACCGACGTCCAAGTCGACATCACAGATTCAGAAGTTCCCGACTTCAGTAATCTGATGCTACAAAGACCGTTGCTTGTAAAAAAAGCTGTATTTTTTTTTTTTTTTTAGAAACGTTGTCTTTTTTAGGGTTAAACTTTATTAAATTGTAAACACCATACTATCTCTTACCAAGAGCAATGTTGCTACAGTGCAGTTGTTATTAGGCATGAAAATGCTACATCATACTGTGTGAAAGTCCTTTCCCCAGATGCGTCCATCTTATATTTCAGGCTCTGCATGTTGTGGCTAATCAAATGCATCCAACAATTTTTATTTATTACTGAGGTCTATCCTGCTTTTAACTTATTTATTTCTATTTATTACAAACCCTGACCTTGGTTTTTACTCTCTTTATTCATTCCTTGTTCTTTGACTTGTGGGCAACATCTACTTTTATCCTGTCAGTGAGCTTTGTGAGTACCTGCCATGTCTGTCTTGTGCTGTTACATACCTGTTCATTGTTTTTACTGTTTTTGTCCTGTGTCAAATTAAGGACAGTAGAGATTGTGTGTGAGATGCCTTTTACTGCAAAAAAAAATCTACCTACGGGTATTAAATAAAGTTAACTTGAACTCTGTTTTAACAGGTATGACACTGACCACAGTGCTAACCTATGAGAGTGAACAGAACAAAAGCACCGGACTGAGACTCCAAAGCAGCTGACACTCAACTTTGTCTTGAAATTCCCCAATTTATCATTATTTAATTTACGGATCAAAATCTGAAGACTGTACAAAAAGTTATTTTTTGGTTGATCCGGATGCGACGCTCCATCTTCCATCAACTATTGGCTCATTCGACACTGACCTTCATGTTACTTTCAACAAGTGTCTCCTGTCCTTTAATATCACATGAATATCAAACTCACACAAGATATTCCAAATAAACCAAGTTAGCTGTTTTTTCACCTCTCTCCAAAATCAAATGTCTGTTTCATTTGTTATATTTCCATAAAACAAATCAGATCTACAGGACTGTCTCAGAAAATTAGAATATTGTGATAAAGTCCTTTATTTTCTGTAATGCAAAAATGTCATACATTCTGGATTCATTACAAATCAACTGAAATATTGCAAGCCTTGTATTATTTTAATATTGCTGATCATGGTTTACAGCTTAAGAAAACTCAAATATGTTATCTCAAAAAATTTGAATATTCTGGGAATCTTAATCTTAAACTGTAAACCATAATCAGCAATATTAAAATAATAAAAGGCTTGCAATATTTCAGTTGATTTGTAATGAATCCAGAATGTATGACATTTTTGTTTTTTTTCAATTGCATTACAGAAAATAAAGAACTTTATCACAATATTCTAATTTTCTGAGACAGTCCTGTATATTGATGACCGCTTCATGCACGGAGGCCCTAACTGCGGGCAGGTTAAGTTGTCGTACCTGACTCTGTCCGTTAAAAGGTGGCGTGTGCGCTCCCGTCCGGCTCCCGACTTCAGCAGGACCACTCTGAAAAGACTCTTCCTGCAAAGCTGCAGTCACAGCCAGGGCAACCTGCGGCTGCGGCTCCTCTGCAGGTAAGACGTGGGGGGAGTAACTGGTAGCGGGAAGTGTGGGTACTGTGTGTACGGAGGGACTTTTCCTGCCCTCTCCTCCTTTTCCCCGCTTCCTTCCTCTGTGGCCATCTCTGTCTCTTTCCCCTTTCTTCCTGTGGTCCTTCTCCCCGCCGTCGCCCACGTGTTCCTGCTCCCCCGCTGCGTCTCCGGACCGACTTCTCCGCTCGGCTCCATCCCCACCTCGCCCCCTCTGCTTTTCCTCTTTTCTGTCCTCCTCGTCTTCCTCATCGGAAGCGAGGAAAGAAAATTTGGCCTTCTGTTCTTTTAGGAGCATTTCAATCCGAGAGTCGAGACTGCTGCTGTGGTAGACAAACGGCAAACTCTCGTTGGTAGAATCTGGCTCTGGGGATGAAGAGTCTCTCTGGGGTGGAGGCGGGGAGCTGGAGGAAGACAAGAGGTGGTGAGGAAGGGAGGTCAAGGAAGGAGAGTTGGAGGAAGAAGGAACAGACGGATGGGCCGGAGAAGAGGGCGGGGGTGTCTTGGGTGGAGCGGGTGGAGTGCTGGGACGGCGTTTGGGCTTTGTCCACTGCTCTTCGCGAGCCGGACTGTCCTGGTTGAAGTCTAGAGTGCCGAGTGTCTCAGCTACAGCTGCTGCAATAACAGAGGCCGGAGGGAGGGGAGGTGGAGGTGGTGGAGGAGCAGGCAAAGCACCGTGATGGCCAGCAAGGTAGTCTTTGTCGGCCCCGACGGAGGGCAACGAACCCCTCTCTGCGAGACTCGTGCCACCCGGACGAGTGGACGCGTCCAATCCCTGAGAAAGGGCGGGGGCCGGCTCTTTGGAGGAGTATGCGGAGTACGACGACAGAGGCGGGGACATGCTGTTCGAGGAAGAACGGTAGGAATTGGAATTATATCTTGGGTCGGAACTATTGGAGTAGTCACTGTCTCTGTCCCGATCTCTGTCCCGGTCTCGATCTCTGTCTCGGTCCCTGTCGTGGCTGCTCCGCCTGCGGCTGCTGCTGCTGTGGTGGTTGTGAGAGTGGTGGTGGTTGCGGTGTCTCTGGTGGTTGTGTTCGCTGGACCGGGAACCCAGGCTGTCTCGCCGGTAAGCCCTGTCCTCCCTGCGTTCCGAGTGGTGGTGGGAGTGATGGGAATGGTACTTTGAAGAAGAGTTTGTGTCCTGCTGGTGATGATAAGATGACCTTCTGGAACCACCGACGCCCCCGGCCCCGTACCTCCCCGCCGAGTCTCTTTCACGATCCCTCTCCCGTTCTGGAATCAGAGGCTGATCGTACTGGTTAGCGATGGGTGGCGGAGGCATCGCGGAGTGATGTGCCATGTGAGGCCCAGGTCCTCCGACACCAGGGTAGGGAGGGTAACACGGCGGCTCATTGGGACGGTATGATGTAGCCGGGGGAAACACGGGGCGCCCACGGTGGTATGCTGATGGTTCCTGCGGATCATCAGGGTAACGAGATACTTTATATCCTCCGACAGTAGATGAGACTGCAGAAGATGAAGACGAGGAAGGCAACATGTCCTGGGGAGGGTATCCACTGCCCAAAGTGCCTGCATTGTAGCCAGGATGCCTGCAACATGGAGATAAAATAAAATACATAATTTACTGACCATGCAGCAAATGACTGCTGGGCCAATGTTAAAAATCTCCAAAATGTACAACCTTAAAGCTGAGAAAATAAAATCAGTTATGCATCTCTCAGGCTTTTCTTTGCTTCAGCTGCTATCATTTCCTTTATCCAGAAGAGACAAACATTACTTTAAAAGCACCTTATAATTGTAGCCAAGAACCTGAGGGGAATGGCATTCTCCAAAACATCAATTTAAATTGTGGTCTGACTGTGAATTTGCATCATGACTATGAAGGGCCCTTAACAAAACCAAAAAAAAAAAAATACAAAAGTAATTTTCAAATGATAACAATCCAAAACGGACCTGTTGCTGGTGTAGCCTGAGTCTTGCGAGAAAGGAGTCCCAGACCTGGAGCTATACGGCGTTCCTCCACCGCCCTGAGACGAGGCGGAGGAGCTGGGGGTGAACGGGCCCGCCATGGAGGAGGGCGGTGTGTCCAAACGCTGCTCATTATATCCTGTTTCAGCAGAGCATGGTGTGATGCTTCCTGATGAGAGAGCCTGGACCCCCGCAGCCAAAACCACAAGCTCATTGGAAAACCGCCGTCGGACTTCTGGAGGCTACGAAGAAGAGAAATGTATTCTTTTATTATTTTTCATCTCTGACAATACTTGATCAATTTAAAGCACGTACTACTGCTGGACTAAGTATTGTCCCTTTTCAGACCAAAGATAGTTAAGAATAAGACATATCATTTGTATTCTTATATTGTAATTTGCATTAGATAAGGTTCCTTTGCAAAGTTGTGCTGCTGTGGGAACTTCTCTTATCACTCACATGGCAGCTCCTCCCCCAGGTCTGAACAAACCTGCTGAGCTGCAGATGATCTCACAACTTATCATCAATAGTTTAGCTTTCCTGTATTAATTTCTCTAGAAAGCACAAACCAGAAACTTTCTGAACAAACCGTAGCAACTTCTGCAGCAAAGGCTCACTAGAACAGCCCACCAAGGACAATAATTCAATTACATGAGCTGATAAAAGGAAAGCATATCATCAGTATTTTATGACTGAAGATGCTGAAATATACATTGTGGACTGCTCATCTCTCTAAAAATACAAAGATATAATTTTCCACATTATTCAACCTGAGGTAAGAAACAATCTTTCTGTGAATGCAGCCTAAAATGGACTAGTGAAAGCTACTCTATGTGCTGCATGGGACAGCATATGGAAGCATAGTTAGACTAATAATGAGTTTATATTTCTTCTTCAACTTCATATCAGGTAGATTCGACATTTGTTTTGTTTATTCATGTATTTGTTAACAATGTATCCACAAAGATGACATTTGTCTCAATAATCCATATGAACCAACTCCAGAGCCGCTGACATAAAGCAGCTTCTCGTTCTTGAACAACAGAGAGTTGCTGTGGATCCGGGACCAGTTTCATGGTCGAGAACCAGTTCTTTAACTATAGAAACATTAACAACTCTCTAGGTTGAGCAGTTATTATAATGTACTATTTAACAAGGTTTTACACGGATCAACACCTCAAACACAACTTCACTGATTTTATGATAAAACTTGAAATACCGATGAAGCTATCTTAGAAGATATTGTTGCTGCAGCTTTACCGTGTCTGACTGAGGTTGCGTTGGGGGCGGAGGTTGAACCCTGTCCGTCAAAGCCTTCCCTCCCAGGGGAACTGTCTGAGGAGTGTAGGACCCGTTTACTATCAGATCATAATACTTCTGCCTCTGTTGACCTGTAAGAATATTAACAAAGAAAACAGTCTCAGTGAGAAATGCAGATTGCAAAATAAACACAGATATAAATTACACGCACTTCTGCTTTTATAGTTACAGTCCTTACAATATGGTTGAGCAAGTAATTGATTACTTCCTCTGTGTATTTGCATGAGTATAGATAACAGAACGGCAAGATGCAGCATGCTTAAAACTAAGGTTTTAAAAATCACGTTAGCTTTAATCAACTCCCAGATTGATTTGTTTATAAGTGTGTTTTGAAGGACAAAACCACTGTTTGAATGCACATTCTTAACAGTATGACATTTAATGGTAAATTAGTCATCACAGAAAACTACTTTAAACTAATATTCTTAAGTACCGGTATCCCTGACAAAAGCTGCCCCAGATGTGGTGTTGTAGCTTACCCTTTATATCCAGCTGGGCATGAATGATGTTACCCATGACAGAAGTGTTGTGCAGATTCTTGACTGTGTCCTTGGCTCCTCGAGTGCTAGTGAACAACACCCTGGCCAGGCCCAGGTGCTTTCTTGTCTTGGGGTGAAACAGGATTTCCATCTCCTCCACATCACCAAACTTGGCACACATGTCTGCCAAGAAGGGCTGCTTGATGTTGTCATTGAGTCTAGCAAAGGTCACCTCCTTGAGGGGTATGGGACCCACGTAGAACTCATCGAGCTGTGGTGACGGGTGACAAGATTTGGGAAAGGTTAATGTAATTCCAAAAGATGCAAAGCTTTACTTTGAGTTTGACTACTTCATAAGCTCTACCAAGGTATCTATCAAGTTGAAGAGTCTGTGGAACTTGGCTTTGTTAGTTGCTGATGAATAAATAGCTTTAACCAGTCATGTAAAGCTATATATCGTCATTTAACATTGACCTTCTAAACATATGATAAAAATAATTTTGTTGCTTTGATGGTCCAAACATGTAATCTGAGTTATATCAATGGGTTTCAAGTATTTCTAGGTCATTTCCAAACAATACAATCTTTAAACATTACAAGTTTTTCCAGACGAGGATGGTTTTGCAACCAGGCATGGGTGTCCAGGTGATAGCATCACACAGATAATTACCAAGAATGCTGAGCACATGATGATGTGATTATTCATCCATATTACCACAATATTTACAATTTAAAGAAAGAAATGGGGCAAAACCCAATACAAACCTTGCAAGTCAAACTAATTTACTAATTTATACAATGCTTTACAATGTATCATGTTGTCTTTTACTAGATCCAATTGTCACCAAGCAAACAGATTGACAATATCTCTCTAACTAGTTACTTTTACAGTATTGCCTGATCTTTTTTTCCCCCTGCTTCTCTTTCATATTTTCTCCAAATCCTCTACATACAGAAATACATTTAAGTTTAACTTGATAATACACAATCACCTTTAAATTACAGTAAATTTTATATGCGACTATTTTTAAATAAAGAGCATGACAGGATAGTAGGTGATAATATTATGGTATTATGACCTGCATGACTCCAAGTTAGATCAAAGTTTGCTAATTTGCCAGTGTGGTAGGAGGATAATGGGAGGGATATCAAGCCAAATGCTTTTTTTTTTTTCTTCGTATGCTGAGCTCTTATAACAATGCCAACCTTTTCAAATTTGCCATTAGTCAAACTCTAGAAAAACTGCTGACCCGCTCACCTTAAACTTCGGCACTGGTAGGGACAGTTCTGTATACCTGGACCACAGTCTCCGGGGTCGAGGATCCCGCAGTTCTCCCACAGGAGGAAATCCAGAATCCTATTATATAATAAAGTGGTTACAAGTCAAATAAGGGAAAGAATAAAAATAGAAAGAGAAAAAAAAAACACTGTTGAAGAAAGAAGCTCGTTGTAAAGAGAAAACAAGCAAGTTGAACTCACTGGTACACTGAAATGCACTCCATCATATCTGTAGATTTTCTGTGTGACCCGTCTGATGGCAGGGTCCTGGACGAGTTTGTAGCTTTTCCACTGCAAACTGACGGCTTTTTGTGTTTCTGTCCCACTGTCTGGATCCATCATATATCTGAGCATCAAAGGGAAACAGTGATTACTGTCAATGCACATGAAGAAGCTATAAAATCAAAACAACATCAGGTCTATAAGGATGGAAGCTTTGACTGCTTGGACTCTGTCCGGAAGAGGCTCAGCAGAGGGTGTACTTCCTACGTCAGCTCAGGAAGTTTAACCTGCCAGAGCAGCTGCTGACCAATCTATCCAGGACCAGTACCTGTCCAGGACTAGGAAATGGGCAGGTAGCATCTCTGCAGACCCCTCACACCCAGGACACAGTCTGTTCGAACTCCTCCCCTCTGGACGGCGCTACAGAGCTCTGTACGCTAAAACCTCCAGACTCAGAGACAGTTTCTTCCCCCTCTCATCATTCATAGTCTCAGAGTAATCAACCACTGTGCAATAATAATAATAACCACAAACCATATGCTGTAACAATGCACCTTCCAATAACTATGACTACCTCATACTGCTGCAACCTTCACTTTTAAATTGTATATATGTTATTAAGAGCTGTCATTTGTCTATTTACTGTACAGTGAGCGAAAATAACCGAGTCAACTTCCCTGTCTTGTTTGACCTGACTTGGCCAATAAACCTGATTCTGATTTTTCCAAGTATGACCTGGCCACGACAGGCAACAAGCAGCACAACGTAACTTTCAGCTTTTGTTGAGTTTGGTGGCTCCTTTGGACAAAAGCGGTAATGCTTTACCAGTAGTGTGGCAGGGTTCCTACCATGCACCTCCAAGTTACATAGTGCCAGTGAAGGCGATACAGACCCCTCAGACCATGACAGAGGTTCATTAAACCTGTTGGAAGTTGATGTACCATCAAAATGACTCTGGAAATATTATATTAAGGTGGAAAAGTTACATAGTGCTGCTTTAAGAGTAAAAGAGTTACAAAACACATATAACAACAATAACATACACATAAAACATAAGCACTATAAAATTCTCTTAAATGACCATTTTCGACCTTCAAAGTTTTTAAAACTCATTGTAAACACGGTGAACCCCTCGAGAAACGCAGGCTCCGAATCTCGGTTCCAACACAGGGAGCAAGTGTCAACAAGTCACAAATATCTGGCCAATAAACCTGATTCTGACAACTCAGAAGTGAAACAAAGCTAAACAGATCCTTTAATATTATTTGCTCTTTTGAATTGCACCAATCACCACAACAAATTCGTTGTGTATGTTCAACTACTAGGCAATAAACTTCTGATTCTGAAATGCTGCAACAACAACATGGACCTAATGGAAACATATGATGCGTGACATCATTTTTCCAGGGGATTGCATTTCCAGACAATTCTGCATTAATTATAAATGTCAAGGGAAAGCAGAAGACTAATTATTGGCACTAATGCCAGGCCGGTGCCGGTTGAGCTGGAGCTGCTGCGCACTGTCACAACAATGAGCAGCGTTACGTCACAGAACCGTCCAGTTAGCAGCCTGCTGCTAAAAACCCCGCTAACATGCACCGGCAAACACGCAAAAACCCGCCTGCAGGCGTCACGCCGCATGCATTTTGTTCAGAAACACCTTTTAAACCCCCCGCTACCGGTTGCGCTCGAATCGGATAACGCAAACCGAAGTTATATGAGTTAAACATGTTCGGCGTGGAGCTATTGGGAGCTAGTGCTAACTAGCACTGGTTCAAACCCTGTTTTTGAGAATCGCCAACCGCGAACCGGAGCTCCTAAAGGGATGCCAGTACCATTCCGATGGCTATTCCGGCCAGTTACGCGCCTCTTGCGGGAAACCGACGCCTATTTTGGTGTTTGAGATGCAGATATTGTTCAGAGAGCCGCCATCGCCTCACCGACCTGCGAGCCTCGCCTGTTCGCCATCAGCCACGCACATGCAGCCTTCACTTACCACACGGCACTTTCCTTTACAATATCACTCTTACAATAAAGGCTTAACCAATAACGCAACCCCCCTAGACCTTAATATATAATATTATTTTAATTATAATAGATTAATATACTGGGTTTGTTACAAATATTAATACTTTACAAAAATGCTCGAATCTGCTCACAGCATACACAGTCTGGAAAAGTGACCACATCACCCCCTACCGGCTTCTCCATGGCAACAACCTTCGTTACTGATGCGTCTGCTAAACTGTGCAGTGAAGTAATTTTAATATTTTAAGCCTACATTTTCTGGAAAACTGTTAACACCGGGCATTTTCTCTTGTTTTATTAGGATCTATGGTTTTCTGAAATTTACGTGAGCATTTAATGTTGACACAATAATCTTATATATTTCTGAAAAAAAAAATAATGTAAAATTTTAATAATATTATACATATATATATATATATATATATATATATATATATATATATATATATATATATATATATATATATATATATATATATATATATATATATATATATATATATATATATATAAATACAATATATATATATATATATATATATATATATATATATATATATATATATATATATTGTATTTATAGAGTGTATAAATGTATAAATATATATAAGTATACTTATATACTTATATAAGTATAAGTGTATAAATATATATATATATATATATATATATATATATATATATATATATATATATATATATATATATATATATATATATATATATATATCGCATTTAATTGTTAAGGAGAGTAGAGAGGAGAGGACGCTGGCGTGTTTGTTCGCCGCTTCTCCATCTCTGACTTTTTAAATTCTTGTAAGTACTCTGAGATTCCCTGAATGA
This sequence comes from Cololabis saira, assembly GCF_033807715.1. Lineage (NCBI taxonomy): Eukaryota > Metazoa > Chordata > Actinopteri > Beloniformes > Belonidae > Cololabis > Cololabis saira. Next base: position 9,186,866 of record NC_084607.1, read on the forward strand.
AGAGTGGTCTATAAGTGCTCTATAAATAAAAATACATTTTATTTAATATTATTATATTTGATATGATCATGTTCTGTTATTCATGGGTTTTAAGTTTGTGCTATGATTTTTCCAACTTACTAAACAGAAACATCTCTCTTCATTTAATGACATATGTCTGAATACAGACGGTGGAAACATGTCACCGTTAGTTTTACTGGATCTCAGTGCTGCATTTGATACAGTTGACCATAAAAGTTTACTCAAACGACAGGAAAACTGGGCGGGTCTCTTCAAAACTGTGCTAAACTGGTTCAAAACATACTTAGAGAACAGAGGTATTTTTTATACAGTATATAGTAATGGACTCAGACCTAAATTTGGAAAAACACTGCAATAACAAAGACGGCCTACTATCACCTTAAGAATATATCAAAGTTAAAATATCTGATGTCTCAGGAGGACCTAAAACTAGTCCATGCATTCATCTTTAGTAGCTTTATCATTGTAACATCATCTTTAAAGGTGTATCTAAAAAGTCTGTTACACAACTGCAGCTCATTCAGAACTCAATTGTCTTTACCAAGACCAAAAAAGTGGACCACATCAGTCCAGTTCTGAGCTCTTTACACTGGCTGCCTGGTCTATAAAACTCTGAATTGTCCAGGACCAAAATACATCAGTGACCTCAGTGTGAATTTTTATCAGTTCCGAGTCAGAACCGGACATGGAGAAGCTGCATTCAGCTTCTGTGCTCCACAAGTCTGGAGCAAACTCCCAGAAAGCCTCAGATCAGTTTAAACACTCAAGTTTATTTAAGTCCAGGTTGAAGACTCACCTGTTCTCAGCTGCCTTTGAGTGAAGCTCTAAATCTGCAGTCCCAAAACTAATCATATTTTAACCACTGATTTTAATCTATTGTTCTTATTTATTTATTTTTGGTTAAAATTTTGAATCATGCGCCAAGGTGACACTGATTCAGTTTAAGGTCGTACACAGAATTCACATGTCCAAAGTCAAGCTTCATAGACTGTTTGATACAGGTGATAAATGTGACAGATGCTCCTTATCACCTGCTAACCATACACATATGTTCTTTTCCTCCCCAAAGCTGTGTTCATTTTGGTCATCTTTCTAAAATACTCTCTCAAAAGCCCTTAAGAAACCGGTGGTTTCTAGCCCTTTAATTTCTATTTTTGGTGTACCTGAAGATTTTAATAGTTTTACTAAGGAGATTAATATAATTGCTTTTTCCTCTCTTGTAGCTCGTAGATGTATTTTACTTCAATGGAAGGACGAAAAACCTCCATCTCCCAATTCTTGGTTGAAAGACCTGATGTCCTTTTTATATTTAGAGAAAATTAAATATGGTATTAGGGGTTGCTCTGATAAGTTTTCTTATATTTAGGAACCTATTCTTTCTTTTGTTAATTCTTTGGCATCCTTGGAAGATTAGTTTAATTTGATTTAATTTAATTATAGGGAAGTATGATATTGCTAACAATGTCTATTTTTTTTAGGGTTCCTCTTATGTCTGTTTATTTTCATTTTTATTTATCTTATTTCATTTTTTTTGTTGCTGTTGTTTTGTGTGTCCTGTAATTTATTTTATTACTTTATTTTTCCTATTATTATTGTCTTCAGTCAGAGTTTGATTGGTAATTGGTACTTACTTTGGGACCTGTTTATAATTACGTATTTTGCAGTGTGTGTGTGTTTTGGGGTGTTATGTTAAGTTTTGTGTCCTTATTTATTTTACTTGTTTTTTTTTTTTTGTTTTGTGTGTGTGGTAAAATATAAAATAGGGTATTCTGTCGAATCCTTTAAAAAATGTTTATTGTGTAATATGCATTACATCGACTACCCAATAAACATGTTAAAAAAAAACAATTTGAATCATGCTTTTTATTTATATTTTAATGTCTTTGTAAAAGTACTTTCAATCACCTTGTTAAATTGTGCTATAGAAATAAACTTGCCTTGCATTTCTGTGTACTGAGTCATTTTAAAATTTATCTTGCATTAATCTTGTCTAACTTAATATGCATTCAACCACAGACATGGAAATTAAATCCTCAGTGCCCATAATGCAAACGACAAGAAATAAGGCGGGATGCGTCACCAGACTGCATTAGCTTTATTATGGGATTTGTAACAAAACTGCAACTGCAGCGTTTTTGCAGTGACATTCAATGGTCACGTTTTGATGATGTAGCGTAATTACAACCTCAGATTAAATGTGTCTGAGCTAAAAACAATTAGATTAATATTAGTTTCTGTTTTATTGAGTTAACATCTGTTCTTGTTTTGCATTCCAGGAAAAAAAGATAATGTTATTTCACTTCTTGTTTAGAGGAATACAGTTTAACCATTTCAGGAGTTGGCCTGCAAAAAAAAAAAAAAAAGACCACCATCGACTTCAGCATGATTAACTGCTTTGGTGTAACTTAATCTAATCCCGAGACTGCTGACACAATCAACATGTTAAATTTAGCCTCCCCCTTTTATGGTGCCTGTTTCAAATATACAACTGAAGACGAATAGAACCAGTTCTCCAACCGACTACAGTGCATTTTATTGTTTGCTCAGATTTCCAGTACAAACAGCTTGCAAGAAACAAATTTCATAGCACATATACATTAAAATTCTTTGAAATTATCATTTAATGATTATATTAATGCTAATAAAATTTCCAGTGGAAGTAGAGCAATCATTTCAGTCCTTTAAAAACGTGGCACAATACCACAAAATAGTGTATTCCTTTCCCAGCAAATTCAGTTTAAAAAGCTCACAGAGCTGTCCAACTTTCAAACAGATCTTTAATTAATCATAAAGAAAAATCCAGGTGTGATGGAGGTGAAAGATTTGATGGTGAAGAAACCCTCACATTTGAAAACAGCTGCTCATTCACAGTCTTTTAAGGTTTAGTCACATCACATGGAGTGGTTAGTGATAGAAACAGCTGAGGCTGACACACCCAGAGAAACAGCATGTCTTTCTGGAGCCGTACGGCCGGCGTCTGTGAGCTGGAGATGTGGCCTGTGGTGGGAGAAGCAGGAGAGAAACTGAGCTGAGCACTGCATGTATATGTGCTTGTAGGTCTTTGTCCATAGCGATGCTTCACATGGCTTTGACTTTGATCTGCTTCATCTTCATCTGCTTCTTCTCAATCTTCTTCTGCTCGCGCCGCTGTGCGGCTTCCTGGGGGGCAGAAGAAATAAAAAAGATAAAATAAATGAGCCAAGATTTTTGGTGTCTTTCCAGTTTTGTTTTCTTTGTCATTATAAGTAGTGTGTGAAATAAACTTTGAGGAAATTTTGCATTGAATTTGCATTTAAGACCTCCAGACGACGCTGTCTGTCGGGGTCTTCCTCATTCATGATCCTCTCCTTCTCAGCCCTTTTCTTCTCCTCCCGCCGTGTCTGGGCCGCTTCCTGCCGTTGAGCGTGAGTTTGCTTCAGGAAGTTCTCCTCCACACGGGCCCGGTTTCTGTCGGCTTTTTGCTTGCCCTAAACATACAAACATAATTTTCCCTGTAAGTACTCTTGGTGAATATTCTCTACAAATGGATGACAATGTTCAGGCAAGAGAGTAATCTAAACATTATTTAATAGAATATACAAAAGAAAAGTGATACACAAAAAAAAGACAAGAAAGATACATTTGCAGAAAATCCTGACAGCCATTTCTTTGCTTGCTCAAACTCCAGTTGAACTTTGAGCATGTGCGTTACACTCACCTCTCTGTTGAGACGCAGCTTCTTCACTTTATCGATGCTGTAGATCACCATGTTCATGAGAGGAAGCAGAGAGTCCATGTCTTTGGGAGACGTGTTGCCCATACCAGGCACTGCAAACAAAAGCATTCAGTACATTGAAAAACCCTTTAAAATGCCATTATAATTTATAACCATGATGTACAGGAGAGCGTGGGAGAAAATGTTCACCATTAAATGTAAACAGCAGTGTTTTCTTGGTTTCAGGCAGCTTTAGTGGCTGACCCTCCCTGAAAAACAACAACGCAATATTTTTTCACATCAACGAAAAAAATGCTTACAACTGTACAAGGAAGGAAAGGTTAGAAAACAAATAACAAATAAATAAATAAATGAATAAATACTTACTCTTGCATAACTTTTGGACCAGAAAATTGGTCTGAGAAATGGATGGACTCAATCTTGTCAGCATGGTTGGTGATGTAATGTACCATCTAAAAGTACAAACAGATCCAGGGGTATAGTTTATATGACGGTGCTGCATTTTAAAATGAATTTATACTAATTTAGGCCATTTATTACCAAACTGAATGTGGTATGAATACGGAAAGATAAGACTTCACCTTGTTGTCCATCACTCCATCTGTGACCTCGCCCATCTCACTAAGAATAGCCAGAGAGTCTGGAAGCGCATACTTGGCTCCCGACTTTGGCTTGTCACTGCAGAACTCACACTATGAAAAAAACAGAAAAAGAAAGACCATTGGCTTTTTTTAGGCTTTTAATATTGCCAGTGAAAAAAAAACAAATCCCTGGATAAGAAAAAACTGTATACATGGAGCACTAATTATAATATTGAATTATATAGTAAGAAAAGTATATACATAAAAAAAGAAAAGAGCTTAAGGAGATTTGAAGAGAATATTCACCAAGTCCTGCATTTCCTTCTGCATCCGAGCCATGGCTTTCTTGGTACCCACAGCAAACACAAAAGTATCCATGTCCTCATCATTTAGAGTCACTTTGATTTGCTGAAAACACACAGACGCAGCTGGTTACACAGTGTTTTCAAAAACATTACTCAGAGAAGTTACCGTATTTTCTGGACTATAAGCCGCACCTGTATATAAGCCGCACCCGCTCTATTTTAAAAAAAAAAACAATAAAAAAAGATATACAAGCCGCACCTGTATATAAGCCGCACCCACTTTTATTTAAAAAAAAAGATATGCAAGTCGCAGATATTTATGTTGTTAGATTAGATATTTACTACATGTACAGAAGGATTTTGAAGTGTAAATGATGTACATGTTTGTACTTAAATAGATCCTTTTAACACGGCAGCAACTTTGCTTATTAAAACTGGACTGAACCAAGAGAAAATAACCGGTATTTATTTATCTATTTATCTGTTTGAAATCTGCTTCTACCTACTTCTATCTGCTAAAGAAGAAGTAGCATATTCTTCTTTGCATTTATTTTGTCTTAGTTTTGATTCTAATTCCGGTTAGAGCGCCCCGAGCGGTGGAAGAAAAATCCACAGAATAGCCGCACCTTTGTATAAGCCGCACGGTTCAAAACCTAGGAAAAAAGTAGCGGCTTATAGTCCAGAAAATACGGTAACCTCTTTAAGAATGCATATTAGAAAGCTACAAGGCTGATTCCTACCACTTGGTCACACGCGGGCCTCATCATCCTGGCCAAAACATTGAGCAGGTCCTGCCTCTTCAGAAACTGCAGAAAGCAACAAATGCATTCAATTATTATATATTCAGGAACACTAACAACGCTAATGTATATGGAAATATTAATGAATAAAATATCAAATGGTAGACACCTTAAGTTGAATGAGCATGCCTTCACAGCACACGCGTCCAGAGCACCACAGGTTGTAAATGTGTTCATTCTCCTGGTTCAGCTTCCCAGTGCTCACGGCTTCTTTACTGGTACCATCATCACCTGGACATACACAATATTCACAATTACACACATTTATTTCATGCCAACTGATAGTGTTGTGCACCGGTACAAATATGTAAGCACTAATTTTAATGGTTAGCTAAATTTTTAACAATGTGTCGATGCCATTAGTAAAAAAAAAAAAGCTAATCAGTTTATGTACTTTTATAGTAGGCTTCAGAGTTTTGATGTTGACAGCCTTTTTATGAGGATGCTTTATTCTTGTTTTGTTAAATGTTTTCTTACTTTTCATTGTATTTGTTAGTTTGGATCACTCTCTCACTCAATAAGAATACACTGGTGAACAATGTGATGATGTGTGGAAAGAGCACAGGGGTGAACCTTGATGAGCTTAAACTATACAAAGTTAGGAATATTAAGAAGGTTCAGTCCACCCCCCCTCTTTTAAATAATTTACATTGCTGCCACAGACACAGTTTGACAAAATGCACAACAAACATATTTAATTTCTCCCTGATGCCAGACGTTTTAAACAAGTCATTCTGACATTTGGTTTTAACCTGTTATTTTTACATGATTTGTACAACAAATTGCCCCTCAGGGCATAATAAAAGTACTTAAGACCTACTATTAGATACAAGGAAACACCAAAAAGCCCACAAAAACACACCGCAGCTGCATCACAGATACAACATGAAAATGAAATAACTCACCCACTAATGCAAAGTTGCTCTCTAGCAGCTCTTTGTGGGAATTAAACCAGGTTTGAGCCAGCCGACTATTTTTGTTCTTGCCGATGATGTAGTTCATGATGTAGGCCAAGAGGCCGGTCACCATCAGGATCTCCATGTAGTAACTTTCCCAGCTGTTCTGAAGATGCGCAGGAACCTGCAGATATAAAGAGTTGCAATTTTTTTAGTCACCTACAAGCATTTCATTATTATACAAATAACTGCTGAAATGGACATACAAAGACACCAGTATATCTAGACAGACAGACAGACGGAGCTACTAAATTGGCCGCTGCTCTCGTCAGCGCCGGAAGCAGATGCATCAGACTAGTTATTTCTTCAATGCATCAGAATAGAGCGTTAATGATAAAGGTCACCTTTATTAAAATCCATCCTCAGAAATCTGATAACAAGGAGACAACACTAATGTTAAGTCTGGATACATTCAAATCCTAACGGTCAGCACACGTCTGGAGAGAAGAAGGAAAAGTAAATACAAAAGTCTCCTGAAACAGATTCAGGGTCCATCTAGTACAAAACAAATTTCATCGCCTTAGACCATAACTCAATTTACTTGTTCTTCATGTTTGTGGCAGATTCTCTTAGTCTTGTTATTTCCAACTTCAAAAACTGAAAGCGCATGTAGAATAAACTGTTTGCACATTTAAACTGCATGACATGACACTTAATACTGATACAGGGTGCTTGCTCTTTTTCCAAATTAAAATTCCAGACTTTTCCCAGACTTTTTTAAAACTGATATTTTTTTTCCCAAGACCTTAACCTTACGTACTTGTATACTTGTGTGTCTACTGCCTACTTCATTGGTTGAGATTGTACCAATTGTGTTTATTAGAAATGTTTGTTAGAATTTTTTATAGGCTAGTATTCAATGAATGAATGCATTATTCACAGTAAATTATGTTTTTACTGATGAAAACGTTTCAAAACATGAAAATCACAAGTACATGAATTTCACATTTTCACAATGCCTTTGAGCATACTGTAAAATTCTACCATACATTTTTTCCCCATACTTTATTAAGACTTTCACACAAAATTCAACACTTTTCAAGGTCTGGAAAACAGTGTTTCAAAATTCCATACTTATTAAGACTTTCAAGACTTGTGCAAGCACCCTGTGATACCCGTTTTACACCAAGCTGGTTCCAGGGCTGGTTCTGGGCTAGAGCCAGACTTAGCACCAGTTCTTTGGTATTACACAGCCTAAGCACCGGCTCCTGGCTCTCAAAACTGGTGCTACACCAGCCCCAGGTCTTTGCTGGGCCAGGTCTAGAAACGCTTTACGTCTGGGGCTGGGGACAGGGCTAGGGACGGTGTTACTGAACAACCAAAGCAGAATAAACACGGAAGAGTGCCGTTTTTAAACAACGGTGCGTTGAAGACGGCGGTTAAGTTAGCAGACTCTTTTATTATTACATGAATTTATTTAATAATGGATGTAAAACAGAAGCAGCAGTGGTCTACGGTACAATCCATGAACAGTAACGTCGGCGGGCTCCGTGCCCGCCGATGGAGCGGCAGCCTCGTCAAAGCCCGCGGGGAAGCGTTCCAGCCCTGGGACGCTTGGACACGAGGCTGCCGCTCGATCGGCGGGTTCCTGGCCCCGGGGGACGCGTCCCAGCCCGCGATTCTGGTTCCGCGTTAAGGCTGAATTATGCTTCTGCGTCAAAACGACGCCGTGTCTACGGCGTGTGGTTTTTGTACACGCAGAGGACACGCCGTCACATGCGCCGTCAGTGACGTGCACCTCCCGAAAATTGTAACTACGCGTCGAGGAGACGCCGACCACACGCAGACGGAGAGGGCTGTGATTGGTTCGTTTGAAAGCGAAGCATTTCCGGTTTCCGGTTTGAATCAGTAGTGAACTTCCAGGGCTCTTTTCTTCGTTTATATGTGATTTTTTTTTGTTTTGGTTTTTTGCACAATAGTTGTCCTTGTCTCTTTGATTCACTGTGACCGGAAAAAGTCGGATAAACCATTCAGAAAAAGATCGCTAACTAGTGGTCGCGGGGGGTACTGCACCGCGACCAAATGGAGAGACGGAGAAGTCTGAACGGTTCGTGACGGCGTCACGGCTGCGCCGTGTGCTCTGCGTGTGTGTGACGCAGAAGCATACTGACACCTTTACACCAACGCAGAGCCTACGGCGTAGGTTACGTAACCTACGCCGTAGGCTCTGCGTCGATGTACGCGGCGACGGGCGCCGTAATTTCAGGCGTAGCTACAACTGATAGATTTCATCTATTAAACCAACATTTATCTTCTTAAATGATTTATTTCATCCAGCGTAATTCTCAACAAACCTGCAGTCTTCTCCCCCGGGAAGACGGCGCAGGGTGAGCCGGCTGAGGAGCTGCTGTGCCCCGGGGCTGCCGGCTCTCGAGTCAAATTTCTTAACAGGCGTTATTTGGATAAACTGAGCCCAGGTAGGGGATCTTAAAGGTTACTTTTAAGCCTGAAAAAAATATTAAAACTTAATAAAGTGCCATATTAACAGCGCTACAGCTGAAATTAAAAAACCTTTTGGCTCTCAGCTTCCTGATCAGGGTAGGGATGGAAACGAGGGGGAGTAGTGGTGACGTATACAGTAACGTAATGACGTGGCTCTCTGGCCAGCACCAGCTTGTGTAAAAGCAAACGGTTCTTACTTAGAACCAACCGCGAACCGGCTCTAGCACCAGCGCTAGCACCAGCCCTGGAACCAGCTTGGTGTAAAAGGGGTATGAGAAGATTTTAGCAATAAGCCTGGCTTACCGTGTGGATTATAAGAGGGTCCTTCATTGAGTGGCTTGTCTTTTCTCTGTCTCCAAACCCCTCAAACTCCTCCTGGTCATATTTGCTGTACATGTCTTGATCCTTAGGAAAAAGGATACAGTATACATTACAAAGACTATCAAGTTTTTATCTGTTGTATAAATTGCGTTAAATTAGCTAAGACAATAAGAAAAAGGTTGCGTACCTGAGTATCCGAGTCCTCAAAATCTTGGCCGTCCTCCAGCTCCACGGTGGCTTCGTCTTCATCCTCTTCAGGTTGTGAGGATGGGGAAACACGTGGCGGGGGGGCAGTTTCTGCTTCAGCTGTTAAATCATCATTCATGTCTTCAAACTCTGCAAAATCATTGTCATCAAAGTCTGCAAGGTCCTCGTTATCATCAAAGTCATCATTGTAACGTCCCTTGGAGACAGGAAGGGCCAGGAGGAGCAGCAATATGGGGATCAGGAGGAGACGTGCACTTCCCATCGTGGGACCTGCATCAAAGCAGAGTAAAGAAGCAAAACCAAAATAAAAGGGAGGACAAGGGTGCAGAGATTATTTACTGAAACAACACACCACCATTAGGGGGAAATGTTACACATACCTAAAAAAATGTGATTTTAAAGGTTAGGATTCAAATATACTCTGATTGTGTCAACAAGTATGTTGCAACAGGAACATTGGTTTTGGAAATAAGATTGACATAATCTATTAAACAAATGGTTTGATTTCATCATGTAAAAAAATTATGTCTTGTACATGTTTTTTTTGGTTCTTTTACTTAGCATTCAAAACGTAATATTTCACAAAATTTGTAGCTGTGTCAGAGCTCGTTGACAGTTTGCTTAAATGCTTCAAAGAGTATTTACTGAAACAACAAGCCATCATCCAGGGAAATGTTACACATACCTAAAAAGAAAAATATAACCATGATGTTAAAGGTTAGAATTCAAATATTTTCTGATCGTGTCAAAAAGTAGAGTACAGACCAAAAGTTTGGACACACTTCCCCATTTGTTTGAATGAGAAGGTGTTTCCAAACATTTGGTCTGTACTGTATGTTGCAACAGGAACATAAGATTGGCATCATCTATTAAACAAATGGTTTGATTTCATCACGTTAGAAAATTATGTCTTGTACATGTTTTTTCGGTTCTTTTACTTAGCATTAAAAACGTAATATTTCACTAAAATTGTAGCTGTGTCAGAGCTCGTTGACAGTTGGCTAAAATGCTTCAAAGAGTATTTGCTGAAACAACAAGCCATCATTAAGGGGGAAATGTTACACATATCTAAAAAAAATAAATAATGGTGATGTTAAAGGTTAGGATTCTAATATATTCTGAATGTGTAGTTGCAACAGGAACATTGGTTTGGTATTGGGGTCAATGACGTGACGCCTATATTTTCTGAAAAACAGATTTTTTTCAATTCAAAAAAGGTTTAAATGGATAAGAAAATACCATATATATGACCTACCTGTCCCACATATGGACTCACTTGAATTTTACAAAAAAATACTAGTTATTTGGGATTTTGTTGTCGTTTTAAGCGTCAAAATGTCATGTGGCATGCGACCGTCCGACCATGACTCTTGTTTTGAAAACTTATTTGAAATCACTCTAAATGTATTTAAATCAATCTTCTGCCCTATCTGGCATGATTTCTGAACTGTCTTGTAGTGTGTAAGATTGCAACACACTTGTATTTATATTTCCATCATAATATACAAAGTTTGACTGATGTCTATTTTATGAAATATCATGTGGCGCGACCATTAAAAAAACAACCATTTTTGTATAATACTGAAAACTTAAAAACGAAAAAAAAAAAGATGTTAAGGAAATTAATTTATTTGAATATGAATCATGGTTGCATCACAAGTTTTTTTAAGGCTAGTGCCAATTCATCTTGACAAAAAACTCCAAAAATTTACCTGTTGAAATTCCTTATTAGTCATTGACATCCAAATAAGATGGACATCATCTACTAAACAAATGGTTTGATTTCATCATGTGACAAAATTACGTCTTGTACATGTTTTTTTGTTCTTTTACTTAGCATTAAAAGCCTGATGTTTCAGGAATGCTGGTTGACAGTTGGCTTAAATGCTTCAAATTTAAGTCTCTGCTCAGCAAATCCCTAAGTAGGAAAGATCCTCCCTGACCCAGGAAACGTTTGACACGTCTCCTTTTATCACACACCCAAAAGGCAGTATTTTAAGAGCTTTAATGGGACCAAACCATCTGAGAAAACCACTTTAATGTAAAATAAACTCAGTATTTCACCAGGAAGCTGCAGCAATGAACCACGGCGTGGCTGCTAACCAGCTTAAACTAACGTGATTAGTTTCTGCTTCTTTTAAATCATGCCAATAAAAAATACATATATATTTGATCAACTTATTAGAGCAGTGGGATTAAAGCAGGAGCAGTATTAAAGCAGACATCTCCACCCAAACTGTCAACTTCATTTCCATCTGTTAGCGCATTAGCGTGCTAAGTGGCTAACTAGCACGGCACGTTGCCTCACAGCCAACTTGTAGTCCCAGAAAAAAACACGTGGTTTACGCTTTTAACGTGACTGAAAGATTCGAGGGGGGAATAAACATCTTACCTGGGGAATAACTGTGTCAATAAATGTGGATCTAACAGAGCAACCGAGTCTAAACTGTCCTTGAAACGATGTTAACGCCTGAAGCAGGAAACCAACCGACTCGTGACCTTTCAAAACAAAAGCATCTTAGCTCGCTGAGCATCGGCCGCCATCTTGGTCCGGTCATCCTACCAGACAGACAGAACAGTATTGAAGATGCCAGAGCACTGGGACGTGTATTCCTGTACAAATCGGCGAACAATTGCGACCAGGGATAAAAATGATAATAATAATAAAAAAAAAAATAAAGTAAAAAATCTAAAAAAAAATAAATGGCTAAACCACATTGCCAAACTCACCTCTCTTGACCTGCAGAAAGGGAGCATGAGAAAGAAGCTCTTCTTTCAGGGCTTTTAGCATATGTGTAAATATGGTTTGCTATATATATATATATATATATATATATATATATATATATATATATATATATATATATATATATATATATATATATATATATATATATATATATATGTATATATATATAAATGCCAGTCATCTGTTCGTTAGTGTTGGTGGAGTATCTAACTCTTTAAATAGCATTATCACCTGCTTAATGAATCCTGCACTCAGCTCAGTCAGGTTCACATCTACGTGGAACCACTGGCGTTCATGTCTCTACACTTGCGCATGACACTGTTTTCTTTTTGTATCACTGTTGTTTTTAAGTCTTCTGTATTGTGGTTTTTGTTGTCTTTTATATCATAGGTTGTTTTCTTTTATATCGTGTATGTTATATGTATAATTCTTTATGGTACTATGGACTACTTCTCGAGATGTTTCTTTAATAAAGTGTGAATTGAATTGAATTGAAACCATATGTGTGTTATGGCATGCCATTCAGAAAATTAATCTTTCTTTCAATTAATCTTGTTGTTTCATTTCATATATTCAAAGATTAATTTCCTGAACAGCATTCCATAGTGTGTTTATATATATTTATATATAAATGTATATATATGGATATATGTTTATTATTGTTTCTTCATATTATTAAATAGATGAGTTTTACACAATCTGCTTCTGCTTCTCTGTCATATAGTTGTTTTTTTTACATGTATGTGTGTGTATTATAAATATATATATATTGTGTGTCTTGCAAAATAGCCTACCTATCATACTCACATGCCAGAATATTCTATTACTGTTAAGCCTAGTATGAATATTAAAATACGCCGAATTATATGTAAGAAAAACGTGAAAACGTGAAAACGTGAAAATCAGTTTGGTATTCTGCGAGTTATGACTGAGGCACTGACACTTAACTGCACCAGCCTGACAGATGACACTAGTGGAGCGAGTGCCCGCTCCAAGATGGCGGCCCCACGGCTCGTCAGCGCCGAGAGGCAGCAGCGGTCGATGACGCGTTTATGTATATATTTCTATGTTCTTGAGAGGTTTAAAACCTTTATTTTGAATCCCGTAGTAAAACGTAGTCGTCTTGTGTTATTGTTCCATTGTAGTAACCCCGAACTGACCTAAGTGAAGTGAATTAACCCTTTCAAGTTTTACATATTCAATAATGACTCATTTTGTAAGTGTTTATTATATTTTGAAAAAAAAAAGTTGTCTTCAATCAATGTGCAATAATAATAATTATAATAATAATAACCACAATCATATGCTGTAACAATGCACTAACAATGCAATAACCATGTCTACCTCATACTGCTGCACCTTTCACTTAAAAAAAAATGGTATATATGTTAATAAGAGCCATTTGTCTATTACTCTTTGCAACTATTTAAATCTGGGTTCAGTGAGCGAAACAACCGAAGACAAATTCCCTGTCTGGCATGTTCATACTTGGCCAATAAAGCTTATTCTATTCTGGTAATTTTATGTAGCATGTATCCTATCAAATTTGATACAAACGGCATTATAGGGTTAAGAACAAACAGAAGTTTAATTGATTATAACATATGTAATTTTAAACATTAATAAAAAAGTGAGTATAATATAGTACACATTTACGAGGGTGGGATTTTGTCAAGATAATTTTACATTCAACATTTAGTTAGGCCTGCTTCCATGACTATTCCACTACTTATCGTCACCTTTCTATATTATTCAGTTATTATTTTACTATATTGAAAATGTAACTTAACAAGTAAAGAGTCAGTCTGGGTTTGGCTGTCAAAGCATCCCATCAGCTGTACTTGTCAATCATGCAAAACACTAGAAATGTGTATATTAAAGAGAAAAACATTATTTAAGGTAAATAGTTTGAGAAATAAGTATCTTTGTATATTTACAAGAACTATGGAGCAATTGTTTTACTTTTTTAAATTATCTGTTAATGCATATAAGAACACCAAGTTTATCTTGAAATGCTGTCATAAACACATAATAATATGCACTCAGAAACCAAACTGTATATTTTAAATGACATTAAAAGTGTAAAACTTTCGCATTCTGTTGAGAACATACAAAGAATGCGCCCTCTGGTGGTTACTGTTTGTAACTACATATATTCGTCAAGTAAAACACAACTACAAAAATACAATTACAATGATGGTGCAATATTACAAAATAAAAATGTATATGTATCTTCAAATCACCCTAGTAACAAGTTAGATATATTAGTATACCTTTAAAATAACATTAATACATTTGTAAAAATTTGGTGACATGAAAAATGATTACTACTGTGAGTTCAGTTTGGTATTTTTACATTTAAAAAGTAAGCATAACAAGCTAAAAAACCAGAGAAAAGTGAAGTTTGTGAGAATTAGCACTGGTTTGTTCTTACTTTGACATCAAAGAAATAAAAATCCTCTTTTAAAGTGTCGATTAGAGCATATATATATATATAGATATATATAATCTTATGAAACACTAATGGACCTAAGCTTCTTCAGGAAGCCGAGTCTGCTCTGCTCTTGCACACAGCATCACTACTTCATCTTCAGTCCAGTATGATGTCGAGGAAAACACCAAGGTATTTATTCTCCTCCTCATCTGTATTTCAACTCTCACGATGGAAACAGTGTTTACCTATGCTTACCCCATCTAAAATCCACAATCATCTACTGTATTTTGTCTTGTTCACATTCAAGAAGAGATGATTGTTCCCACACCATGCCACAAAGTGATTCACCAGAACGGCAGAGTAATCTGACTATTGTATTACCTGGTGAGAGAACAGTCCCCCGTGGTCCTCCTGTCAATGAAAAAACCCTTTTATTTGTCTTATTAATAGATTGATTTATTAAATGATAGATGAAACTACAAGGGAAGAATTGCAAAAGGGTGAATTGGACCACGAACATTGTTCTCCAGCTAAACCCTCACCCACTCCTTGTTTAGGGCAACGCAGACGTGATTTTTTGTTTTGTGTTTTCTGCCGAATCCTCACACGCACTCATGTTTTCATGTATAAACACGTTGAAGAGAAAAATACACTGCCAACTACAGAAACCATTGACCAGGAGAAGGCTGAGTCACAATGATCCATCAGACCGAGAGCAAACTTTGGCATAGAAATGTTTAGTATTTTCATTCTTTCTTTTAATTAAAAGACAAAATTTTCTGATTTTCTGACATAATAATCTGACGGATCATTATGACTCTGCCTTCTGATACCCTGATAACTGTCTAAAAAATCTGTATATGAATGCAACCGATCATGAATGAATGAATGAATGAACGAATGAATGAATGAATGAATGAATGAATGAATGAATGAATGAATGAATGGATGAATGAATGAATTAATGAATGAATTAATGAATTAATTTTTATTTCGAACGTGTGTATAAAAAATGAAAGTAAAAATAAAAAAATAAACATTTACATCTTCATATTCACACATGTTCGAAAAAAAGGAGTAGGAAGAAGTATACACTTTTTAAGATAAGATAAGATAAGATAATCCTTAAAGGGTTAAAAACATTACTGTTTACTGAAGTGTACTCTTAAATTAAACCTGCTGTACTCTACTGCCCTTATTTTTTTTTTTTTTTTTTTTTTTTAACAGCTTGTGCTTTTTATTATTTTACTTCTGTTCTTATTCTTACCTATTTTTTATTATGTCTTGCCGCTTTTAATGTCAATGTAAAGCACTTTGAATTACCTGGTGTTGAATTGTGCTATATAAATAAATTTGCCTTGCCTTGCCTTGCCTTGCCTTAATAGTCCCACAGAGGGGACATTTGCAGTTCACAGCAGCAAAGGGGGATAGTGCAAAAAACAAGAGGCATTAATAGAAATAGTAATAACAAATACAGTAATAATAACACACTATAGACAGCTCCTACCCCTTTATAACTCTATGAATTTACATTATTGCTATCATTATATCTACACAATATCCATATAAATATAATCTATATAAATACTACCTAAACATGCCTATTATTACATAATTATCCATATAAGTATATAGAAAATATAAATATTACATAAATATTATATCAATATCTAGAAAATACAAATATTATATAAATCTATATAAATATACACTATACATATACATAAATATCCCTAAAAAAAAAAAAAAAAAATATATATATATATATATATATATGCTACATACATAATATATATATAACATATATTACATAATTATAACTATCCCTCTCAACATATAATATATAGCCTACATAATAATAATAATAATAATAATAATAATAATAATAATAATACATTTTATTTATAAGGCGCCTTTTATGGCACTCAAGGTCGCCGTACAACAACAATACAGTCAATAAAATAATTAAAACACACTCATAACAAAATATAAACAGACAAAACATACATAAATATCATGAACAGATAAAGATAAGTAAAAGTAATATAAACAAATTCCAATATAAGCTATAACGATATAATTATCTGGTTCAATGAATCAAAACAAACATCGAAATGCTCAACCTTCTAATAAAAATTAAAAATAAGAATTTTAATTTGAAAAGCACCGACCGGAAGTTCATCACGTGTCTTTTCACTTGACAAGTTTTCACGTCGCATGAAACGATGCAACTCTTTGTTAAGTGAAGTGATGAGAAAATCGTTACAACACCAGCTTTGCTTAATTTAATAGTCGTCGTAACCTCGTCTTTTGATACTTGTTCCTTTAACGAGCTGTTAATAGCTCGCCGGGGGGGGATTCTCTCATTCCGTAGTCGGCTAACGTTAGCGTGTTAGCTCCAACACGCCTGACGAACATGTCGCTGCACGGCAAAAGAAAAGAAATCTACAAATACGAGGCGCCATGGACGGTCTACGCCATGAACTGGAGCGTCCGCCCGGACAAACGCTTTCGCCTGGCGCTGGGGAGTTTCGTGGAGGAATACAATAACAAGGTGGCAAGATGGAGGATAACGCTAGGGCTGATGTATGGTTCCGCGTAGCCTACGGCGTAGGGTACGCGGCGACGCGCACCGTACCATGTGCGTCGCCGCGTACTGTACGCGGTAGGCTACGCCGTCGATTCAACGCAAACCATAATTTGGGTTTAACGCTCACTGCCAATCAATCAATCAATCAGCCAATCAATCTAGTGATGCACCGAAATTGTTCGGCGGAAAATAGCAAAAAAACAGTTTCGGTGTTCGGTGGAATAAGTTGGGTTCGGTGGAATAAGTATTAATACTTGTATGGGAAAGGGATTGATTTTCTTTTTCTTTAATTTGTTTTATCCACTTCTTTTGTACTTTTTTTTACAATGCACTAAATGCATTTTTTTGTTTTCAAGGCCTATGTTACAATTTTTTAGCAGTCAGTTATAGTTAATGTAAGCTCAAAGATGGCCAAAAAATTTATTTTGCTAATTTAATTATTTTATTTTATTTAAGTTAAGTTTGGAATACTTAAAAATGTGGGGAAATTAAAAGATGTTCAGTTGTTCATGTTCAATAAATATTTCTACCTTGCAATTTTGTAAAAGATTTTTTTTCTTTGAAAAGCATGCCTAAAGCACATTTATTTGATTTATGCAATGGTGAAAAAATTGGCAAAATAAATGGAAAAACTGCGAAGAAGAACCATGTTCGGTATGTTATTCCGTATTCGGCAAAGTGTTTATTATTATTTTCGGTTTCGGCCTCAAATTTTCATTTCGGTGCATCACTAAGTCAATCAATTAGAATACTTGAACAATCCCATGGGGGGATTATTTAAAAACTAAAAGGAGTCACATGAGTTTGAAAAGTCCCTGAGAAAAGTATTCACGTTGTCTTTTTGTGGGCTAATTTATTTTCCCCCATTCAGCTCTGTTTTGACCCAACCTGGTGGGTTGTGATCGATAACGTGGTTGTGATCGATAACGTGGTTGTGAACGATAACGTGGTTGTGATCGATAACGGTAACTTGGTTCTGATCAATAACTTGGTTCTGATCAATAACGTGGTTCTGGTCCCCTCAGGTCCAGCTGGTGGGTCTGGAGGAGGAGAGCTCGGAGTTCGTGTGCAGGAACACCTTCGACCACCCGTACCCGACCACCAAGATCATGTGGATCCCGGACACCAAGGGCGTTTACCCGGACCTGCTGGCGACGAGTGGGGACTACCTGAGGATCTGGAGGGTAAGAGTACTATTACTACTAGTAGTACTACTAATACTAGTACTACTACTTAGGGCTGTTCGATTTTGCCCAAAAATAAAATCTCGATTTTTTTTCTCTCAAAATCCGATTTTCGATTACGATTATTTTGTGAATTGACAAAAGGCAAAGAAATGATTTCAAATATGCTGTTTTTTTATTGAACATTTGCCCCATTGGGCTTTAAGTGCAAACTTTGCTCTTATTAAACCAAAAATGAATGAATAAAGTGCAAAACTCTGTAAAATAAGTTGAAAAAAAGTTTTAAAAAATATAATAAAATATAAAGTTTTATCTCTGAAAAAAAAAAATCAGCAAATCAGCACTTGCAAACATACAGTAAGTTATATTTCCAATTAAATAAAACAAGACATTTTCTAATTAAACTAAACTGGGTCTTTGCATGCTAAATAATAATGCAACCCATGAAGGAGGTAGAGGTGTGTAATGTCAGTCATTACATTTGCTATTCACATTTGCAAGTTTTTTGCAAGGAACACGAGCCGGTCTACCGCATCTGGCTTGAGGGATGCCCGGTGGCATGTTACAACGCCCCCTCCTACACTAAAGAGCCTCTCCAATGGGGCACTTGTCGCAGGTATTGAGAGGTATTTCCATCAATCATTAATATGGTATCAATCATTAATATGTGTGCAGACAAGGTAAAAAAAAAAAAAAAAAAAAAAAAAAATTTTTTTGAAAAATCGATTTTACGATTTTCACATTTTAACATCGTTCTAATTACATAATCGCGATTACGATTTAAAATCGATTAATCGAACAGCCCTACTACTACTACTACTACTAGTAGTACTACTAATACTACTACTATAGGAGTACCACCACTACCACTAGTACTACCACTATAGGAGGGTTTACCCGGACCTGCTGGTGACGAGTGGGGACTAACTGAGGATCTGGAGGGTAAGAGTACCAATACTAGTACTAGTACTACTAGTAACAGTCCCGAAACCAATATTTTTACTCCAAAAAAAAGCAATGTGACTCATAAACAAAGTTGGATACAAGCACCCAACCGACCAATTATTTATAGACACAAATGAGCTTAAATTCAATGAACTGGTGGACTTCAAAACTGCACAGATTATGTTCAAAATCAACAATAACATGCTGCAAGACTGTATTCAAAATATGTTTAATTTAAGACAAAGCCATTACAACCTCAGAGGGGAGAGCGTATACAGGAAATCAACAATCAGAACCAACACCAAACTGAGATGCACTACAGTGGCAGCGGTGGATGGATGGAATAAGTTGGAGAGGAGTAGAACCTTAACCTTATTTAAAAAAACATTGAAAAGAAGGATGATTTCTCTATATCAAATTAATGAGTGGTGATGCTTACTATGTTGATTTGGGTATTAATTTAATTGGTGATTTGATTTGATTATTTAAGGATGAAGGTAACATGTACTGCACCTTTACTTTTTTTTTTTTTTTTTCTTCTTGAGGAATCTTTGTTATCCCCATGGTGGCAATTTGTTTTACTGGCAGTCTTATCTCTTACTTCTTGCTTTTATTTCATTACTTTAAATAATCCTTTTGAGGGTAGGCAATGAATAAGCTTTGCTTCAGCCTACACCTTTTTCGGTCTAGATGTTATTTGTATATTGGACATTTTTTTGTAATGTTTTCTTTGAACAGTGTATTTGTTTCCTTGTCATTTTTATTTTTTTTGTGATGTCATGACCGAAATAAACTAAACTACTAGTACTACTAGTAGTACTAGTACCACCACTAGTAGTACTACTACTACTACTACTACTAGTACTATAGGAGGGTTTACCCGGACCTGCTGGCGACGAGCAGGGACTACCTGCGGATCTGGAGGGTAGGAGTAATAATAATAATGAATTGAATTTATAATGCACTTTACATTCGATGAATCTCAAAGTGGCAAGGAAATCAAGGAAAAAAAGCAAAAAAGCAGCAGTATCATCACTGAAATGTAAAAAAAAGTCATAAAAATCAATGGCAAATCATAAATCCTAGCTGGCATATGCAGGAGTACCACTACTAGTACTAATACTACTACTATAGGAGTGCCTTTACTACTACTACCACTAGTAGTAGTAGTACTACTACTAGTGCTACTATTACTACTACTACTATAACTAGTACTACTACTAGTACTATTACTACTACTAGTGCTATTATTACTACCACTACTATTACTATTGCTACTACTATTACTACTAGTACTACTACTATTACTATAGTATTACTATTGTTATTGTTTTTTTATTATAAGTGTAGTTATGCCAGGAATGTATGTATTTATGTCTTAGATGTTTCATTTATGTAATATTTTATGGACCCCAGGAAGATTAGTGGTCGCCAAGGCGGCAGCTAATGGGGATCCATCCAATAAACA
This sequence comes from Cololabis saira, assembly GCF_033807715.1. Taxonomy (NCBI): domain Eukaryota; kingdom Metazoa; phylum Chordata; class Actinopteri; order Beloniformes; family Belonidae; genus Cololabis; species Cololabis saira. Next base: position 9,207,584 of record NC_084607.1, read on the forward strand.
ATACTAATACTATTAATAGTACTACTACTACTACTACTACTACTACTGCAGTATACTGAATGTTTTCAATATACAAAAAGTATATGAAATGTTTTTCTTTTAATTGATTTATTGCTCTGTATCGGTATACAGTATGTAGGAGCTGACAGAAACTGATTATAAAAGGGTAAGCTTCAGCCTACACCTTTTCGGTCTTGTTTTGTTTATATATTTTGGTCTAATGCAATATTAGCATTAACTTCATGTTTATTTGTTGTTTTATTTTCTTTCATTTCTTTTGTATATGAATTCTTATTTTGGAAATGACCGAAACAAACAAACAAACCAAATGCATTAAAAGACCATCATCAACATAAAGGACATCTAATTTTCTAATGAAGGGGGTTAGATTGAACTCTTCAATCCTATATTGACTGAATTTGGTAAAACTGTGTTTTTTTATGAGAAATTGAGACTGAACCTGCACCAAAGTTTCCAGTGGCCATTAATAACTTTGAACCAGATATTTGTGACTTACTGACATTTGCTGCCTGTGTTTCTCAGGTGGGTTCACTGTGTTTACAAAGAGTTTTAAAAACTTTGAAGGTCAAAAATGGTAATTTTAGAGCTTAATATTGGCAGTATTTGATGATGATGTTTGTGTTTTATAGTGCTTATGTTTAACTGTTGCCTGTTGTGGCCGGGTCATTCTTGGAAAAAGAGATCTTAAATCTCAAAAATTTGGTTAAGTAAAGGTATATGAATGAATAAATAAAACTACCGTAATAGAAAAGCTGAAAGGTACAAAGAGGCAAGCTTATACACAAATTAATTTGTTATTTCACAAGATGTTTTGACAGCTATTTTCTAATGAAGGGGGTTAGATTGAACTCTACACTTCTACATTGACTGAATTTGGGGGTCGATAGTCTGGCCAAACTGTGTTTTTATGAGCAATTGAGGCTGAACCTGGACCAAAGTTTCCAGTGGCCACAAAAGAAAAAATGTCTGTGTCCATTAATAACTTACCAGATACCAGATACCAGAACCAGATATTTGTGACTTGTTGACATTTGCTCCCTGTGTTGGAACTGAGATTCTGAGCCTGTGTTTCTCAAGGGGTTCACCGTGTTTCCAATAAGTTTTAAAAACTTTGAAGGTCGAAAATAAGTGGTAATTTTAGAGCTTAATATTGGCAGTATTTGATGATGTTGTTGGTATTTTAAAGTGCTTATGTTTTATGTGTATGTTATTGTTATACCGTATGTGTTTTGTAACTCTTTTACTCTTAACTGTTGCCTGTCGTGGCCAGGTCACACTTGGAAAAAGACATTTTAAATCTCAAAAGTTTTGGTTAAGTAAAGGTTAATGAATAAATATATAAAACTAATAGGAAAGCCGAAAGGTATGAAGAAGCAAGCTTATACAGGAATTAATTAGTTATTTCACAACATTTGCTGACAGAAATTTGAAAACAAAAGATGATTAGAATCAACCTAATTTAACTTGACTGTTTTCTGTGAACTCCAACAGTCTCGGTCTACATTTTGAGATGTTGAAAAGCAGACATCTGTGTTATTAAATTAGCAGTCATACTGGGTTGAAACACTAACGGCTCTGTTGTGGCGGTGAGAACTTTGTTTGCGCATTCAGGTTTGCCAGATGGCAGCTGTGAAACTGCCGCAGTCACCAATAAATGGCACTTGTTGTGAGATTCCTGCTCACGGCCAAAATTCCTGTGCGTTTGTCTCTCAGGTCAGCGACACAGAAACGCGTCTTGAATGTTTGCTGAATAACAACAAGAACTCGGACTTCTGTGCTCCCCTCACCTCCTTCGACTGGAATGAAGTGGATCCCAATCTGCTGGGTAAGAAATCCCAAAAGATGAAAACATTACCAATACTGAACTGACCCCAATGCTTGTTTTCTTCTGAATTGTTTGAAATAAAGTGAAATAAAATGTTGTGCAGGAACATCCAGCATTGACACCACCTGCACAATCTGGGGGTTGGAGACCGGTCAGGTGTTGGGGCGAGTTAACCTGGTGTCCGGCCATGTGAAGACCCAGCTGATCGCTCACGACAAAGAGGTCTGTGCCCGTCGGCACGTTGACATTCATCCTTGCGTGTTTGAGCACAAAGAATAACCTCTGTCTGTCCGTCCGTGTAGGTCTATGACATTGCATTCAGCCGTGCAGGAGGCGGTAGAGATATGTTTGCCTCCGTGGGAGCTGATGGGTCCGTCCGCATGTTTGACCTCCGACATCTGGAGCACAGCACCATCATCTATGAAGACCCGCAGCACCACCCGCTGCTCCGCCTCTGCTGGAACAAGCAGGACCCCAACTACCTGGCCACGATGGCCATGGACGGCATGGAGGTCCGTTCGCTTCGCTCTCTGAAACAGTTCTGTGCTCTTGACCTTCTACTTGACTCTGTTGTAATCACGATAATATTTTTGTACAGCAAGTAGACATTAAACTTATTTATTTAATCTCTCGGTGCGTCCGAAATGCCATACTAAAGAGTATATACTCAAAAAGTATACTTAAGTTCGGCACACTTTTGAGTAAATATCATATTCATTAATATTAATATTCATTAATTCGGACGTACTACTCAGAGCCACATGGCACTTCCTGCCGTTGGGAGGGGGAGTTGTTACCATGGTAACAACTCCTGTCACAGCAGCAGTAGCAGCACCGCTCCGCTTTTTCCCATTTATCCTGGCCCAAACAAGATGACATTATATATTATTATACACAAATATTATAATATTAATATTATTATACTTAATATTATACTTATGACATATACGTATCTGCGCAGCACTTAGAAACCAAACACCGCTGCATTGCATTGTGGGAAGTTTCTGCTTAGTTAGTGTCCATCCATCCATACTAATAAAAATCTCCGGAATGAGTATGGATAGCGCATACTATTGTGTACGTACTAATGTTTTGGACGCACTAAAAAATCTCACATACTGTTTTTGCTACTCATTAGGATGGAAGTATGGAATTTTGGACGCCGCTTCTTACTTGAATATTTATCATAAAGCTTTATGTAACTAAATGATTTTGGTTTGGTGCGTCTTTGAACAGCCGTGACAAAAGTAGATCTATTATTTCCCTTTTCCCAGTGAGGGATTGTCAATAATGTCTTGGCAAAGTCAAATTTAAACATCTATTATCACACAACATTCTATTAAACTTGATCTGCTTGAGGAGAACGGTGTTATCTAATCAAAGCAACAGTTAGTGAATGGACTTGTCATCAATATTTCTGTGGCAACAGTTAGTGAATGGACTTGTCATCAATATTTCTGTGACAGGTGGTCATCCTGGATGTTCGCGTGCCCTGCACTCCTGTCGCCCGGCTAAACAACCACCGCGCTTGTGTTAACGGCATTGCCTGGGCCCCTCACTCCTCCTGTCATATCTGCACTGCAGGTGAGTGGGAGTTTCAACCTCAAGCCGGGGCTTGTTAACCCTGACGAGCCCGGCGCTGCAACCTGAAGAGTTGTGACATGAATCACTGTTCATAGAAGGGGGGGTGAACATAATGCCTGTCTGGCGACAGTTTCAATGTCCCTGTAGACAATACTTTGCCAGACATGGTGAATCTTAAAGGGGACCTATTATGGCATCTAATACCTATTTTAAACAGGCCTTGAATGTCTTAAAAACAAGCTTTTGATTTATTTTTTTTTGCTAAATAAATTAGAAATTCAGCCTCTGAGCCATGTCTTTATCTTCCCATTCTTTAACCTCATTATCTATGCAGGATTCTGAGTGGGCGGGGCTATGATAATGAGGCACTGTGCTGATTGGCTGCCTGAATGACGCGATACACCGCTACGCAAAAATGACGGAAGCTCTGGCCAGCAGAGTTAGTTGTGGGCGTGGTTTCACGCATCGGAGGCCAACCGATGTAAATCGCTCCCGTCGTTACGTAACGAAAGGGAGCAGAATCTTTCCTCCTCCTCTGAGTTGGCAGGCTGAGGGGAGACCACTTTATACAGGACTGTCTCAGAAAATTAGAATATTGTGATTTAAAAAAAAAAAAAAAAAAACACTGGGTTTGTATGTATATATTTATGTATGTATGTGTATGCGTATGTAGGCGTATATATGTATATATATTAAATATAGCAATAATGCACATATATATGCCTTTGGTTTTTACCTACATGGTATCAATCATTAATATGTGTGCAGACAAGGTTTAAAAAAAAAAAAAAAAAAAAAGAATATTGTGATTTTCTGTAATGCAATTACAAAAACGAAAATGTCATACATTCTGGATTCATTACAAATCAACTGAAATATTGCAAGCCTTTTATTATTTTAATATTGCTGATCATGGCTTACAGCTTAAGAAAACTCAAATATCCTATCTCAAAACATTAGAGTATTATGGGAATCTTAATCTTAAACTGTAAGCCATAATCAGCAATATTAAAATAACAAAAGGCTTGCAATATTTCAGTTGATTTGTAATGAATCCAGAATGTAGGACATTTTTGTTTTTTTTAATTGCATTACAGAAAATAAAGAACTTTATCACAATATTAAAATTTTCTGAGACAGTCCTGTATATGTTAAAGCAAGAGAAAACGTGTTTTTTTCATAATAGGTCCCCTTTTAAAGTCCACAGTACGTGAAATGAGCTCCCCTCCAGCTCTCACCTGTAGCAAAGAGCCAAACAGTGTCCAATCGTGTGCTCATGTTTGAATATTTCATAAAATCCAAAAATAATTAACAATCAAAACCAACAAATGTTTTACTCATCTTGTCGTGAGCATTTTTGAGTCGTATGATCCAAATGAATCCCCTGGAGGAATACTGTATATTGTGGAGGTTGTTCCCTCAACGTGAGTGTCATTTGTAGTCTCTTACAGTCTGACTCTTCCAGACATTACAAGGTTCATATTTTCCACAAGAAGCTAACAGTCTCAGGCAGTTCTCTCCATCTGTCTGTCCTCCTCTACCTGTATTTAATATTTCTTATTGGTTCCCTCAGCCGACGACCACCAGGCCCTGATCTGGGACATCCAGCAGATGCCCCGTGCCATCGAAGACCCCATCCTGGCCTACACTGCCGAGGGCGAGATCAACAACGTGCAGTGGGCGTCCACGCAGCCCGACTGGATCGCTATCTGCTACAACAACTGCCTGGAGATCCTGCGGGTCTGAAGCTGAGTAGAAGGAGCTCCAGCCGCTTCTCGGCTGGACTTTTGTCGTCCTCGTCCCTCCTTCTCTCAAGACAGCGATGAGGCAATGAGTGAACTCTCTGAACATGTTTGGAGTATTGCATACATACTCTGCAATAATCTGGTTTACATTTATCATCCACGTTTTTGGCTCGACTGCTCTCCAACTAAACATGTTTGAAGCTCTTATTTATTTTGGTTAACCAGCAGGTTTCAGCAGCTGGATGAAGCGTCAGTGCTCTCAACCTCACAGCTGTTGTGTATAAAAGTCAACTTTTATATTTCTTGGTGTAATTTCAGCCAGCTGTGAGATTATCTCGAAGGGTTTTACATTTCATCTGTTTAATTTGTTGAGGTTGGTGGTTGAATATGACCTCTCTAAAGTGTAGGATTATATCGTACCCTTCTTGTGGATGCATAACGTATTATTGTTAAATCAAGGTTCAAACTATCGTAGTCTCGTTTACTTATGTGGCTATTTAAGCTGTAAACAAAAAAAAAAAATCAAACCACCTTCTCTCTGGGTGGTTTTCAGTGCTCAGACGTGATCTGTGCAACTTTTGAAAAATGTAAAATAACCTGCGAGGGATTCATGTCACTGCAGTGGTGTCTGTCACCTTTAGTTTTGCTCGTGACGCTGTGAGACAGCCATGTACAGAACCTACCAGAGCACTGTTCTTAAGCCTTTTTAGCTCCCTAATTATTCACCTTTTCTCTCTTTATTTGTAGATAAAGCTTAGAGGTTTCTTTGGTAGTGGAAGCAACTTTGAATCTTTGCCTTTCTTTTTTTGTTGTGTTCAATAACGAAAGGGTCATGTCCTTGTAGCATGCCATTACAAGGCGGAATGTACATACATATAAATAAAACAACCTCAGTTGTTGGTATGCCAAGTGTTCACGTTGTAGCTTTTTTCATAAAGTTTATTATTGAATTTGCTCTAATAAATTGTATTCCTCCTTGTCTGAAACTAACTGCTTGCTGCGTTGCTTAATTAAGTGATCCTTTTGTGAAAGAGGGGATGAATCCTGTCTTCACATGTGATTTTATGGCTTTGAACCAGAAAAATTCACATGTGGACAAGTCTGGTGTCCATCAACCGGAATTCATACATCTGCCCTGTCGAAGCCAGTCACATCTGTCCAAAATGTCTGATAAAAACGTCTTCAGGTGAGTCTGATGGTTTAGTTTCCATCTCTACCCTGCCGGTGTTTTTGAGCACTAATATGTCTTAATCCTGGACATTGCACCATTGGAGACTGGTAGCATTGAAGACTGATTTACTGGTTTAATAAGACCCCTCCATGTTATACAACACAGTCAACTATTCACACTAGTCTTTCTTAGGTCTTGCCGAATGTATATACAGGACTGTCTCAGAAAATTAGAATATTGTGATAAAGTTCTTTATTTTCTGTAATGCAATAAAAAAAAAAAAAAAAAAAATGTCATACATTCTGGATTCATTACAAATCAACTGAAATATTGCAAGCCTTTTATTATTTTAATATTGCTGATTATGGCTTACAGTTTAAGATTAAGATTCCCAGAATATTCTAACTTTTTGAGATAGGATATTTGATTTTTCTTAAGCTGTAAGCCATGATCAGCAATATTAAAATAATAAAAGGCTTGCAATATTTCAGTTGATTTGTAATGAATCCAGAATGTATGACATTTTTGAATTACAGAAAATAAAGGACTTTATCACAATATTGTAATTTTCTGAGACAGTCCTGTACAGTGTGACGGCAACTATACCAGAGTGATGGAGCTACCTAAAATACACACCATAATGTGTACTTGTAAGGTCAGAATATTCACTAGTATTGGCCGGGTTTCCCAGATCAGTTAAGTAGTTCTTAACAGCGAAAGACTTCTTTCAAACCTTCTTAAGGAGCTTGTGAAAGAAAATCGCGTTTCCCAGAGTCGCTCTTAGCTTAAGTATCTCTTTCATTAAGAAGGAAATGAAAGATGCTGCTGACCCGGTCTTTACAACCATCTTAGTGAACAAAGACTCACAGATCCAGCCGCGTCAGGCAAAACAATATTACACCAAGCAATGAGATATTAAAACAATGCACCCCGCACAAGTTTTGATCTATTTTATACTTTAGATTTATATTGTTTAGCATTTATTGGTGACAGCAAAGGGGGGGAAAAAAAGAAAAATAAGGAATAACAAGTGTGTTCCTGTATATGCTTTATGCATTACGCACAAATAAAACGATCATCATGAATATCATTTATTTGATGATTTGGCTGCTATACAGCATGTTCTCGCTGCAAATCAACCGCGTCGCCGTGCGCGAAGCAGAACTGTTTTTATGAACGCATTCGTGCGTCAGCACTTCAGTCCCCTGGACGTGCTGTCGGACCGCGCTGTCCAGGCAGCCGGGACACCGATCCTCCTGCGCCGCGCCCGAGCGCATCTATGTGATGACAGGGAAGCAGCAGCTGATCAACGGGATCCTTTGATGAATCGTTCATTACAGTCTCAAATATAATCAATGGTGTCGGTTTATATTAAAGAATCTTTTTGCCCAGAAGAAAAAAGAGCGAAGACAACGACCCATAACTATTTTCTTCTCTTGAAAAAACCCACCTGCGGGATGCAGCAGCATCAGAAGAGCAGGAATACGTGCGTGGCGGGGATGATCTCTGCAATCTGAAGCCCTCTATAATTGTAAAAAGAATTTCACTTATCACGGGTTCTTTTTGGAACATAACCCCTGCGAAAAAACAGGGATTGCTGTAATTCCACGTTGCGATTTGCGAAACTCGCCTTCTCTTGGCTCATGTTTTTGAACGCACACACACGCCCACCCCGTTTACTCCCGGTCTCTGCGTGTGGGGAAAAAAAGCCTCACTGTAGCCAGAAATAACGGAGTAACGCACCGTTTGGATGAAAAAGGGTCATTGAATTATATTTATCATCTTAATTTTTCATTATAACGCACAGGCAGCAGGGAATTAGTGCGTTAGGCAGCAGTGCTGCGTGTGAAAATGCGCTGATAGTGATCGGTGATCGATTTGCCTGGCATCGATTGATTTGGTTTCAGAACCGGACAGCTGCTCCAAAGAGCTTCTGAAAGAGCGAAACTAAAGGACGGTGTTAAGAAGTCATCTGGGAAACACCCGTATCTTAGGGTTCTCTCTTAGTTCAAACCTTCTTTGAACCTCTCTTAAATCCTTAAGAGAGGTTGGATCTGGGAAACCCGGCCATTATATGTAAACATAAAAACATGTTTTCCAAGTGTAACCGCCCATCACTGCATGTTATGACATAAATGACCACAGGCCGTGCAGAGCATGTGATCAACGTGTCATTACAAGTTAAAATACATAGAATTAACTTAGAGAAACATTTCTAAACGTTAAAGCATATAATAAAATGTGTAGTGTAGGTTATATAGGTTCCGGATGTGCCAGAGTTGTTTTTCCACATTTTAGTGTTAGTGTTACAACATTTCTACCATCTGTGTCCATCAGGTCCAGTAGGTCCTGCCTTTTCCTTCCTTCCCCGTCGGTTTCTTGTTATCATACTCGTCCCCTGATCCCTGCCAGTGATCCAACAAGCTTCAAATGGAAATGTACATGTTCCTCACTCTCGTGGTTCATACCACGAGAGTTCTCTGAAACCGCACATTTCACACAATAACTTTCACATGTTCAACATCAGATGCCCAAGGGATCACATGATGCAACTCTGAGGGAAAGTGTAGTCCTAATAACTGGTAACTGTGCAGCTACAGTGTCTTAAGAGTTGACTGGGATTGTTTCTCTTGACCACTGCTTAATTTGTGAATTCATAACTTCTTAAAAATAAAATAGATATATCTTAATTCTTTAACAATAAGACTTCAAAAGTAACTCTCTGTTGTGACAATTTTTGTAATTTACTTGTAATGTATTTATCTCTTGCACTCTTATTTTATCATTGCATTATTGTCTACTGTAATCAGAGGTGTCAAGTAACGAAGTACAAATACTTCGTTACCTTACTTAAGTAGAAATTTTGGTTATCTATACTTCACTGGAGTAATTATTTTTCAGGCGACTTTTTACTTTTACTCCTTACTTTTTCACACAATTATTTGTACTTTTTACTCCTTACATTTTAAAAACAGCCTCGTTACTGTATTTCATTTCGGCCTTTTAAAAAAAAACTATCCAGTTAAATTGCTCCATCCGGATAGAGTGTATTTGGTTGTGGTTGTTTCAGATGTTCTTGTCCAGTTTTGTTCTTACATCCGTTCCCTCAGATTCCTGCAACTAAACTTGGATGTACATTCCAATAAAGGTTAGGATAAATGATAACATGACTCTGAAGTTTGACTTTTTGCACCATTACAATACTTATAGGCAACTATTCATCATATCTCCTGCTCTCTGAAACACATGTTAATGCTCAATAGTACACATATATGGTTCTTTCATATATTTGCATTATACTAAGATGCATTCATTTTCAATGGCTTTTGTCCTTAATGGCTTTTTCCCCCCTTACATTACTTTTACTTTTATACTTTAAGTAGTTTTGAAACCAGTACTTTTATACTTTTACTTGAGTAAAAAACTTGAGTTGATACTTCAACTTCTACAGGAGTATTTTAAACTCTAGTATCTATACTTCTACCTGAGTAATGAATGTGAATACTTTTGACCCCTCTGACTGTAATGTGTTTTTTCAGCTACTGCATGCCCTAAATTTCCTTCAGGATTAATAAAGTATCTATCTATCTATCTATCTATCTATCTATCTGGAATTTGAGCTTCAAGACATAAGAATAATAAAGGTTTGAAAACCCATTATTTTCTTTTTGTACTGTGACATCCTCTTATCAAAGGATTTGTTTAGATGTCATCGCTGCAGCTGTAATCCCACCTTTTAACCTCCACCGTCGGTTGCTGTTTCAGACGAGAAGCCTCCGCTACAAACCATGTGACTTCATCACTTTGCTGAACGGCTGACTCGGGTCTGACTGAATAACTAATAACTGAATAACCAGGAGGAACGCGTGTCCGCTGCATCTGCCGGCTGTAACGCGCACCGCTGATTGATGCCAGAATGTCAACAACAAGCGACATGAGATAAAAACTTTATTTTCCCAGCCACGCCTTGAATGTTCATCCTTCACAGTTTGTCAGATAGTTAATAACACATCGGTTACACCACAGCAACACTTAACCTAAAGCACGAATGCAACACAGTTGTTACATTTACTAGACGTCATGTAGGAAACACAACTCTAAACTTGTGAAACTAATATTTAATTCCAAATGATTACAGTTTTAACATTCAAGCCTAAAGTGTGTAATTCTTATACAAAGTGAAAGCAGGTAACTTTTCAAACATGAGACGTATCTGTTTTCGTTGTCGTTTTTTTTTTGTCCACCGTACATGGAAACCTGAGCCTTGTATGAAGTTTGTGTTGCTTTGAGGTCCATTGATTGCTTATTTGTCAGTTTGTTTACTGTCTTTGTGGAGGACCTGGAGGGACGTGGAGCTTCTGCAGTTCTGTGGAGGTTCTGCTGAGCCTTTATGTGGGAAACAAGAGGCACTCTGGACTCTGGACTCAGGTGTCCCCCCCCTGCTCCGCAGCAGGACATGAGGTTTCAGGGGGAGGGAAAGAAAAAGAAGAAAAATCACTCTAGGGCAGTGTTTCCCAGGCCTCGCACCACGTTTGCAGACTTTGTGTCGACCTTTGATGACGATCAGTTGGGACCGGGGTTGTGTGTGCAAAAGTGCGGGCTGCTCTAGCTGCCCGGCAGGATGGGGTCGGAGACGTGCCTTTGAATCTGCTGCATTTCTGTGGGGGTCTGCAGGTTCTCGGGCAGGGAGGGGCAGCGCTGGCTCCCGCTCAGCAGTCCCGGGAGTTGTTGGGGGTTAAAGCAGGACGGCTGAGGGGGGGCGAGGCCCACGGAGGTCTGGTGGGGGGGCTCGGCCTCCGGGGACAGGGACATGGTGTCATCTGATGCCACGGTGAGATGAACACCGCTGGACAGAGACTCTTTGGATTTGTCCTTGAAGTCAGAATCTGGACTCTAGAATGAAAAATAAATGTAAATGTTTATTCAGTCAAATCAAAATTTGTGAGAGAAACATATAAGATACAAGAGATCTCTAAAAACAGATATTGAGACTAAATAATCCAGTGTTAAATGTCATGTTTTCTTTTGTAATTAAAATTTGTTAACAATTACAGTGTCAGGTTTTACATACTTCACAAAGCAACTATTCTCATATCAATGTCCTTATTGTCCAGTGGTGATGGTGGTGTCCTCTTGCTGTGCTCAATTTTTCCCATTTTTCCTGAAATTGTGTCTCATGTAATCGTACACTGGGAAAATTCTAAATCTTAAAAGGAATATTTGTCCTATTTCTAGTTAAAATGTCTCATTTTTAGTAAAAAAAAATCTCATTACACTTAAAACAAGACTCATCACTGGAAAAAACAACAATTTTCACCTGTTTCAAGTAGATTTTTCACTTAAAATAAGTAGAAAAATCTGCCAGTGGAACAAGATTTTTTTTGCTTGTAATGAGAAGATAAATCTTGTTCCACTGACAGATTTTTCTACTTATTTCAAGTGAAAATTGACTTGAAACAGGTGAAAATTGTCAAATAAGTTATTTTTCTGGTAATGACTCTTGTTTTAAGTGTAATGAGATTTTTTTGACTATAAATGAGACATTTTAACTAGAAATAAGACAAATATTCCTGGTAAGATTTTGAGTTTTTGCAGTGTAGTTTATATGTCATTTTTTCCATTACAAATATTTCTTCCACAGTGCTCAGCCACTGCCCCGCGGTCGCTGGTTCTGCTTTATACCATAACCTTGTTATTGCTTTTTTACTTGCCGATAGCAGAACTTTAACAAAATATTCATCCTTGTTTTGTATTATATCTTGTGTCAAATTTCCCAAATAAAGTATCTTACAAGATTTGGGAATCTCGTAACCTATTAGTTTTCTTATTTTATCCCAATATCCTGTTATCTTCAGGCAAGACCATAAAATATACAGGACTGTCTCAGAAAATTAGAATATTGTGATAAAGTCCTTTATTTTCTGTAATGCAAAAATGTCATACATTCTGGATTAATTACAAATCAACTGAAATATTGCAAGCCTTTTATTATTTTAATATTGCTGATCATGGCTTATAGCTTAAGAAAACTCAAATATCCTATCTCAAAAAATTTGAATATTCTGGGAATCTTAATCTTAAACTGTAAACCATAATCAGCAATATTAAAATAATAAAAAGCTTGCAATATTTCAGTTGATTTGTAAGGAATCCAGAATGTATGACATTTTTGTTTTTTTTTAATTTCATTACAGAAAATAAAGAACTTTATCACAATATTCAAATTTTCTGAGACAGTCCTGTATATATGGGCCACATCCATGTGTCCACATAGTCTCCAGCATGGCTGCAGGTTACAGTTTCCTTCCTAATGTTTGGAGTTATAAAAAATCTGACTATATTTTTCCAATGGAATTTGTTAAATGTCATGTTTAAGTTTGGGTTGAAGTTAGTGAGCACCTGTAGCAGTGAGGCAGGGCTGTCGATGTGTATTGGGAGGATGGTGGGTGCTCCTGGACTGTACAGGGTGGTGGGGTGAGGCGGGTGAGGCGGGTGAGGGCCGGGGGACACGGCGCTGTAAGCCGGAGGAACCGGGGCCATCTGCCTCTGGAGGAGCTGCAGGATCACGCTGATATCTGCAGTCATACGAGCCTCCAACCTGGCAGGACGCAAGAAAACACAACATTTCTCCAAGTCTCCCTCCTGCTTTAAAAAAAGCAACCACTAGGTGTCTCTCCACCCCCCTGGTACTCATATACTTCATACTTGGGTATGACAAGCAAACAGGATGTAAAAGGAAGCACATGACAAGATTCACACTGACTCTCCGACAACTCACAACCTCGACCCTTTCTTATCTTCCTATTTATGCAAATAAAACCACATGAATTTTAACAACAGAAATGATCCACAAACCTGTTTTCATACACTCAAACAATGTGTATTTGAGTCTATAAAAAATGACATCCAAGCAGGCAGTGGGGGTATAGCTCAGTGGTAGAGCATTTGACTGCAGATCAAGAGGTCCCCGGTTCAAATCCGGGTGCCCCCTCAATTACATTTTCATTCTACTCCTGATAACCTCATAAAAACAGGTAAATCCCGACTGACCGGTTTAACTGGGACTGCAGCAGCTCCAGCCTGGACTCCAGCTCTCTGGGCCGGCCCTCGGCGCAGACGGCCGGGTGGAAGCCGGCCCTGACCGTGGACGGTCTCTGGTTCTCCGACATCTGGCTGGCCCTGCGGTCCGGCCAGTAGCCGTACAGGCTCGGCACGGTGATGGGGGCCGCTGTTATGCAAAAATAAATGACAGGAACTCTCAATTCATGTGTACAACATTGGCGTCCTGTATTGCAGTAGTATGGACATGGCCCAATTTGTTATCTTTCACTTTTACTTATGCTCTTTTAACGTTGATTTCTGTTTCTATTCAGTTTAGTGAGATTAAATAAGTATATTTAACTTTCTCCTGCACCTTTTAAACTTGGCTTCGTAGAAATTTCTAGATTTTAATGTGTAAAAATTGTGAAATTCAATCTTTGATTTTGTTAAAATTTCAGATTACATGTGATGAATGTTTTCTGCGGTTTCAACTGATTGGTTTTCAGTTTCAGTTTAACACAGTTTCAAACTTTGGACTTGAATTCAAGACTCCAGAGTTGGTTTTGATGACTCAACTAAAATGTCACCCTTTCTTTAAAAAAAAAAAATGGATTTAGAAGTCCACTCTACTTGAACTGAACTAGAATTGTAATTTCAAAGATAATTTGGTACAACTGATAAAACCCCATCTACCACAGACTATCCCCCCACCCCACTCTACGTTACATTGACCTAAAGACTCCACTTCTGACCTTATGCGTCACATTAACGCACATCCCAGGTACAGACTCATTACTCTGGCACTTTAGAACCAACATGTTGTACATTTTTTCTTTTAATGTTTGTTCTTTTGTATTGCACCAATCACCACAACAAATTTCTTGTGTGTGTTAAACTACTTGGCAATAAACTTCTTTCTGATTCTGATTCTGATTCTGAAATGCATGATGACGGGCAGTACTCGAATTGTAAAATAAAATCAGGGGGGATGGTGGATTTTATCATATGGGGATAGATAATTTGTGCTGAATACAAATAATATAATATATTACAAATAATAGCAGTGAGCAGCAGTTAAATGCAGCCTTCTGTAAGCTTTAAATATCTACTGGGCTTACATCAAATACATCAAAACACAAAAATAAAAAACTACTTATCAATATGACTCTTTCCTTCACAAGATAAGTAAAATGGATCACTGCAAAAACTCAAAATCTTAACAAGAATATTTATCTTATTTCTAGTTAAAATGTCTCATTTTAGTAAAAAAATCTCATTACACTTAAAACAAGACTCATCACTGGAAAAAACAACAATTTTCACTTGTTTCAAGTAGATTTTCACTTGAAATAAGTAGAAAATTCTGCCAGTGGAACAAGATTGTTTTGCTTGTAATAAGAAGATAAATCTTGTCCCACTGGCAGATTTTCCTACTTATTTCAAGTGAAAATTGACTTGAAACAGGTTAAAATTGTCAAATAAGTTATTTTTCTGGTGTTATTTTTCTGGTGATGACTCTAAATGTTGAAATAGCAGTAAAACCACATTCATTAATGAAATGACATAAGGGATGGAAAGGGGGGATGGCAGTTTTACAGGGGGGATGATTTTGACCGTTTTTATTTCAGGGGGGGATGCCATCCCCCCTCATCCCCCCTCAACACCAGTACTGATGACGGGGTTGTAGGTTGCTACCTGGGTACGGAGCACTTCCCAGGTCTACGGATGGTGCGAGTTCAGCCGAGGGTCCGCTGTGAGGAAGGAGGCTGACCACTGCAGACGGGTAGTCTCTAGCATCAGGCCCGGGTGGGTACGGCTCCCCCTTGCTACGCTGCACGGGCTTCATCTCCTCCTCACTCGACTGTGAGCAGATACTCGCGCTGGTGCAGAGGTCTTCCCAGTGAGATCTCTCCGCTGTGCTCTGGTGGTGGTTCGCCATCGGACAGGACTGATCGGGAAAAGAGTCCTCTTCATGATCTTCATGATCCGTCCCATCTGTGCACAGAAAGACCCGGTACAAACGTGAGATGACAACATAGATGTGCAGAAGTACGTGAGAGGTGTTTTGTCCTCCCTCACCTGGCCTGTTGCGACGGCGCAGCGAGCTCCTCCGATGCCTCGTCAAACGGCAGCCATATTCAGAGTCTCTGCTCAGCTTTCTCCGGTTTATTCTATCTGCCTGATACATATTGGTTTCAGTAATTCAGAAATACAAACTGTATCTCAAGCTTAAGTTTAACATCTGATGTGCATCAGAAAGTTGCTGCCTGTTGGTATAACGGTGAATCGATTACCGTATTGGCCTGAATATAAGACGGTGTTTTTTGCATTGAAATAAGACTGAAAAAGTGGGGGTCGTCTTACATTCGGGGTCTAGACGTTATACCCATTCACAACGCTAGATGGCGCCAGATATCTTTAAAGCGAATGCTGAATTTTAGTCCCCAGGCCAAAGCGAACCCCTGTCACGAAGAAGAAAAATAAAAAAATAGTATAAGAAAGAAAAGAGAAGAAAATAAGAGAAGAGATAACAGAAAGTGGAGAAACGTAGCGACAATCTGGAGAAAAGTGAGTGGAAGTTCGGCAGGTAAACCGGCAGCTGAGGAGAAGTTATGATGCAAACTTCAAGATAATGATTTCAATGAGGCAAAATAACATGCTTTTTCTCTCGAATATATTGTTATAATCATTTGTTTCAGATGTACTGTAATTATTTTCTGTATAAAAATTTTATTTGGTGTTCAAAAAGTCTTTCTTCAAACTTGAGTCTTGAAAAAGAGGGGGTCGTCTTATAATTGGGGTCGTCTCATATTCAGGACAATACGGTAGTTTACGGAGTGTGTTGTGGAGACAGACTGTACTGAAGAAAGAAGCAACTGATTTGTTTTGAAACATCTTTTGTTGGTTTGATAAGTGAGAGACTCGCTTATCAGGGACCAAGAAGCCACAGGATGCTGTAAGTGTGATAAATGGGGATGTTGTTGGTGACATCTGACACTCACATCTCTGAGGTTGAACGTGATCTCCAAACTGTTCCAGAACCTGTCGGCAAAGTCCGGATACATGTCCAGCACTTCCAGCAGGTCGTCCCTCTGAATCTTGTGCAGATCGCAGTAGGTCAGAGCTCTGACGTCAGCACTGGATTTCCCCGGCCTCCCGTACAGACTTATGGCCTCACCAAAGATGTCATTCTTTCCTGCATGAATCACAACAAGATGAACGAAACACCTCGTCAAAAAAGATTTTTAATAACAAATCAAAGACGGCACTGATGTCTCCAAAACCTGCAGACTGCGGTGCCACAGATTGGAATAAATAATCGGTCCGTCATAAGCACAGCTGAAAAAGAAATGACATATGCAGCCTGGAACTGAGCGCTGACCCTATTGATGATCGATGTCGCAGTGGAATGAAAGTGGCGCCGTGCCCAAACACCCCTGGCAGCCTGACACACACACACACTGTGTGTCAGCACGACGCAAAGACCGGTATCAGCTTTGGTTTTAGGTTTATAGAAGAGCCAGAACACACCGAGAGGATGCAAACACGTACTAAAAGTAATAAAAGAAGAATAACTGAATGATGAATCAGCCCAATTGCAATAAATCTGTGAGAAGTATTGGTTTAAAAAAGGGTTGACAACCCTTTTTTCTAAGTGTTCTGAAGCTCACCCAGTATGGCCACCACCACGTCGTCCCTGAGGATCTCTATAGAGCCTCTGGAAATGAAGTAGAGGGCGGTGAGGATGTCCCCGCTGTGGACGAGAGTGTCCCCCGGCGGGGCGTGGGTTGTTCTGAAGCGCATGGCCAGAGCCCGCAGGCAGCCTTTGTTGGCGCCCTGAAAAGCGTTGCAGTTGTCCAGCAAGGTGCGGTTCAAGTGGAGGCAGATGTCCGCTTGCAGACACTCGGGGAAACCCTTTAAAACCTGCAGGAAAAACAGAGGGCGAACGGTTAAATACGAGGAAACTGTGAGGTAGGTTTGGGAAAAAAGAAAAAAAAGAAAGAGGGGTGAGAAGAGAACAATGTGTCAGATTGATTCATGTGGGGCATCGGCCGCTCCAACTGATTATCCATTCTCACATTGAATTGGCAAGCTCTACCGACTCTCCGACTGCATCGTGCTTCGGGGTCAGGGGCCCAAGTACAAGCAGCGATATGATCCACATAGTCAAATGGGTTTGTAGCTATAGCAACATGACTGGAACCAGAATGTAAATGCAAAATAAAAGGAGCTGGAGTCTGTTGAGCTGCAGTCAAATAGAATACGGCTGATGTAAAAACCCTCAAAAACAGGCTCAGCCAAAAGTGGTTCAATGCTGCTGCACAAAGCATGACAAATAAACCGTGTGGGCCAAACACAGAACGTTAAACCTGCAAAAAAAAAACCAATTAAAATGCACTTGAATCCAGTAAAGTGCTTTGAGGTTTTTACAAATGTACTGATATTTCACCTGGACCTGAAATCTTTAACTTTATGACGATGGCGAGCTGATAAAGAAAACATACATGTTATAAGTAACAATTATTATCCTCCTCAGAAAAAGAGAGGGGGCACCCAGATTTGAACTAGGGACCTCTTGATCTGCAGTCAAATGCTCTACCACTGAGCTATACCCCCACTGGATAGTCAGGTGTCATTTCATTCACTCAAATTCACATGCTTTCACTTTCCTAGTGCATAGAAACAGAGGTGAAACACACCATTTGGTAATACACTATAAGAAGAGCTATGCTCTACGTACCAGCAGTAAATATGTTTCGAGCCCAAAACCCAAACAAGACAGTGGCTGGATAACTTACAGCGTTCATGTCGATGCCGTTGGTGTACGACCAGGCGTGCTGGAAGTATTCCTCCAGTCTCTGTCTCAGACCTCCAGGGATCTGGTGGAAGCGGATGAACTCTTTGATGCGCAGCATCTGCGTGTGGTAACGGGCCGTGCCCGAATACAGACGCTGAATGATGGCTGACACGTTCCCAAAGATGCTGGCGTACATCAGAGCTGCATGAGAAGAAGGCAAAAAATACCAAGTTCAATCAAACAATGAATGAATGAATGAATCTTTATTTCGGCTTGTAAACACTTTTTTTACAAAACAAGATGAAAAGGTAAAATAAACATTTCTTTTGCTGAAAAGGTGTAGGCTGAAGCCGTAGCTTATAGTGCCGACCCTTTTTATCTTAAGATCAGCTTAAATATGAGACATTAGCATTACTCTGTGGAAACAAACTATACGTAAAGAAGACAAAAATAAGTAAGACAAAATTGACGTTTCACATTCTAGAATGTTTTTGATAATATACTTTATAATTATAGCGTTTTATATTTATTTACAGTATTTTCTTTAAACATTTCCTTAAACATGAAGATAGAACTGCACATTTTTAGGTCGTTGTCACAACTATTCCAAATTTCTCCAGCCTTAATTGATGTACATCTCTTTTTAATATTAGTTCTTGCTGTAGTCATCTCAAACGTGAGTTTCCCCCTCAGGTCATAGCGGGTTTTTTTTTATTTGGAACAAGTCCTGAATGCAGTTTGGAAGCAGTTTCTGCTGGGCTTTAAAGGCAAATACAACAGTTTTCTGCACTGCTATATCATGGAATTTTAGAGTATTATATTTAATAAAGATATTATTTGCTTATCCTTAAAGCTCTTTTCTGTAACAGGAAAATAGGGTTTGTATTTGTTTTATAGGTGTTACCCCATACCTCCACACAATATGTCATGTATGGAACTATGAGTGAGTTATACATCAAAAACTGTGCTCTTTGACGCAAAAAATAATTTGTTTTATTCAATATTGCTAGGGTTTTAGACATTTTTGATTTTACACTATTTATATGTGATTTCCAGCTAAGTTTATTATCAATTATTACCCCTAGGAACTTATTTTCATATAATACACAATATGGTGGGGGGAAAGTGGATTTCTATAATCATATGCATCTTATTTGATCTCAGAAGCCCGTGTTGAAGAAGAGACTCACATCCAATGAGCATGACACAGATGGAGAAGATCTTCTCTGGGTTGGTGTTGGGCGAGACGTTGCCAAAGCCCACACTGGTCAGGCTGCTGAAGGTGAAGTACAAGGCTGTGACGTACTTGTCGTTGATGGTGGGCCCCGAGGCCGTGTCGTTGTCATGGTATTTTTTACCAATCTGCTCGGCCAGGTTGTCCAGCCAGCCGATCTTCAGCACGCCGACCCGGGCGGTGCTGGTGCGCTCCATGTTGCCGATGGCGTACCAGATGCAGGCCAGCCAGTGGGCGATGAGGGCAAACGTGCACATGAGGAGGAAGAGGACGGCAGCTCCATACTCGGAGTAACGGTCCAACTTCCTGGCCACGCGCACCAGCCTCAGCAGCCGGGCCGTCTTCAGTAGTCCGATCAGGGTCGTTTGGGTCTGAGGCTCGGCCTGCTGACGGAGCAAGTTACCATTAGTCCTGCATGTGGTTTTGAGCCTGTCTACAAAGTGGAGATATGATATATTCATCGCAGAATCTTGAATTTTTCTCACTATATTTAGTAAATGTCAGCATTCTCCATTAATAGAGCAGATTGATCATCTGTAAAAACTCTTTAGTGTCTCAAATATTGATAGAGGTAGCTGCAAAAAAACAGTATAAAAGAGTTTAAATGCATACAACGAAGAATGAATGAAACACCTGTTTTTTTTTCTTTAATTGATAAAGATAGTGGAAATTAAGACAATATTGTTTAAGGACAGAGAGCTATGGACGTGAAATTCTGCAGGCTATCAGATTCTGGTATAAGTTCTTGCACCAAGCAGTGTGTTTTAATTTCTCCTGTAAAGTCCATCTTCTGTCCTCCATTTCTTCTTATTTTCATCCTACTTTTACCAATTTTGTAACAAAAAAAAGCTAAGCAGGTTAAGGCAAGTGTGAGAGGGAAAACACAAACAATCATGTGGTTGTAAATAGCTGGTTTCATCTACTGTGTTTTACATGGAATCTGAGCAACCACTGATTATATTAAAGGGGACCTATTATGGCATCTAATACCTATTTTAAACAGGCCTTGAATGTCTTAAAAACAAGCTTTTGATTGTTTTTGCTAAATAAATTAGAAATTCTGCCTCTGATCCATCTCTTTATCATCTCATTCTCTAACCTCATTATCTATGCAGGAGTCTGAGTGGGCGGGGCTATGATAATGAGGCTCTGTGCTGATTGGCTGCCTGAATGACGCGATACACCGCTACGAAAAAATGGCGGAAGCTCTGGCCGGCGGAGTTAGTTGTGGGCGTGGTTTCACGCATCGGAGGCTAACCGATGCAAATTGCATTTTGGTTACGTAACGAAAGTGTGCACAATCTGAACGGCTCGTAGAAGCCACATCAGACTGGATTGCTCATCCGGGCGGCTGTACAGACACTGCAGAATTTGGTTGCTTTCCTCCTTCTCTGAGTTGGCAGGCTGAGGGGAGACCACTTTATATATGTTAAAGCAAGAAAAAACGTGTTTTTCATAATAGGTCCCCTTTAAACTAATCCTTCAAAAAAGAAACCTTTTTTTTTCTCACCTCGTGTGACCCAGAACGAAATATGAAATCCAACGGGATGGCGGCGACTATGTCGATGAGGAACCAGCCCTTGAAGTAGTGCTGTGCGATGCGTCCGGGGTGGCTGACCACCTCGTCGTTGTGATTGACGTAGGTGGTCCTGAAGTTGATGAGGATGTCCACGATGAACATGACGTCCACCACGAGTTCCACCACGTTGAGCGGGTTGCAGGTGTAGCCGCAAGACCTCCTCTGCTCTTCCTCCGCCTCGTTGAGAAGGAACGCGGCGGAGTAAGGTGTGAAGATGGCCGTGTAGATGACCAGCAGCAGGATGATCCAGTCCCAAACCGCCTTGAAGGGGCTGTAGTGGAGGATGGTGCACCGGTGAATACGCGGGGCCTGGAGTTTGTATTCTGGCAGCACATCAGCACCAAGAGACAACACCTGAGGAGACGGGCACACGGACATGTTGAAAGCAGAAAAATTTATACATCCATTGGCATTATAAGGCGGGTTAGTCATCTTGTCACAACGAGTTGTCTCCTTACACTTTATCATAGTTTAATGCAGGGGTCGGCAACCCGCGGCTCTAGAGCCGCATGCGGCTTTATAGCGCCGCCGTAGTGGCTCCTGGAGCTTTTTCAAAAATGTTTGACTTTTTTTTCCTTTTTTTCTTTTTTTTTCTTCCTTTTTTCTCTTTTTTCCTTTCCTTTTTAATCTCGACATTTCGACTTTTTTCTCGACATTTTGACTTTTTTCTCGACATTGACTTTTTCCTCAACATTTGATTTTTTTCTTGACTTTTCGACTTTTTTCTCGACATTTCGACTATTTTCTCAAGATTGTACTTCAACATTAATCTTGACATTTCGACTTTTTTCTCAAAGTGCATAATGAAAAAAAAAATCTTCCCCCAGTTATAACTCATATAGAAACATGCAGCATGTGTCGCCTTCATTCTAAGGCTTATACAAGACTTTTCATGTTTTGCGGCTCCAGACATATTTGTTTTTTGTGTTTTTGGTCCAATATGGCTCTTTCAACATTTTGGGTTGCCGACCCCTGGTTTAATGTATCCTTATCTCTCATATTGTAATATAGTTTGGGCAAATACTTTTCCTACAACTCTTCACAAAATTCTGGTCCTACAGAAACGTTTTGTTAGGATTGCAACTCGATCAGAGTCACACGCTTCATTTACTCCTTTATGTCAGAAACTCCAGATTCTTACTATTTATGATATCAATATTTTTCAGATATGCGTTTTTATTTATAAGATAAATTCAAGTGAAGGGAATATTCCTGGACAGTTCAAGACTTACTTTAAATCAAATTCACAGGTTAATTCTTATTCAACTTGACAATCCTCAGATCTTCATCCTCCTAAATTTTTCACTTGCAGAGGTCAATTTTCGATGAGATATAGGGACTAAATTGTGGAATGATTTTTCCATTATTTTGCATTATTAGTTTTCCTTCACTTTTGTGTAGTGATACTTTTTGTTTTTGTATATTAATCTTGTGTTGGGAAATTTTAATAACTTCAGTGGAGACTTCAAATAAGCCCATTGGGTTTTTTGCCTCTTCCTGCACCGTATAATATTTATCTTTGATATTTTCTTGTATACCTTTAAAACTGTGCAAAACAATAAACTATAAACTAAACTAAAGCAGAAAGAAAATAAATACGCTGGTATCTATAACCACTGGGAGCTGTTATAATGACTAAATGGATTTTAGGTTATGTTATATTATATAAGTATATATTAAAAAGGGAAGAAGTTTGTCCATTAGAGTGAAAACTCTAATGCTAACCGTAACTAAATTATTAACTACATTTTATATTTAGGTCAGGTTGCTCACTCTTGGTTTTGATTACCAGTAAAAGTTGTTTTGAATTAAACCAAACTAAAACAGGAAGTGAACTATAGTTTTCCTGATTAAAATGATATATTTATGCTATTTGTCATTATTTTTTTAAATTAAAAAAACAAAACTTTTTTCTTATGTTTCGGAGCTCAGGGTTCGGAGTTCGGCGCTTTGCTTCCCGTCTCATTTTCACATCAATGGTCCAGGTGATACGCCAAAAGACAAATCCCCAAATTTCCTCTTTTCCTGAGCAGGACGAGAGAAGGACGAGTAGAAAGAAAGATGGTGAGAAAAAATTCCCAAGCACCATATGTGTGGTCTGCAGTCGTGAAACAGATGTTCCACACAAAGAGCCTTGATTACTATCTTTATGCAATAATAAGATATAGTAGGACATTTTACTTCATTCCTAGACAAAGAGAAAGGAAGAGATACACTAGTGACAGATCCTCCTGTCCTTTATTTACATGAGTCACAGTTGATGAAAATAACTGAGCATGTGTTTGAATGTTGCAGACACAAGGGATTGTGGATTGTGAATTATGTCTCTCCTTTTGTCAGGGAAGGTCTGGTGCACAAAACGAGATAATAAACACAGAACTTAAGCTAATTTCTAAATATTTTAGGAGATTCAGTCAGATTCCAGTTAAAAACTTTCTAAAGCAAAAAAAGACTATTGGTCAGTAATATAACATCACCTTATATTAGTTACCACTTATCAACGTTAATGTACTCTGTGGTAAATATATCAAATATTAACAATAGTTTTGTGTGTTTTTATTTTCATTTCTAATCTCATTGAAACCCTTTTTTCTTTTGTTCTATAAAAGCTTCGTTAACATCTTCACCTGCCTGCCTCCTGAGTGTGAGTCTGCTTCTGCTTTCAGCCTCTCTCATAAACACACATGTTCCTCTGTGGTCACATGAACAACTTCGTATATATTAAGTGTTTTTACTGACCAACCAAACTCTCCCTACAATAAACTGAAAGGAAGGAAAGTTTAAAGTGGGTACAACATATTGCATGACCATAGTACTTAGAAGAAAGGGAGCAGTAAACAAGAGGTCATGTAAAATATAATGATGTGGGAAGCAGAGAAGGTTTGCATTACACATACCACACTTCAGCCTCAAAGTATAGCCCAGCATATTTCATAAAAAATACATAAATCTGCAACAAAAGTCATATATTAATATCTATTTTTGTCTGGCTTTCACTTAAATGCGTTACTCTATGTTAATGAGTGGAAACTAGCAGAACAAAATGTCAAAGTGCATTGTTTTTCAATGTGAGACATAATATTGGAGTAAATGCGCAGTAAAAATTCAAGCCTAGTCTTTGTTATGTGAGAGAAAAAAGACAAATATGGCCAACGAGTCTCCACTGAGCGCTGCCACCTGTCCGTGAGTGATAACGGAGAGGCGGAGCAACATAAAGCAGTATTTTCAGAGGAGAGTGAGTAGTCAGTGGTGAGTAAAGATCCCACTGACCGGAACGACAATCAGAGCCTCCATATCCAGGTTCTCATCCAGATGCCAGACACCAAACCCGCAGCAAACCCTCAGCAGGCGTGCCAGACTGCTGTGCAACATCCATCTCCTGTCTTGCATCACCTTCTTGCACAAAAATCTCAGGTATGCCTACTCGACAAACATGCCAATCCAGAGTAAAGTCCTGGTCTCGCTAAACATCTCACAACTGGCCTTTTTAAATACCCCACTGAAGCCAAATCTGCCTTTTTAAACCCATGTGACACCCATTTTGTCGGAACCACCTGACTCCTGCCAGTGCTCTGGTCAATTGTGGACCAGAGTAAGTGCTTGCATTGACTGGGGTCCATGCAGATGAGTGATTTTAATTAATTCATGTTAACAGCAAGGTCAGGGCTCTGTTTGGCTGAATTATCGCTGCGCATGTGAAGAGGTGGCGTTTGCATCCTTCCAACTTCTCCGAGACGGGCAACAGCACTTACTAACAAGCCCAAAACACTTAAAACCCATTTCACTCTGGTGTTTCAATCTCCAGAGAAACCTTTTAAAAACAGAGACCTTCATTTTCATCTCAGCTCAGATAAATATGCTCCACTTTAAGTAAAAGAAGATTGACTTTTAAGACGAGTACAGCTTTGGCGCCTCTTCAATAAAATGTCACACTAAGACAACACAGCAACCAAAACGTAGATCTTGCAAGATAAGATCTCTTTGCACTTCTAGTTCTTTGAGAGAGAAAAAAAAAATCCCGTTGCCTGTTCAAATAAAAACAGAGACCCCAAAATAGTAAAGTTAAATAGTTTCTCAAGAGCAAAGTTCTCCAAAAAAGTTACCAAATGTGTACTTGGCCAAAATCACAGAGGAAAAGACCCTTACAAGGAAAGAGCTGGGTGCATTAGAGCGGGATGTTGGATTCTGCACCAGCTGCAGCTCGATAAATCTGCTTATATATCTGGTGCGAAAACACACAATTTATTGATTTCCTTCAGCTCAACAACCTGTGCTTCTCCCGCAGAGGCTGAACAGTTGTGAAAGGACAACGCCAGTAATGACTATGTAAACACACGAGGAACGGTGCACCCATCCAAGAAATTTGATGTTATTGATGTTGTCCACCACTGTGTTTCATAATGATGACCAGGGAACAACTGCTGCCGCTGCACGCAACGGTTCCCTGTGGATCACAGCAACAAATAACGGCTCATGAGCTCCACTGAATGTAAAATACAGTTGCAATGTCAAATATGAGGGAAGCTTAAATAAATATCAGTACAATAACCACGATTTAAAGTTCTCATAATCATAAAAATTCAGACATAATTGTGGATGAAGTAAAAACTTTTTTCAGCTTGTCCTTGTCCTGTCTCAACAACCCACAGACATTATGTTGATATGTACTTTTTAAAAACTCAGAATTAAAGTTAAAACAGGACCACAACTCTTGAAAGTAAATAACCAGACCTTTTCTACCATCAATATTCCTGAATCTGAACAAAAGGGAACCCCAACTGAAATAAAGTGTCTGCTGCAGAAAGTGTAAGCAGCTCAAGAGTAAAGACACAAGAAAGGAAACGGGAGAGTTGGCATACTGGCATGAGAAGCTTAAAAAAGACAAGGAGCTTTTGAGCAGCAGTTTGGAGCATGTAAACCCAGTAAACCTAAAAGTACTCACGGGCTGAAGTTTGAAGCTCATGGTGATGCACACAAAGGGTGAAAAGTAGGAGAAAAGTAAGAATGAGAGACAGAACTTGAGGAAAAGGACAACTTCTGTCTATCGGTCTGAATATTCCTCCCTTGTGCTCCTTTTGTCTTCCTCCCTGCCCATAGCCCTGCCTTTGCCAAGGGATCATCTTTCAAAAACATTCAAGAATTATCCATGAATGACAGAACAGACCCCTCCACTGGAGTGCATCAGCCAGTGACGGCGCTGTAAGGCAAATTTAGTTGCACATCTTGCAGATGAGCTGCTTTATGTGCACCTGATTTAATAATGACTGTATTCTAACAAGTGTCTTACACGTATTATGATTAGATCAGTTAGTTAACTAGGCTAAATGCACTTAAAAAACCCTGAAACTCTAATAATGATCTTAATGGCAAAGCTAAGTTGCTGGAATCAAACTGGGACATCAGTGATAGAAGAACAGGAATACGTCTACAAAAGTACGATGAAGAAATACAAAGAGGAATTCATGAAAGAAATAAAAAGACACTTAGTGAAAAAAATATATGAGAAAATACATGATGTACGGAAAAGTCTTAGGGCCAGGCAGGAGAAAAATAAAAATAATATTTTAGAGGAGGAAGATTTTTTTTTTTTTCATTATGCACTTCGAGAAAAAAGTCGAAATGTCGAGAAAAAAGTCAAAATGTTTTTGGACTTTATTCACGAAATTTCGACTTTATTCTTGAAATTTCGACTTCATTCTTGAAATTGTACTTCAACATTAATCTCGACATTTCAACTTTTTTCTCGACATTTCAACTTTTTTCTCGAAGTGCATAATGAAAAAAAAATCTTCCTCCTCTAAAATATTATTTTTATTTTTCTCCTGCCTGGCCCTAATACTCTTCCTTACTATAGTTATGATAATTATAACACCTCTTTTTTTTTTTTTTTTTTTTGTGGCTCTAGTTGCCATTATTGAAGTTGCAGACAGGAAGGGGGTAGAGAGACAGAGAATGGGGATGACATGCAGCAAAGGTGCGCAGGCCAGGATTCAAACCTGCACCCGCTGCAGGACTGTAGCCTCAGTACATGAGCCGCTTGCTTAACCCACTGTGCCACCGAGCAGCTTATAACGCCTCATTTTCACCTCACCTCAAAAAAAAAAAAATCTTCCTCCTCTAAAATATTATTTTTATTTTTCTCCTGCCTGGCCATAAGACTTTTAACATAGGTTGGCCTCCGATGCATGAAACCACGCCCACAACTAACTCCACCAGCCGGAGCTTCCGCCATTTTTTCGTAGCGGTGTATCGCGTCATTCAGGCAGCCAATCAGCACAGGGCCTCATTATCATAGCCCCGCCCACTCAGAATCCCGCATAGATAATGAGTTTAGAGACTGGGATGCTGCAGACATGGCTCAGAGGCTGAATTTCTAATCTATTTAGCAAAAACAATCAAAAGCTTGTTTTTAAGACATTCAAGGCCTGTTTAAAATAGGTATTAGATGCCATAATAGGTCCCCTTTAAAGTCAGTTGTTTGACTATGTCATGAACCGCATAGGTTACATGCAAGAGCGTGTTAGAAACTATAAAAATAAGTTTGTCTAATGAGTTGCTTAATGAGCGTTAATTAGCTACTTTAGCTTTGTGACCACTGACATCAAGCCAGTCTAGCCATAAGTAACTGTAGTTCCTCATATTGAACACCAGAGGGCATGTTCCGAACTATATAGATGGATTGATGAAGGGCAGGGGGAAGCAAAGTGTGGGATTATTTTGTTACTTGGTTGTGAATCTGTACACGTCCCATGACACAGAGGAAAATCAGCAGACTGTCGTTCAGCCGCTCCGGTTTGACTTTTAAACTCCCTAAACCGAATCAACTCTTTCTTCCTTGAGCAAGAATTTGGAGGCGTGGAAAACTAGACACAGCACACATTTATATAAAGCAAAGAATAAATCAAAAAACAACTAAAAGTGTAAAATGTTAAAATTTTAAAGAATATTTTTTTATAATCTAGTATATCTCTTATGTGATGTTATTAATACTGTGGGTTTTGTTTTCTTATTTTTCACTTTCTATAACTTTTTTATTTCTGTGATTTTTGTCACATCAGCAAATTTCTTTTCCCGTTTTCCTTTCGTGTGACCCACTTCTACATTTTAGACGCAATTATTCTTTTACTCATTTTTCTTTCTATTTTAACACGTATTTGTCATTATTCCTACATAATGGTCTTATTCAGTTAGAGATTCATGTCTTTTTTGGCACTCCCACTATTGTATAAGTCTTTATACTTTATAAAACATGTTCACACACACACACACACACACACACACACACACACACACACACACACACACACACACACACACACACACACACAAACACACACACACACAAATCGAAATCAGAACCCCACTCAATTGTAATGACGTATTTCTCTCCGTTGTCCTATTTTGAGCTCACTTAAAGCCAGGGGGCGCCATATAAACACATTTCTCTGTGCCCTCTAAACACGCTCTGCTGGATTCCTGGTGCTGAGGTTCTTTTACAGTTATCCTTCTTTAATAAGCTACAGCTGAATCAATCACACCCTGAGCATTTCAAACAGGGAAATCAATATGAACACAGATCGATGGCAACCTTCATTTCTCGTTTTTTGCACTAGGTCACGTCAAAATGTAATTAAAAGGTGAGTAAATGCCACTTTTTGACTAATATGACTCATTAATAACACACCATCCTCAAACAGCTGTTTTTTCCCATGTGGAAGTAGAAAAGACTTCCCTGATTTAGGCCAATATACAATATTTATTCAGAAACTCAGTGCCATGATATCTCCGCAAGCAGCTTCATGAAGACAGCTTTTTTTTGGGGGGGGGGGGACTTGGATGTGATGTTGTGGAGAGCAGATGAAGAGAGCAGCCCATACGGCTGCTGTCCTCCATTTCCATTAGTGACAGAGGCCAAGGTCATTAGCAGCATCAAGCCACCGCATGCCGCTCGATAGCGTCACAGCAGCCGCTATTTTCTCTCGCTTTCATAACTACATCTCGCCAGGACCAGTCTCCACTTCCACAGACGGCTTCACAGACAGCCCGCGAGCCCAACACACACCCACACACTCTCCTCATGCAACCTCACGTACTCAGCCCTGCCCTCTCCACCGCTCAAGTACCGCGTTTGCTCACAAACCATACAGCAACAACACAGGACCAGAACTTTTCCACAATAATCACACACATTATTTAAAAATGTGTATACCGGTAAACTGCTCCAGTTTTTTTTTAGAAACAATCATCCTTGCATGTTTTACTGTAGAGTAGTTGACTGAAGAGCTAGAAAAAGATAGCCATCATGGCCCAGGTGGAAAAAGGAGCAGCAGAGATGTAAAGACTGAATCTGTAGGACGATTCTCTATATTACGTCTTTCACATTCATCTGTTCAATTATTAACATATGTTTAAGACAGGTGGAAGAACAAAAAACGTCCAGCGTTCAACCAGCTGACATAGACAAGCACAGCAACATCACGTCACCAGGGCTTGATAAGAAGGTTATTAGCATGTTAAAGGGAAAGTTTCGTTTTTTACAACCTGGACCTTATTTCTGGCATTTTTTATGGTCGTATACTCACCCAGGAAAGTTTGGTGTCATTTGGAGTCCTTCGGAAGATATTAGGAGTTTTGTGCGAGCCGCTTATCCATATAATGGTAGCGAATGGGGGCACAGCGGGACACAGACGATGCAGCATCTAAATAACACATTATTGCCGCGAAACTCGTTCATTTCTTTTGCCCACTCTTGCTACATCTTAGTCCCCAGGTTTTTATTCAGTTAAACACATAATAACTCACTAACAACAAGGAAATCAGTTTGTAAACAAGACCTCTGTCCTGCATGACGTCATCTCTGTGCGCGCATCCCGGACAGGTACAGCTAGACTTAAAACGGTAACTTAGACTAGAAAACGGTAATGACGTCCATCATATTCAAAGTCGTCGTCCACAACCTCAGAATTTGACAAATATTCAGACATGTTTCAAATAACTAACAGTAAACTAACAGTAGCGAACTCCAGCTGTACACGGAGCTGTGTCTGGGATGCGCGCACACAGATGACGTCATGAGTTCAGAGGTCTTGTTTACAAACTGGTTTCCTTGTTGTTAGTAAGTTATTATGTGTTTAACTGAATAAAAACCTGGGGACTAAGATGTAGCAAGAGTGGGCAAAAGAAATGAACGGGTTTCGCGGCAATAATGTGTTATTTAGACGCTGCATCGTCTGTGTCCCGCTGTGCCCCCATTCGCTACCATTATATGGATAAGCGGCTCGCACAAAACTCCTAATATCTTCCGAAGGACTCCAAATGACACCAAACTTTTCTGGGTGAGTATACGACCATAAAAAATGTCAGAAATAAGGTCCAGGTTATAAAAAACGAAACTTTCCCCTTTAACAGACGATCACTAACATCTAAACGCAGATATAATAGTTCTACACAATAATCATCCTGCACAGTTACAGTAAATCGAAACAACAATACACTTAAACTTTGACCCACCACTGAGGAAATGAACCATCTTAAGAAAAAAACATATGGGCCTTTTGACTATGTGTCTCCATGAAGTTTTGAGCTGCTCAACAGTCCTGGATTTGTGTCTCTTCCTCTACAAAGCAATGTTTTTCTAATGGATGGAGAATTCATTATAGCATTGTCTTCCTGAAACGTGCAATGCCTTCCTTTGAATACTGTATGTTGCTCTGAAAAACCTGTATAAACTTGATGGGCTTTTTTTCCAGGTCTGCAAGCTTCCCCTTCAGCTGGCATGATAAGATAAGATAAGATAAGAAATCCTTTAATAGTCCCCCAGAGGGAAAATTTCCAATGAATGCACTTCCATACATCAGGGAAGTGGGCGTATGAACTGAGTGCTGATAACCACCTGGATGGAGCATCTCCTCTTTAATCTGGAGGATGCAGCGTCCACGAAATTTGGATTTGTCTGACCACAAAATAGTTTTCCACTTTGCCTCAGTTCAGTCCATTTAAAAATTGGCTCCGGCTTATTAAAGAGGGCTGGATGTGTTCATGGATCATATTCTTTGCACGACAGAGTTTTGACCTGCATGTGTGGATGACACTGTGAACTGTGTCCTTCCATGCAGTTATTTCTATTACAAAATCATGCCTATCTTTAATGCAATACCGCCTGACAGCCAGAAGATCATCCTAAATTGAGTTTCGGCCGTGTCCTGTGCATACAGAGATTTCATCAGATTCTCTCAATCCAATGATGATATTTGATACTGTACAAAGTAATATATTCAAAGCCTTTGCAGTTTTACGTTTCTGCAAATTGATTCACAATTTGCAGACACAGTTTTTACCAGACTCGTGAGCCTCTGCCCACCTCTTTAAGATGCTCCTTTCATACGCACTTAGAAATGTGTTGTAGGAAGACTATTTACTTTGTTAATTCCCCCCAAAAATTAGATTTAAGGAAATATCGCTGGACTGAGTTGTTGTGAGGAAGACAGTGTGTGGTCTGTCAGCAAAGGACATTCCAGAGACGGATAGCTCTAATAACGGCTCTCTACTTTCCAGCAGAAACATAACAAAAAGTAAAACAAACCTCCCTGACAGGCAGGCAAACACTCACTGGTGCGCTAATACGGAGGGGCGCTCACTGGACATCCAAACTTGTTCATGACATCAGCAGAGTCAAGATAACAAGTTAAGTGGTCTGCCAGGCCTTTTAAGAGGTCTCCTATTTCTGGACTCAGTTTTTCCAGGATCACGTGGCCTCCACTGTGCACTGACTCAGCTGTTGATCGTCAGTAGCCCCCGGTGTGAAGAAGCAACATCTCGTCTCACGACCATCACAGCAGCACTGTTCAGCCACAAGGCACACGCGTGTGCTTTACGGTCACGAGACTGTTTGAAACTACACAAGACAAATAGCCATTGGAACGATATAGGAGATATAGGAGATAGGAGAACGTATATCCAACACAGTTTTCTAAACTAACAACATAAACAAGATTGTGATATATATGTATGTGGCTCCAGAAGTGCAGACAGATTTAACTGAGCAACATTGATTGACTCACTTAAGGTCATTTAAAGGGGACCTATTATGAAAAACAGGTTTTTCTTGCTTTAACATATATAAAGTGGTCTCCCCTCAGCCTGCCAACTCAGAGAAGGAGGAAAGCAACCAAATTCTGCAGTGTCTGTAGAGCCGCCCGGATGATCCGTCCAGTGTCATGTGACTTCTACGTGCCGTTCAGATTTGGCTTATTTTCGTTACGTAACCAAAATGCAAACCACACCCACAACTATAAAACCGTGTAACTGCATGCGAGCGTCCGATTATCGCGTCGCACTGCGTGACATCGGACGCTCCCTGTCCATCTCCCTCCAGCAGCTGCCACTTTATTGACGTTTTTGTAGTGAAATGAGGAGGTATCATAGAGATAACTTCTCATTTCAACTAACTGGATCAGCCGTTCCTCATCATGACTGTTTCCTACAGCGCTTTCAACCGGCTTTCAACGCGAGCGGCAGGAAGAAAATAGAAGCAAGGCGTCCGACAAATGTTCAGCTCAAAACGGCGCGCCGTGGCACGCCGAGTCGCACTGCACAGCGCTGTGTCACTGCGGACAGTTAGGACAGTCTGTAGAAAATAAAGCAATGGAATTAATTTTGTCGGTGACGCTCGCTCGCATTGCATGCAGTTATTAGGACACGGTGTAAATAACTCCGCCGGCCGGAGCTTCCGCCATTTTTCGCAGCGGTGTATAGCGTCATTCAGGCAGCCAATCAGCACAGAGCCTCATCATCATAGCCTCCCTGCCCACTCAGAATCCCTCATAGATAATGAGGTTAGAGAATGGGATGATAAAGACATGGCTCAGAGGTTGAATTTCTCTTTTATTTAGCAAAAAAAATCAAAAGCTTGTTTTTAAGACATTCAAAGCCTGTTTAAAATAGACATTAGATGCCATAATAGGTCCCCTTTAAGGTTTGGGAAGGAGATGTTGTAGAAACCAGTAGGAGTCAGGGACTTCTTCCTCCAGACCTTCCTCTAAAGCCACCCCTCTAAAAGTTCACTGAGGCATTAAAGTTTGACGGACAAGCCAACAATAACTTTGCTGGGGTCACGCACAGTGATTAGATGTGTGAGAGTATTTATTTAACTGTTTGCTATTGGTGGGGAAAGATAATTAGAGGTAATATAGCAAAAATGTTACCTACTTAAAGATCTCCTACCCAAGCTTTAATGTTTCATCTAAATGTTGGCAATGTAAGTCAGATATAGCAAATTGTGCATCAAATCTCAAACCCAGTCATAAGAAGAATCCTGAGAAACACTCAGCGACATATTTTTTGGAGCAGATGCTGTTAATTAACAAGTCAATGATGGAGAGAAGTGGGGCACCTGCTCCAGATTTGAAGGGCTTTAGTCAAAACGGTGTACTCCTTTTGCAAAATGCTGGGATTTATTATCCCTAAAATAATAAGAAATAAGGTCAGTTGACAGAAGGGAGCTGATACCGAACAGAGAAGAACCAACACCAACACTGCACCACACAAGCCAGAACGTGAAACTCTGCTCTCTGTGTGACTAAAATGTAAAACAAATAACATGTTTCAAGTGCTGTAGAATTTTATAAAGACTGAATACGGCACAATGCAAAGTTATATGTATAAGAAGTTGCAGAACTTTGACTGCACAATGACTTTCAAGCAGGTTTTAACTAAACGTCTTGAATCCTCTACAGCAGGATGAGAACCACTATTAGCACCTCAGGTTTTAATACAAGAGTCTATTCTAGTGATTGCTGAAAGGGAGCATTTTTGTTGTTGTCAGCTTTTAACAGGAGACTTATTTTTGCCCCTTGAGTTGAAAGGAGCCTGGAGATGCTGTGGTGTGATGACACAAGGCTGCTGAGCTTGCAAGTGGCCCAGGAGTCACACCCCAGGTGAGACCATTGTTTCACACATTCATCCTGTGACTGCGAATGTCTTTAAGCATCCTCAGTTAGCAGCAAAACACGTGTCGTTCAAAGCCACCTTGGCTTGAACCATCTCTCTGCAGATCCAGAGCAGGTGTGTCACGCAATTCCCATAAATATCAATTTAAATTTCATAAAAAGTAAGACAAAACGGATGTAAAACTATGGGCTCAAATTAAAGCCATAAATATTTTGTATCTGTAAATAAACTTTGTACTTGTAGAAATATTTTCTGCGTGTGCAAAAAATATTTGTGCTTGCAAAAAATATTTGTACTTGTAGAAATATTTTGTGCGTGTGCAAAAAATATTTGTACTTTTAGAAATATTTCGTGCATGTGTAAAACATTTTTGTAGCTGTGGAATTAATTCGTCTGTGTGCAACATTGGATATACAAAGCTACAAACCTTTTTTACAAAAGCTACAAACTTTTTTTACAACTACGAATTATGGCGAATTATGGCACTGTTTTGACGTGCCAATAATAAGAGCAGCATATAAAACTTTGTTCTTAGATTTATGTCGACTTATACACCAACAAGAACAACTAAGTTGATGACAAACGGTACCAGAAGTGGCGGATGGGATTTATCAGCTCTCAGTTCCCCTTTCCCCCTGGATGGAGCTCTCACCTGCGTGACGTGAGTAACTTTCTCTGTGACGTTTTGGGTTCGATCTTTAACCTTGCTGGGTGCGATGATTTCAATCTCCGTGGGCGACGGCGGTCTCATCCTGTCTGAGCCAAACGTGAGGGTGACCTGAGGGATGCGGCTGATGGCTCTATGTCTCATCAGATCTGAGTCTGAGGTGGAGTTGAGGACACCGGACTTTAGATCTACAGCAAGAAAGGGTAACAAAACTACAGCGATCAAGGAAAAATGAATTCAGATGGAAGTGTAACCTCAAACAAAGAAAAAAAGAAGCTAAAAAAACCCACTTCTGATATTGAATTCAAACAATATTATTTCCTCACTTTGTTTTAACCTTTAAATTTCATGCAAACATGTTCAAAACATATGGAACATATGGCTTATATGGTGAATATCAAATCTCGTAAACAAAATCTCTCTGTTCATTCGCAACAAACAGCCCAAATCAGTTCAGATCGATTTAAACCTGAAAGGAAAACGCGGATATGAGACCATGGTGAAAATTAATAAAAAAGGTGACAGTTTGGAACTTGAATCCTGTACAAAAGTACAAATACTTTGTTACCTTACTTAAGTAGAAATTTTGGTTATCTATACTTCACAGGAGTAATTATTTTTCAGACGACTTTTTACTTTTACTCCTTACATTTTCACACAATTATCTGTACTTTTTACTCCTTACATTTTAAAAACAGCCTTGTTACTCTATTTCATTTCGGCCTTTAAAAAAAAACTATCCAGTTAAATTGCTCCATCCGGATAGAGTGAATTTGGTTGTGGTTGTTTCAGATGTTCTTGTCCAGTTTTGTTCTTACATCCGTTCCCTCAGATTCCTGCAACTAAACTTGGATGTACATTCCAATAAAGGTTAGGATAAATGATAACATGCCTCTGAAGTTTGACTTTTTGCACCATTACAATACTTATAGGCAACTAGTCATCATATCTCCTGCTCTCTGAAACACATGTTAATGCTCAATAGTACACATAAAGTTATTATATATATTTGCATTATACTAAGATACATTCATTTTCAATGGCTTTTGTCCTTAATGGCTTTTTTCCCCCTTACATTACTTTTACTTTTATACTTTAAGTAGTTTTGAAACCAGTACTTTTATACTTTTACTCGAGTAAAAAACTTGAGATGATACTTCAACTTCTACAGGAGTATTTTTAAACTCTAGTATCTATACTTCTACCTGAGTAATGAATGTGAATACTTTTCACACCTCTGAAGATATAGGACTTTTGAAAAGACTAAACATGTCCTCTGAGAGAAGAGGGAGACAGATGTGCATTGATGTGCACCGTGAATCCCTCAGAGACACAAATAAATACCCACACAAACCCACAGAGGGATTGATTTTTGTATTTATATACCGTGTGTATGTTGTATTAACCTTAGTGGTTCTGTATTTTATTCACAATTTCACTCACTGGTGTTACTCCGGGGGTCTCCGGGTCGGCTGTTCCCCTCCGCCCTCATGCCCTCGATGTCGTCCAACGATGAGGCGCGCCGGAGGCTGCGGACACTGTCCCTGGAGCAGCTTCTGGATAAGGAACCCCTGGTGAAAGCGATGCCGGGGTCGAGCAGGTCCGTCAGCACGGAGCGCCGTTGGGTTGAGGACTGGGCTGCCGGAGAGGGGGGGTCCAGGTCCAGGTCCTGCTCAATCAGAGCCTCCGTCTCCGACTGCATGCAGCTCTCCTTGGAAGGGATCCGGAACTCTTTCAGAGGGACTTCCTCGCTGTTTGGCTGTAAAAGTGTAAGTAAAGTATCAACAAGTCATGTGGATGCAGTTTCTGTGCAGTTTACACACTTGAAGAAATCAGAAACTGAAATGAGTTCCTGTTCTGCACCTCCGGGGACCTGTGCTGAGACAGAAATGTGCATGCCAGCATGTACACTCCATCAGTATGTATACTCCTTCCTACTAAAATTCCTGTGTAAGTTACGGATATTGTCAGGTGCGATTAATCAAGAAAAGTCTAAACAGGAAAGAAGGAAGATTCTGAAAAGAGAAAGATAGACTGAGTTAGAAACAATTTTCCATGCTGAGAATAGCCCGTTATGAATGGTTCCGATTGCTTTCAGATGTGAAAAGCATGCATCAAAAGTAGTTTTTTTTTTCCTTTTGTTGCCATATTTTGTATTCAGAGCTGTCCCTTCCTGTACTCCTCGAGTTAAAAGAACAGTAAAACATCATTGTGAAACATTATAAACCAATAAGACAAAACTGAGGCCAACTCAAGAATCTATTATGTATATCAAATATCTACGACTTGCTGTAAAGCACTTTGGCAGACCGAAAGGCTGTTATATAAATAAAGTAACTTACATTATCCTATTACAAGAAGATTTGTCGCGCCGCCTCACCTGCAGGTAATCCACAACCACCCCTTCAAACTGATCTTTGGAGAGGGAAGGTCGTCGCATGGAGCGCAGCGCCGGCATCCTCATCTTCAGCCTGCGATTCTGACCTGAAGCCAAAACTCTGCGTTACCAAAACTTACAATTTCTCTCTCAACCGTAGTTTGACTACTAAATATCATCAGTTGCCACAAGACATCCAGAAGTTGTTTCAAATAAAAGAAAATAAACACAATCTCAGGGGAATATGCAATTTTACAAAACAGCATGTACAAAGAAACATCAAAACCCATTGTGTATCAGTGAAGGGAGTTAATCTGTGGAACAACTGTAAAGATGAAATGAAATCATGCAATTCACTAAGTAAGTTTAAACAAATCTTTCAAATCAATACTCCTTATGGATACAAAACGGAAATGGACACATGAACTGACAGCCAATGACCAAAGTGCCTTGCTCAGCTGAACCACTTTTTCTTTTCTTTTATGCTTTTCTTTTAGAAGTTGTGTGAAATGAAGAAATGGTAAAAACAGAACATTACAAGGGGTAGGACTAGAAAAGTTTTTTGAAACTTCATCCTACACCCTTTCAAACAGGAAATATTTATCTACATATAGATTTGTCTCTTTAATTTGCTTTGTTTTGCTTATGTTTTTTTTTTCTTTTTTCGGTATATACATTTTATGTATTCTAATCATTTTTTTGTTTTTGTTTTAACCTGTTTGAATAAATAATTAAACGAAACAAAACGAATATCTCCAGTTGTAATAATTTAGTTTCTGTTTCGGTGTCTGGAGTGTAAAAGGGGTTGAATTGTGAGGAAAAGACAGAAAGCCTCAGTGAAGCGTCACAAGTGTTACAGTAAAGCCATCCTTGGGTGACCCGCTGCCTGAGGCCGGACTTCTTCAGGGACGGATCAATGAGCTCCTGGTAGTCGAGGATGTACATCACGACAAGGCCTTCCTCGTTTTTCACAGGTACAATATCCACCCGGCAGGGAAGGCAGGTCCCTGTTGGCGGAGAGGGAGATCAATAAGAGGAATGAGGGGGCACCCGGATTTGAACCGGGGACCTCTTGATCTGCAGTCAAATGCTCTACCACTGAGCTATACCCCCACACAACGAGCATGCTTGGTCTGGATTTGTCCTCATTCAAGGCCGGACGCTCGACAGTTTAAGAAAAACAACAACAAAAAAAAACCTGCCAGGTCTAACTTCAGTCTGCAATCAGTGCGGTCTAAAAATAGAGGTAGGAGACAAACACACACACAGGGCCATGCATGAACACACACGTCGTCTGCATTCGGCCCTACATTTCCATGACAACAGCACACTAGTCTCCAGGCTTCATGCCCAAAACTAAGTATGAATGTAAAATGTGAGTTTGTTTTAGTTCATATGCTGTGACAAAACAAGAAGAAAAAAAAGAGATAGAAAAAAAAAATCAAAAATTGTAATACAGGTCCTTCATTTATCTATTTCTTTAGCAGGTTTTTGGGAAACACACATTTAAATAATACAATTCATATCACAACCAAATAATCATAAGCACATTTATGAACAAGCATTAATTTCTAAGATTTTGGAAAAAGCTGTAACTGTAGACTTGTTTCTTTTCTTTGAGCATGACTGAATTCAGTCAATTTTTTTGAAGATAGGAGACAGGAGTCAGAAATTGTTGGGTATCTCCAGAGAGGTTTTCAAATGGTGCTTATGTCATCACCTCCAAAAAGAGATTTACTGCTGCCTCACAACAAGAAGCTCCGGGTTTGAGAAGTCTTTCTGTGTGGAGTTTGCATGTTCTCCCTGTGCTTGCATGCGTAAAAAACATGCATGTTCAGTTATAAGCCACTATAAACAAATCTGCTTAATGTAATGTAAATTCAGTTCACATCAGAAGCTACAGGTCTGTTACGTGGGGTCCCTCAAGGTTTTGTTGTAGGTCCTCTACTCTTCACTATTTTCCCTTTAGGACTCTAATCAACACTAATCACTCCCTTCTCACTTTTATGTGGATAATATTCAGTTGCTCCTTTAAAAACTCAGAATTTCATGAAGTGTTACACTTAAATTGTTAGACAGACATCAAGACATATAAACTAACTTCAAATAAACTCTGGCGTCTGTTTACTTGCCATGAAAAATGTTTTATTTGGCCATTCTGACTGTTATTCTACATGTAGTTTAAAACTGCTTTTTCTTCTTGAGGAATATTTTGACAGGAGAAGGAATCAAGGTTAAAACACGAAGACAGACGTCACAAACAGATGCAGGATGTGAAGCTAAGGCTGCCTGATCATGAGCTCACGCGTGTTCTTATATCTCCACTTCCCGCTTCCTGGTGCTCCACCCTCCTTTTCTATTCCCATGTCTCACCTTCTTTGGAGTAGTAGAGGATCTCCACCTTGCGCTCCTCACATCCGAGCAGGGCCTGCGCCAGCTGGGCCAGGGCGCTCTTCATGGTGCCAGGACCCACCAAGAACTGGCAGGTACACGGCTGCTGCATGATCTCGGCCCTGGTGAAACCGAACATCTGGCAGAAGCCCTCATTGCAGTAGATGATGCCACAGTTCTTCATCTGGGCATTGGCGATCAAAAACTTGCGATCTGAAGGAAGAAGTGTAGTTTCATATGAAAACTTAAAGAGATAAGTGGTCGTGGGTTGAAAGCAGAATGCAAATTCTGTTAAAAGTCTATAACAACCATCTCATATCCTGCTTGATTGATCACATCTCATGTAGTTTTCTCCAGGAAACATTCTGATAGTGTCTCATTTTTCAAAAAGGCAGAAGTGCCGGGAATTCAAAACCTCCTGCATGGTTCTGTATCTGGCAAGGTCTTGACCCTCTAATGAACTTTTCCTCCTCCTGTTTTCTTGGTAATAAGATAAACTGGAACAAATGTAGTCTGTCCTTCCGCGGAGATAATGTTATTAACGCCTCTCTCTCGAGGGGATTGAGGAGCAGGTGGGTTGTACACGGTAAAATCCTATTGCAGCGTGGCATTTGCTCTCAGGTAACACGAGGTACAAGCCCTTTGACATCAGGGTTTACCTGTCTGTTTTATTTTCAAATCTTTTACTTGGTCACAGAACAGTTTGATTATTTATCCGTATTCAAGCAGGGAAACATGCACAACAGCAGCCCTGAAGGACAGAGTCTGGACAAGCCTGATCGTAGAAAATGGTGAAAAGACAAATGCAAAACAACATAATAGACTAAAAGCATTAACTACTCAACAAAACACTTTCATTGTGAGGAATAAATGCAGGATATGCAAAAATCCTTGTGTTATGTTATCAAGTTAATTGTCGCATAAGTGGAACCAGCAACATCCGTGGTGCCATAAGTGCTGCATGAGAGTGAATGTGGACGGTTTTTGTTCGAAGGTTGCTAATGGAGAAGTTCAATGAGCTGGATGAAAAGCTCATACATAACCTCGGCGGCCCCTCGCTGCCCCGTTTTATGATGTTCTGCTGGATCTGGGTTACGCAGCTGTTTGCTGCCCACACAGATGAGAGAGAGCGGGGGGCTTGTCTCTTGAAAAGTAAATAGGTGAGCTACTCTGATGGAAAGCACATCCTGTCCATAGTCATTATCTACGGCTCAAAGCGGAAACCCTGATCGTCACGCCGTTGCTAAGCAGTAACACTGTGACATGTGCACTCACCTGGCCGTGCACACACACACATTTGGGGGAAATTGTAGAGCCACTATATAACGAAGCCTTCCTCAGTGTGAGCTTTGACAGTTTTAACAATAGCGGCCTCAGTTCTGCTGAAACTAAAATGAACTCTGAGCCAGAAATCAACAGCTTCTCCATGTTTGGGCTCTATCTAATTGGGGATGGTAGAATTGTTTTAATTCCTACACATCAGATAAGCAGGCGAGCAGGACATCATTTTGATTTATCATTTGAGATATATGGACTTTTAAGTTTCTGAACTAGATACTGTATCTAGAATGAGCGATGTGCATTGTTTTAGGGTCACATGTGTAAGCTTTGGGTGAGAAAAAGTAAGCCAAGGTCAAAAAAGCGCATGCAACATCTGTGTTTTATCAGGAGCCTGGTCACAGGACAACATTGTTTTCCCTCTGCTGTCTCCCTTTGCAAGGAAGCTAGTGGAACAAAAGGCTTAAGGTAAGCACACAAATAAGCTTATATGCAGGTGCTATAACTCAAACATCAACAGTTGCCTGTCAGCATCACTGATACAGGAGAGATGACGTTTTGAATTAGCCTGACATAAAAACAGGTTAACAGTCTGCCTCCTATTGGGGAATTTGGATAGATAAATGAAAATAAACATAACATAAACTGTAGAAGATAAAGTATTCATTATAACTAAACTAAAAAGGTTTTAACTGCATAAGCAGTCCTGATAAACCCATTTACACCGGGCCAACAGCAAAAAAAAAACAAGCCTACAACGAGATAAGTGGGTTTAAATGAAAAATAAACACAAATTTTGCAACTGGTTTGGACTTTTGTAGCATATTCCGATGCGCAATGGTTAAAATGTAAATAACAGTGTTATGTTGAGAGTAAACTTATTTCACGGTCACTTACTTTGCTCGTCAAATTTCCTGATGATGGTGTCCAAGTACGTGTTCTGGAGCGCAACATGACCGCGTCTCACAGGCATTTTGGCGCTGAGAGACACATGGACCTCTCTGGTTTCAAAGAAATACTTAAAACAAACAAAAGCGCATAGAAACCGCAAATGTTACCAGTGAGGGGAGATAATCTCCCCCCGCTGAACTGACGGTGAGGGATGAAGCGCTGGAGAAGATGGAGAAGAGCTGGTTACCAGGGCGACGGCAGATGCAGGATGTTGCAGAAAATAAATAGAATAAACTAAAATAAATAATGTGAAGTAAAAATAATAATAATAACTAGACTGGGATACTGTAAAAGCCACATGTCACATCTTTCCAGAATCAGCCAGGAGTCCTCTGTGAGGTAAAGAAAAAAATTAGGAGAAGAAGAACCTGTTGTTTTAAAAGTTGTGAGCAAAAGCCGCAGGATCCGCCGGGTTGTTTTACAATAGCAACATTCCCCCTCAAGTTTGAACAGTCAGCAGAGAAGAAACTCCCATCTGCCAGATTCTTGCATGCGCTCTCCTTCTGTTGCTTGACAAGAGCAACTGCAGCAGTCAAGCTGGACGACAAGAGCGGAAGTCTTCATTTGTCCTTCAAAATAAAGCCCCCTTTGTTGCTTCTACGGAAGAGTATTAGGGCCATGCAGGAGTAAAAAATATTTGAGAGGGGAAGATTTTTTTTTTATTGTGCACTTTGAGAAAAAAGTCGAAATGTCGAGAAAAAAGTCGAAATGACAAGAAAAAAGTCGATGTGTCGAGATTAATATTGAAATACAATTTCAAGAATAACGTCAAAATTTTGTGTATAAAGTCGACATTTCGTGAATAAAGTCGGAATTTCGAGAATAAAGTTGAAATACATTTCGACTTCTTCTCAAAATTATACTTCAACATTATTCTCGACATTTTGACTTTTTTC
This sequence comes from Cololabis saira, assembly GCF_033807715.1. NCBI lineage: Eukaryota > Metazoa > Chordata > Actinopteri > Beloniformes > Belonidae > Cololabis > Cololabis saira. The sequence continues at coordinate 9,250,090 of NC_084607.1, forward strand.
TCGTCATTTCGACTTTTTTCTCGAAATTGTACTTCGACATTAATCTCAACATTTCAACTTTTTTCTCAACATTTCGACTTTTTTCTCGAAATTGTACTTCGACATTAATCTCAACATTTCAACTTTTTTCTCGACATTTCGACTTTTTTCTCGAAATTGTACTTCGACATTAATCTCAACATTTCAACTTTTTTCTCGACATTTCGACTTTTTTATCAACATTTCGACTTTTTTCCCAACATTTTGACTTTTTTCTCGACATTTCGACTTTTTTCTCAACATTTCGACTTTTTTCTCAACATTTCGACTTTTTTCTCAAAGTGCATAATGAAAAAAAAATCTTCCTCCACTAAAATATTATTTTTTATTTTTTCTCCTGCCTGGCCCTAATACTCTTCCCTATGCTTCTGATGGGAAATCAGAACCACATTTAAAAAATGTAGGGTCTGAAATAAAATCTTTAGGGCTTCCCCATCCAACGGTTGCTTGTCAAAATGTTTTTGCATTAAAATGGACCCAAATGTCTCTGAAATGTGCTGGCATGGCTGTGGTGAGCTTGGTCCATTTATGCATCTACTATGGTTCTGCCCAGTGGTCCAACAATTCTGGTCTGAAGTAATTGACATTTTAAAAGCTCTTTTGAATATTCATATTCCTCAATGTCCTGTGGTATGTTTATTGGGGAGTGCAGTGGAAAATATACATGTTAAAATTATGCAACGTATCATTGCCCTAGCTTTTCTGTCTGTGAAGAGGACAATACTTATGAATTGGAAGATTCGCAAGCCAAACTGCTTTCATAAATACAATTGGCTGAAGGACTTTTTGAATTTATTGTCAATGGAAAAGACAACCTCAATCCTTAAAGACAATGAAAATGGCCAATTTGCCCCATGGACTGTCATTAGAGAACACCTGAGAATAATAGAACAATAACATGACCTGTTTTGTTGGTCACATGCTTTTTATTTTATTTTACTTATTTTTCTTTTAGAGCTGGACCTGTACTGACGCTAGAGGCACCATCATCTCTAAAGTTTATCTGTACCAACCCTTCCCCCCACCCCCTTGTCTCTTTTTTTGTCATTGTAATGTTTTTCTTTTTGTTATGTGAAATATGGTGTTGTTAACCTCTTTTTTTTGTCTTCATTTTGAAAAATATAAATTATAAATTATAAAAATAAAAAAAAAAAATGTCTTTGCACTAGTTGATTAGTAACTTCAGGGTTTCTTCTCTTTGTAGTTCCTCGAATGACGACTAGGGTGGCTACGAAAAAGACTCTACAAAAAGACTCACTGCATGGCCATTCTTATTTTAAAGATATTATGGTTTGTTCTGATAAATAATGAAGACTATATGGCTTGTTATTGCCAGGTCTGGTTTGGGGTTGGCGAGGATGACTTGGTCGGAGCAACCTTTGCATCTGCAACCTCGCGGCCCATCAGCAGCTTTGTTCAGCTCCAGCAGTCTTTGTGTCAGGTGTTGCAGATGTGGCAGCATCTGGGAGCAAAGGTGGACTGGTTTAGGCTAGCATGAGCTAAACTAAGGTAAAATATCTACCTTGTAGTAAGGTTGGTGTGTTTGAACTGATGGGCTTGTTCTTTCCAGCCATTTGCCCAGTCTTGATTTGATATTTTGAGAGAATATATTTTGCTCTGTACTGCAAATTTTTCCTTTTTTTAAAAAAATCCTCAAGTTTTCCATAAATTCAGACCAAGGAAACACTATATAACAAGTCTTAAAATGTTTTTTCTCACAAAAATTGTAATGCCTAAGATATTTTTTGGCATTTAATATGGTTTATTGTTTCTCCTTGACTCACACGAGGCAGATCTTTTATTCTGAAGTTTAAATGCGATGTTATGTTTCTTATATTATAGATAGCTTGACGGTGTTCTGACACTGACAGAGTGCAGACCCTCATCAGTCTCTTCTGCTTCACTCAACATCACAAGTCTCTGTGCTCAAAATAGCACTATCCCCCCTGTCTGTGTGTGCAGCCACACTTTTTAAGTATTATGTTAATCTATAGTTATGATAAGCTTAAGGTTGTGTGATTGGGATTGGTTGTGTGATTCTTTTTTAATATGTCTTTTTTTAAATTTCAGAACAGCTTTAGTTACAAAAAAAGAGCATGTTTGGATTGTGGGACAATGTTAAACCTTTACAACGTGAGTTTTAGTGGGGGAGATGTTGCAGATGCAGAGGGAGCCAACGTTATGAACCACAGCACGATGACGAGCTGCATAAGTGCCGCTGAAGCAGAAAGGGAGCTGTCAAAACAGAAAAGAATCAGAAAAGAAAAAAGATAACAAAACATGGCTGTAAAGTCGAGAGAGGAATTTACAGTTTAACAACTTTGTAACATGAAGGCTGCAAACGTTCAAGCTTGACTTTCTTATTCCGCGTCTTGAAAAGGTTGATTTTAAGGTGCAAATGTGATTTACTCACGTTTGGTGAAATCAAAAAGAACATAGCATCAGTTTTTTACAACTTCAGCTTTTACCTAGACGTCATCGTTAAATAAACGCGTGGGTCCTCTGCCTTAACTCAACGTGGAGACACTTACCTGGCACGGGCGGTGGATTCAGAGTCAGAGCAGACATTCAGGCCTAGTTTAAGGTCACCCAGGGAAATGGCTTTGTGACACAAACACTGCACATTGTGAGGTTTGTTTGGGACAAGCTGCCACGGAGGAGTTTCATTGACCAACAAGACTGAATAATGTTTACAGCTGAGTGGCACTTCATGGACAGTTTTCTCTATTTTCTCCTTCACTTTTAGGAAATACCGAGTCAACACTTATTTGATCCTTTTATTCCAATAAAAAGCTCATATGATCCCTCATACGGCACAGACGGTATCACCTTGTTGTCTCAACACTCAGAACTAAAATCATGCTTTGGAAATGAAATCAATGTGACAAAAGCACGTGGAAATCCCCCCGCTATCATGTCAGTTGGACGGTTGGATACGCACACATCCAAGCAGTCAACCGTGGACTTTGTACAAAGAAAAGCAGCCGTTCTGAGCATGTGTTCAGCGATACAGCCGCTCAGAACCGTACGGGTGTTTGGAGATCAGAGGAAAAGTAGTTTTACTGGCTGCATGAGGTGGTTGTTCTGGGTTTTATCTCGATGGTCCTGATGAAATGAGAGCTAAAATTAACCAAGGAGCATGCATGCCTTTCCATGACCCTTAGGTGCGGGGGCAGCAAAGGACAGAGCAGCTTCCCGCTCAGAATGGTGTCTGAAACTGAAGAGTAAAACTCAATATGGACACTTTTATGACCTACGTACAAAAATTTTTTTTATCAATATTATCTTTTTCTTCCTAAAATGTTTTGGTTCTGACCTGCAGCTGAAGTTTGTGTTTGAGGACCTTCATATGAAGCACTATGGGAACCTTTTGGCGATTTTAAAGGGGTATACAAATAGAATTGATTAATTTGATTATTATTATCCCAAGTACCAGCACTAATCCTCACATTGACTCCAAAAAAACTGAAAATTTTTATTTTTTTTCATATGCAACAATCATAAATCTCAATCTAACGTCTATAAAAGTTGCTTTTAAAATTGGAGCAACACTTAAAAACTAAGCATTGTACCGTATAAACTGGTACATGTTTCTACCTGCTTGTCTGCACCCCAAACGATTAAAAACAACAACTTTATCTTCTAGTTTAAAATAAAAATGTATTTATAGTGGTCAAAAGGCTCATTAGAGGGTGTTCTCCAGGAAGAGAACATCATAGGTGACCGTGAGCATGTATTTTCATGCTATATAGAAGCAGTACATAACAGCTGTTGTCACCTCACACCTACTTTGGACAGATAACGTGCTTGCAATGTGCATCGTTTTAACCCCTCCACCCTTCCCGCTCTTATGGAAAAGGCCGCGCCCTCAACCGCCTGAGCGTTTTATCTGTCCTGGAATTCCTTCAGCTCAGGGTCGCCTTCGGCGCAGACCTGAGACCCTCCATTCCTCTGATAAGAGCTGGACAAAACAGAAACATGTTGTTCTTTACGCACGCTTGGTTACGAGAGTCATACTTCACTGCACACATCCGGGTCACTCAAGCGGGAAAAAGAGAATAAAAGCCGCTTTTATCCATCTTCAGTGACATGTCTGTGCAGTTTTCTCAAAGTTTAGGGAAGGGAGAAAAATTTTGCAGCAGATGCCAAGTTGATTTGTCATTAGGCAGCTATTCCTGCATTACCATGTTGGGTCTTGAAATCCAATAAACACACTTATCAATTTAATTACACAAATGTTTACTCTGGCAACTAGCAATTATTATTGGATGTAATTTATGGGTACTTTTTGAGCTCAGAGAGAAGATTTCTGATGTCACTGCATACTTGTTTCTCGGGCAGCGGCAGCAAGCAGAACACTTCTTTGAGTGCTCGCCTGACGAACTTTAAGCTCTGTCTGTGAGATTACAGCTGTTGTCTAGTCTTGTGCCCTTTACTGCTTCTGTTTCCTTTCAGATTAATACCCAAGATGAGTTTTAGACATTTCTCATACTGGTTGGTGACATGCAAATGATGTTTGAGCTCTTGCAAAATTGGATTGGGCTCATTATGGACCTTGATCACGCTCGACAACAACCAAAAGTTACTTTGGTTTGTTAATGTTGATGAATAAGGACCAAGATGGGTTAAAAAATTGAATCATTCCCTTAAAATATAAAAATACACACACAACCAATCAAATTCTGTGTGAAAGCAGGTCTCCCGAGAAATCAGTGACAAAGAAACCTCATCCAGAGCAAAATTAATATTTGGATTCAGTAGTAGGAGTCAGACAAAGCAGCGGTGTGGCTTTTCAATTTATCCAGATTTTCAAGTATGCTAGCTTTATTTTATTTAAATACTTTGACGTATTTCAGTCACAATGACGACATCAAAGGCTTTCTTAAAGACTAAGCCCTTGATTAAGGCATCACGGCTCACATCTAATGAAGCCACACTTCTGAGGCGCACAGAGAGATGCACATGAGGTGTCGGCCCTGATGTATAATGATGATGTTATAAAAAGCGAACCCATCTGCACGGCTCTGGAGTGTGCCTGAAAGGCAGCAACAATCGGTTTGGAGCAGTGTCTATCTGTTGCTGTCCAACGCCCTGAAGTCATCTGTCAACTAATGTAGCTCTCACTTCACAGATATTAGAGCTGATGCGCGGGTGAGGATGCTTTGAGTCAAAGGCAAGGAAACATAACTGTGAACGCACAATGCATCATCATAGATGAATAGAGTATGTTAGGAAAACATTTTAACAAAGAAAAAAAGAAGAATAGGCGGCATATGCAGAAAACAAAATGTTTTATTGCTGTTAACATGACATTTTAGCCCATTGCATTGGTCAGAACTAATGTTATGGTCACATCTGCAAAGGTTTCTTTAAAAATAAGAAAAAGATAAAAAAGAATAAAAAATATGAATCCAGGAAAGGGCCTTATTATGTTATTCGAGGAAGGGCTGCAAAAGATTAAGTTGAAGAGGTTGGAAGTTCGGAGGTGTCACAAGATGTCTCAGGTGTTGAGCCTCATGGTTTCCCAGGTAACGAGCACAAACCTGCCCAGCTCGTCGCTGTCACGGGCGGCAGGTCCTGTCAGCAGGCCTCAATCACAGCTCCCAACTCAAATCAGGGCTTTGGTGACTATTTGAGTCTCTGCTTCCAGCCTCTTTCCTCACTCCAATGTCATCTCCTTGAAAACTGGGAAGATTAAAAAAAAAACAAAAACAAAACTGCAGGCAGTGCTGGATCTCTGCGTCTGCACGTCTCTTTCTCATATCAGGCCAACACTGCAGGAGCCGGGTGACGCTTCTGGAGCAGAGAAGCTACCAGCGGCTGGAGGGCAAAGGTTGCGTCAGTTTCCACACCTTCCACCAGGTCCCGTCGGACTGTATCACCTCTGTGCGGGCCCGTCCGGACACACTGCGGTGCCAAAACGTGTTACGTCTTCATCTGAAAGTCTTCAAGGATTCGGGACGAGGATACAGAAAAGCCGAGGTCATTTTTCACATCTTATTTGTTTTCTTTTACAAAGAAAAGGGTGGGATACATGGTATAGTCCCTATATTCACTCCTGCTGAGCGGCAAAAACACTCAGATATTAGTGCGAACATAGAATATAAGAACAGATGAAGGTTAAAGTAAAAAGAAGCGATGGTGGTGATATCTGAGACGAGACGAATCCTGATACAGATACTGTACAGGACTTTAAATACAAAAATATGAAGAAGCTCCTGTAAAAAACAAATGAAAATAAAAAGGGAACTAGAAATACAGCACCATAGAAAGGGTAAAGAAAAAACCTAAATGCATCATTCTGTCAAAAGATGCTGCAACACGTACACATGTCCTTCATTTCTCACTAAAATCCAGTTTCTGCAAACTTCCTCCCTGTCAGTCCTTCGCCAGTTTCACATACACTTAACCACACCTCAACTTCCACATGGCTACATATTAGAAGAACACGATCACTACATTTCAAGGCCTCTTATACGGCAACTAAGGGATGCTTCAATGCTAAAAAACTCACGTTAGATTAAAAACTTTTCATTTACTGACGTAGGCTACAGTTGACTTAATATGACGGGACAAAAGTGATGTCGACATTGATGCTTTTGGCTACACTTCTAAGTACATTTGATGGACGTGTGATGGGTGTTAAGGCCGTGGGCTGGATTAGGAAGCATGATGAAAGAAAATAAGATAATTGATAGGATGACAGGATGAATGAGGGCAGCTGAGAGGTTTGGAAACACAAGTACGAACAGTATGCAATCATTCTGCATTCACAATCCTCAAACTACGGCTGAGGATGATACAAGACGTGTGGTCTTTAAACTTCAGGGAAGGTCTTTGTGCTCAGTGGTTGATTCCTTGATGATCTGGAAAGAAAACACAGATCGCAGTTAAAAAACAGGAGAAATAGCGATTCTGTGGCAGGGAGAATGTGACAGCTGCATGAATGTGTGGAGAAAATAAACTGCAAAGGGGTTCAACATTGCCATCCAGAGGGCATACATGAGATGTGCACTGTGGAAGAGTCGTGCTCATTACACACACCTCTCCATCCCTTGTCTCAACCGTTCGGACCAGGATGCTCCTCTTCACGTGGGCCTCGGGGGTTTTGGTTTCCAGATTAGTTTCTACGCAACAAATAGAGATAAGAGAAAGCATTCAGTGTAGCTCAGTAGATGCCAAATGCTCTTTATCTGCTGTGGAAGAGTTTTGCTCTAACATACAGGGATGTTAGATGGGTTGGATCCCTTTTTTTGTTTGCTATATATATATATATTTTTTTTTTAATATCTTTTTATTTCACAATAATTTTCACAATTCACATTTTCACATTCACGATTTCTATTCTACCCACATTCCTACCCTCCCCATAATTACCCGAGGGAAAAAGAAAAACAAAAAAAACATACATTAAGGGAGAACAAAATTAAATAAATATTTAAAAAAATTAAAAAAAAAATTTAAAAAAAATATAATTGCAGCAACAGCGATATCAAACTATATATATATCCATACATACATACAAACATACATACATATAAGGCACAAGTTCGAAAATAGAGATACTCATTGGTCCCCTTTGGAAAAATTATCCAGTTTTGAAAATAACGGAAACCAAAATTCTTGAAAAATATGACCACGGTTGTATTTTTTCAAAGTTACTTTTTCCAATGGTAAAAAAACTTAAATTTGATCCAAAAAAAACTTGAAAGTTGGAGGGGAATCATCTTTCCAAAGTAAAAGTATGCATTTCTTAGCGAAGTATGTGATCATAATTAATATCCTGCTTTTTTTCCGGTCTAACTGAAGATCCAGTGTGTCATTTAATAAATACAAATTGGAGCTTAACTCAAAATTAATTTCTAATACTGATTGTGTGAAGGAATGAATTGATTTGCAGAAACCTTTTAAAAGATCACATTCCCAAAACATATGTACAAATGTTGATTGCTATATATTTAATAAAAGAAATGATCGAAACATCTTATCGTATCACAATAAATGACAACTAAAACCAGTTTGAGGGAAGAACATGCTGACCTCTAAACTGCAAGTTGGCAAAGCTCTGAACTGGAATGGTGATCCTGATAGGAAAAAGAGAAGAAAAGCAACGATTCATTCACCAGATTTATTGCAGATGTCATAAAGAACAAGTTTGCTGCAGTCTGCCTCACCTGCTCTCCTCCCCCTCCAGGAGTTTCCTGTAGGTGGCTATCTCGATGTCCAGAGCCAGTTTGACGTTGAGGAGGTCCTGGTACTCCTGCAGATGCCTCGCCATCTCCTCCTTCAGCGCCTGGATTTCCTCCTCCAGGCGGCCCACCGTATCCTGGTAGCCGGCCGTCTCCATGGCGCATCGGTCCTCCATCTCTCGAAGCTGGCGCTCCAGAGACTCGTTCTTGAAGAGATGAGAGGACGTTAGTGCTCACGCCGTGAAAACACGTGTTTGATGAACAGCAAAAACTCTGTCATAACGCTTTCTACACTTTTACAGCTCATTATGAGATGAAATCCCGGTATCAGTTTGAACTAGTGATTGTTTAGTGGACTTACTGTGCCACGGAGAGCCTCCAGGTCACAGGTCACCACTTGGATCTGACGGCGGTAATCATTGGCCTCTTGTTTGGCCTGGCGGAGGGCTTCTGCGTTTCGATTGGCTGCATCTGTCAGGTCGGCAAACTGTAAAAAAAAAAAAAGCTTATTTGTACCCTAATTCTACAATGCTCCTATTTTCCCGTGAATACACGTGTGCATAAATGTAAAGTAAAGAAATTACCTTCATATATTGATATTTAACCCTTGTGCTGTCTTTGGGTCAAAATGACCCAATTCTTCTATCCTTCTTTCCTCCTGTCATGCTCTCTCCTTCCTTCTTCCTTTCCTCTTTTCCTCCTTTTTTACCCTCCTTTACTCCTTTTTCTTCCTACCTCCCTTTCGTCATTCGTTCCTTTATTACATTCTTTGCTTTTCATTCCTTCTTTCCTTATTTTATCCATTCCTTCCTTCTTCCCTCCCTTCTTTCTTCCCTTTTCTCCATTCTTTCCATCTCTTCTCCCTTCCTTACTCCCTTTCGTACTTCCTTCCTTCTTTTCTCCTTTCTTCCTTCCTTCCTTCTTTCCTTCATTCCTTCTTTTCTCCCTTCCTTACTCCCTTTCCTACTTCCTTCCTTCTTTTCTCCTTTCTTCCTTACTTCCTTCTTTCCTTCCTTCCATCTTTTCTCCCTTCCTTACTCCCTTTCCTAGTTCCTTCCTTCTTTTCTCCTTTCTTCATTCCTTCCTTCCTTCTTTCCTCCCTTCCTTACTCCCTTTCCTAGTTCCTTCCTTCTTTCCTCCCTTCCTTACTCCCTTTCCTAGTTCCTTCCTTCTTTTCTCCTTTCTTCATTACTTCCTTACTCCCTTTCCTAGTTCCTTCCTTCTTTTCTCCTTTCTTCATTCCTTCCTTCCTTCTTTTCTCCTTTCTTCCTTCCTTCCTTCTTTCCTTCATTCCTTCTTTTCTCCCTTCCTTACTCCCTTTCCTACTTCCTTCCTTCTTTTCTCCTTTCTTCCTTCCTTCCTTCTTTCCTTCATTCCTTCTTTTCTCCCTTCCTTACTCCCTTTCCTACTCCCTTCCTTCTTTTCTCCTTCCTTCCTTCCTTCGTTTCTCCTTCCTTCCTTCCTTCCTTCCTTCCTTCCTTCCTTCCTTCCTTCCTTCCTTCCTTCCTTCCTTCCTTCCTTCCTTCCTTCCTTCCTTCCTTCCTTCCTTCCTTCCTTCCTTCCTTCCTTCCTTCCTTCCTTCCTTCCTTCCTTCCTTCCTTCCTTCCTTCTTTCCTTCATTCCTTCTTTTCTCCCTTCACCCTCCCTTGACCCAAAGACAGCACAAGGGTTAAGAACACAAGAACCGTGAACCGTACGTGCAATGATGCACAAACATTCTGCATGTGAGCCCAAACTGTTTCACTAAACTTATATCTGAGTGCTCTGACCTTGGAGCGGTACCATTCTTCCGTCTCGTGCATGTTTGAAGTCGCCATGTTTTCATACTGGACCCTGATATCTCTCAGGGCAGCTGTTAAGTCCGGTTTAGACACGTCCATGTCCACATGGACCTGCTGAGCCAGGATGTGTTCCTGTGACTCATGCAGCTCCTGAAAGCCACAAGTTAGCAACGTTAACATCACTGGGACTAATAGTCATTGTGGTGAAAGTGGGGTTATTTGATCATTTGCTCTCTATTAATAGTTATTCTTACCTCCTCGTGAATTTTCTTCAGGAAGTTTATTTCATCCTGCAGAGATTCGATCTTCCGCTCCTGCTGGACGCGATTGAGAGATGCCTCGTCTATGTCCTGTCCAGAGACGGGGACAACAAAAAGGACGGGACTGCTACGGTCAGGACTTCTTAATGACCAAATTGTTTAGGCAATGATTAGAGACTACCTGTCTGAAGGCATTCAAGGCGTTATCCGCTTCCTGTCGCTGGCTGATCTCCTCTTGCAGTCTAAGATACAAAAGGCACATAAATAGATGATTAAACTTCTCACGCCATCAAAAACTAAGATAAGATGAGATCAAAATGTATTCATGCCACAGCGGTGAAAATAACTGGTTTAAGCAGCTTATAAAACAATATAAAGTGCAAAAAGATGTTAATTTAACCAATAAACTACATAAAAAGCTGTTGCTGGAGTGAAAAAATATCTTTCTACGGAAGAGTATTAGGGTCATGCAGGAGAAAAAATATTTGAGAGGGGAAGATTTTTTTTTATTGTGCACTTCGAGAAAAAAGTCGAAATGTCGAGAAAAAAGTCGAAATGTTGAGAAAAAAGTCAAAATGATGAGAAAAAAGTCGAAATGTCGAGATTAATATTGAAGCACAATTTCGAGAAAAAAGGCGAAATGTTGAGAAAAAAGTCGAAATGTCGAGATTAATGTTGAAGCACAATTTCGAGAAAAAAGGCGAAATGTTGAGGAGAAAAAATTCAAAATTTCGTAAATAAAGTTGAAATGTTGAGAAAAAAGGCGAAATTTTGACTTTATTCTTGATTATATATTTCAACATTATTTTCGACATTTCGACTTTTTTCTCGAAATTGTACTTCAACATTAATCTCGACATTTCGACTTTTTTTCTCGACATTTCGACTTTTTTCTCGACATTTCGACTTTTTTCTCGAGGTGCACAATAAAAAAAAAAACTTCCCCTCTCAAATATTTTTTCTCCTGTCTGGCCCTAATACTCTTCCGTATCTTTCACCCTAGTACTACAAGTCTAATTTTAAATAAGTATATTTGTTGAATCTTTAAGTCATAAAAAAAGATTCCCAGTTAATCCATTGAGACTTTAAGCACAAGTGGGGTTCCTTTCTGGCGGGTACGTGGGTTTTATGAGGAAACAAGACCAAGTTTTCTGCCGTTCAAATTTCAGATGTTTGTCAGTGACGTGGAAGAAATGAACTTTTTACTTTGTACATTTAAAGTGCTGTTCCTCGTGCTGCAGGAGACGAGCTGGGCTCAGCTGAAAGGGCAGCTTATGCATCATTACACACTCGCTCCAGTCTAACAGCCAGAGGCCTTTCCCACGGGATGGCGTATACACACACACACACACACACACACACACACACACACACACACACACACACACACACACACACAATCCATCTGCCATGCATGCAGACAGAAAAGCAGCTAAAAAGAGTCAGACTGAGCGTCACATCTGTACGGCTTCATGCAGAGTTTGGTGAATAGAGCAACCGCTCGGAGAGAAGCATCAATCACACCGTGACCTCTGACCCCGCCGGCCACGCCATCAGTATTCAGTCCACCAGCAGCCGCCTGGTCCGAGGGGTTCAGACGACTGGAGGAGACCTCTCCACCCTCAGACTTTCAATCAGTCTTTCTAGAAGACGAAATCTAATTGTGCATTCCAGCCACGCGCGGGCCTCCAGAGAAAAGGGCCGGCGAGGTGACGTCAGGGAATTAGAGTTTGGGAGTGAGAGGGGGGGCAAGGGAACATCTGCCTGACGGTTCCCTTTGTGGAGCGCCACTATTGTGTTGGCCTCATTCCCCTGCACTTTTTCATCTGTGACAAGAGGGTTCAGTCAGGATCAAGTTTGTAAAGAGGGAATCCAGGAGTGAAGCTGGGGCCGACCGCAGCCGCCTGCATTCCAGCAAATCACAAACAAGACCACATTTCCATATAAATACACTAAAAAAGAAAAGTGCAGGCAAAGAAAAGAGTCTGCCTTTATTTGTGAACTGAATCGGTTTCCCTGCTGCAGGAAAAGCAAAGCAAATGGTTAAAAGAATTAAAAAAAAACCCGAAACAACTGAAGCTGAGATGACCAAAACTCGTCATCAAACTTGGCAGCACAATTTATTTCAAACATGAAATGGAGAAATTACGACGGAGTATTAGGGCCAAACTAAGACAAAATAAAAATGGAAATTACGAGAATAAAGTCGTAAAATTACGAAAATAAAGTCATAGCCTAATGTTGCGAGAATAAAGTCGTAATATTATGAGAATAAAGTCGTAAAATTATGAGAATAAAGTCGTAAAATTACGAGAATAAAGTCATAGCCCAATGTTGCGAGAATAAAGTCATAATATTACGAGAATAAAGTCGTAAAATTACGAAAATAAAGTCATAGCCTAATGTTGCGAGAATAAAGTCGTAATATTACGAGAATAAAGTCGTAAAATTATGAGAATAAAGTCGTAAAATTACGAGAATAAAGTCATAGCCCAATGTTGCGAGAATAAAGTCATAATATTATGAGAATAAAGTCGTAAAATTACGAGAATAAAGTCATAATATTATGAGAATAAAGTCGTAAAACTACGAGAATAAAGTCGTAAAATTACAAGATTAAAGTCATATTGTTGCCAGAATAAAGTCGTAATATTACAACTTTATTCTCGCAGTATTACGACTTTATTCTCGTAACATTAGGCTATGACTTTATTCTCGTAATTTTACGACTTTATTCTTGTAATTTCCAATTCTTTTTTTGTCTTAGTTTGGCCCTAATACTCTGTCGTAAGAAATAAAGGCAACAAAACACATCTTGCATTTAGATATAAACACATACAAGAGGGAAGGGAACAAAACAGTCATGTTCTCCTCCTTTTTCTTCCTTTTTTGTAATTTAGCTTTTATTTACACATATTTAAATATGGTTTTGGAGCTGTGATTTAAAAATGAATGCATAAATGTGAGGCTATTATGAATGTTTTGTGAAGGTGAGGTTTTCTACTGAGACCCCCCCCACCCTCCAGGAGTTTCCTTTCACCTCTGCTTCAGCGTTAACAGGTCGGAGGCCAGGTTGTCCCTCTCTATCTCCATCCGGGCCTTGCCGTTGGTGAGGCCGTCCACCTGCCGCCGCAGCTCCCGCAGCTCCTCCTGGTAGATGTCTCCCAGCCGGCTGGGCTCCTTCCCCTTCAGCTGGTTCAGCTCGGCCACCAGCATCTTGTTCTGCTGCTCCAGCAGCCGCACCTTCTCTATGTAGCTGGCGAAGCGGTCGTTCAGGCCCATCATCTCCATCTTCTCGTTGGTGCGCGTCTCCTTGTACTGGGCCTTGAGCAAGGAGTCGGCTGAGAAGTCCAGCCGGTCCGCAGGGCTCCCCAGCAGCAGGGCCGGGCTGGCAGAGCCCAGGGAGATCCGGGACAGGGGGCCGGAGTGGCTGATGTTTCGGGGGGTGCCATGCCAGGAGAAGCGGCTGGAAGGAAGGCTTCTCGCCCCCGAGCTGCTCAAGCCTTGAGGCCCGAAGCGTTTCCTGTACGAGGACTGGACTCTCTGGCTCTCCATGATGGGGTTTAAGCTCAGTCAGGGCAAAAATGGGGCTTTTATAGTGGACACAACCCACACAACCCCTCAAGTCCAAAGCAGAGAGGCCACAGGGTGGGGCTGGCAGGCAGTGAATGGGACCGAAAGGGAGAGTGAAGGGGTGGTTTACATGAGACTCAGAAAGCTGTGTGCCAGGGATTGTCTGTGCTTGTCCGCTCAACTACAAATGTTTCCTGGCTTTCTCCTTCTGTCGCCTCCATTCGTCCCTTCTGCCTGGCCTCTGACTCACTCTTTTTCACTCCTGCGTTCACCCCCCCGTTTTGTCTTATTTCTCTTTCTTTCTGTTCCAGCTGAATGAAAAGGAATTTGTCTGACAGGTTCTGGCCACCAATTCAACCTGACCACACATGCACGCTCACAAAGACAGAAACAGATTTTGGGGGGTGCTGGGAAGAAATAACTGCTCCCCTAAATCCTTAATCTCTACTACAAACAGACAGATGAAGTAAATGCATTAAAACGAGATGAAGTCAGTTAAAGGAACTGCTGAGCGGGACGACGCATCAGAAATGTGCACATGAGGTAAAGAACGAGTAACTCAGAGCCTGGAGTTTGTGTCTCTGTTGTTTGGATCACAGTTTCTCACTCAGTTACATAATAATGACATCATTTCCAACAATTAGCCACTACAAATATCCCCTGGGGCATTTAATGTCTTATATGAAGATAATAATGACACAACTGTAAAGTAAAGCTATGATTACATAGCATACATCATTTGCAAAAATGCATCTTTTTTTTTGCAGATTTTTAGTCATATTTATTTTTTGCAGTTTCTGTTGCATGTAATCAGTTCTGCAATATGTTAGGGTCTTGGAGCACGAGTTTCGTCTGAACGTGACAATGCCTGACCCTTTTTATTTATATCCCTGATGAAATCAGCACGTCACTTCATCATATCCTTATTTCTTTCTCAATATGACGTCCTGCAGATGAGGCAGCTTGTTTCCTTCTGCAAGTATAGCTCCTTTTCCTCTTTGGTAACTTCTAAATATCAGTCCATAATTTAGTTGTTGTTCTATAGATCTCAAAGTGCTTTACAAATGTCATAAATCATGCATTTCTTTCCCCCCCTTTTCGTTACACTCAGCATCTGTGCCTCTGCAGAGCTGAGCACTAAACTGAGAGCAGATTTCAGGGGATTTCAGGAAGTAATGAAACCAAAATGATGCATAAATGGAAAAATAGGGATACATCCAAAACTCCTACATGCAAAAATGCAAATTCTTACATGAAGTGAGATGAAACTCACGAGAACAGCAGCGTGTTTAACTGCTATTGTGCTCTGCAGCCGTGGTGGTGCATAATAGCTCTCTTTAGGTCATAAAGTCACAGGGAGTGGAAACCAGTGGTACTGGGGCGCAGTGAATAAAGCCTCTTTGAGTTTACTATCTGGCCCCAGAGTGTTGCTGCTGTACAAGCAGAAAAACATCAACAAAGTGTCTTGAATCCCAATTGGTCTCTGTTAATAAAAGTTAAAGGAGATGGCACGCTAAGCCTGGCAGAGATTTGTTGTTTCAGAAGGCTCCATCTCTAAGGATTGATAGTGTGGTTGCATCATTATGGTGACAGTAATTATTCTGGCTCTGTGGATTTTTTAGACAATCACTGCCGTTGCCGTAGATCTGGTCACTGAGGTAATAAGTCCTGATGATTAAACATCCACAGAGAGAGAGAGAGAGTGTGAAAGCAGAGATGTGGTCCTCTGCTTCTCCCGCCCCCCCCTCCCTGCTTATGGAGTCATGTCAAACCGCTGACTGATGTGGTCGAATAACATGAGCATCCTGCAGGACCTACAATTAAAACGTGTGCAGGCCAGAATGTTAATGCTGCCGGACAAATTACAGTCCAACAGTGCTGCAAGATGTGCTTGACTGCAGTGGCATTTACGTGTGACCCTCTCAAGTGCCATACTTCAACCCCCGTGATGTCTGTAGGTACATGAGAACATACCGAACTGAGTGCAGACCAGTGAGCTGGAAACGCCACTGTCTCAGCTCCACCCTCTTCAATGCATCAACGACAGAGGAGGTGTAAATTCAACTCGGAGCGGGCTTTGATCCAGAAAAGTAACTCTTGTTCTCAGGCCTGTCAAGGTGTTTACAGTGCTATTTTCCCTGATATATAACTTTACTCACTTGATATTTTTATTGAAACAGATAAATATAGTTATTTGCAGTTTGATTTAGGCTGAAACTGAGTTTTGTAAATGATGTTGCAGCAGAGGAAACCCTACGTAGCAGAGAAACTTCACCAGCACACACAAAACACATACAGGACTGTCTCAAAAAATTTGAATATTGTGATAAAGTCCTTTATTTTCTGTAATGCAATTAAAAAAACTAAAATGTCATACATTCTGGATTCATTACAAATCAACTGAAATATTGCAAGCCTTTTATTATTTTAATATTGCTGATTATGGTTTACAGTTTAAGATTAAGATTCCCAGAATATTCTAATTTTTTGAGATAGGATATTTGAGTTTTTTTAAACTGTAAGCCATGATCAGCAATATTAAAATAATAAAAGACTTGCAATATTTCAGTTGATTTGTAATGAATCCAGAATGTATAACATTTTTGCATTACAGAAAATAAAGGACTTTATCACAATATTCTAATTTTCTGAGACAGTCCTGTATATCCATCCATCATGTTGACGCACTTATTCCTATTTAGGGTCGTGAGGATCTGCTGGAGTATCTATTCCAGCTCTCGTTGTGCCAAAGGCAGCGGTGCAACCTGGAAGAGTCACCATCAGACTGCAGAATTACTAATAAAGCTGACAACAGTCGTTCGCTGGCATTCCCACACCTCTACATGCCATAGTGGATGTACTATGTGATACTCATCTGGCGGTGACTCCGCCTACATCACACGCTTTGTCTCTCTGACTGGTTTTATGCCAACCCATGGGCATCCACACCGAGTTTCTTCTGCATCTGACCCCAGGAACATTTTAATAAATAATTAAGAAGACTGACTACACTATTTTGAAGCCACCTAAGTCTGAAAACTTGTAATTTAGTGAGCCTTTCACATTTGCAGGATGCTGTGACATCATAGTATCCAGTTTTTCCAATCTTTATCTTCAGACTACTTGATATACTGTATATACTGTTTATATTTTGTAATTATATATGTTTTACTTTTTTATCCTTTCGCTGCATGTGTGTGTTGTGTGTACTGCTGCTGCACAAAGCGAATTTCCCCACTGAGGGATGAATAAAGGACAGTCTAATCTAATCTAATATCATATTGCCATTTGCTGTACCTCGGATACACGTTTGTTTGATATAAAAAACTGTGTCATATGCTTTTTATGTCTTTTTCTTTGTTTGTTTTTGTTCTTTTTTGGCTAAAATACCCAATCAAAATAGTAATGTGTTGTAAGTAAGGTCAGTCAACGGGTACAGACAGAGGGGCCTTTGCACAGGTAGTGCTGAGCATTAAAGGTAGGGTAAGTGGTTTCTGGATGGCTTCACGTCTGTTGATATTTGAAACTAAAGCTTGAGTTATGGTTCTGCGTCAAAACGACGCCGTGCCTACGGCGTGTGGTCTGCGTCGACACGAAAATTGTAACTACGCGTCGAGGCGACGTAGACCACACGCAGGCCGAGAGGGCTGTGATTGGTTCTCTTGGAAGCAACGCATTTCCGGTTTCCGGTTTGAAGCAGTCGTGAACTTTCAGCGCTCTTTTCTTCGTGTATGTGTGATTTTTTTAGTTTTGTTTTTTTGCACAATAGTTGTCCTTATCTCTTTGATTTACTGTGACCGGAAAAAGTCGGATAAACTATTCAGGAAAAGATCGCAAATTAGCGGTCACGGGGGGTACTGCACCGCGGAGAAATGGAGTGACGGAGAAGTCCGAAGGGTTCACGACGGCGTCACGGTGACGGCGTGAGCTCTGCGTTGGGTTGACGCAGAACCATAATTCAGGCTTAAACCTCAACAAAATACAGAGTGCTAGCTCCTCCCTTCCTTTCCCTCCAGGGCTCCCTGGAAAAGACCCCTCATTTTTAATTCCTCTGACTCCCCCACCCCCCTGACTTCATGTGGAGAACAAACCCTCCCACATAGCAATGTTTCTTATTTAAAGCCCCTAACCTTAGAGAGTGTTTTGAATTGCTGTCACCTTTTAAGTTGGGGAAGTCTGATTGGTTGGTGGCGTCAGGTGACTATATTTGTTTCTCGTAGCCTACATCTTTACGTATGTTCAGACTGTGCAGAGGCCTAATTACAAAGAACATCGTGTTGAGCATGCGTGTGCCAGTAAAAGCTCTGAGGACTCCTTCCAGCACCCGTCCTGCTTGCACATCTTTGAGCCAGCGGTTGTTTTTAGGCCAGCAGAACTCTTGGGTGCCACCGAAGCTGGAGGCCTCACAGGGACGGCCTGTAATGAAAATCAGGGGGGGCTTAACTGGGACAGCCCGGCCAGCTTTGTGACTCAGCACCACCAGGTCCAAATGGAGCGCAGCCACAAAAAGGGCCGTGGAGAGCAGCTCCGGGCCCAGAGCTCCAGTCTGCCTGTCAGCAGGAATGCCGGGGGCCCAAACATACGACACAGACAGTCCTGCATACCGCACACTCATGCCACGCTGTTTTTCAGACCTTCTGGATATCTGAGTGTTTATGTTGATCCTCTATCGATGATAGCTCACTGAAGGTGCAGCGTCCCCCAAGATAAGTCCTTGTCCAGACATGGTAACATCTGTTTATCAGGTAGCAATCACATGGAAATATGAGATTCAGTTCTATTCAGCAGAGGTGTCAAGTAACAAAGTACAAATACTTCGTTACCTTACTTAAGTAGAAATTTTGGTTATCTATACTTCACTGGAGTAATTATTTTTCAGACGACTTTTTACTTTTACTCCTTACATTTTCATGCAATTATCTGTACTTTTTACTCCTTACATTTTAAAAACAGCCTCTTACTCTATTTCATTTCGGCCTTTAAAAAAAAAAAACTATCCAGTTAAATTGCTCCATCCGGATAGAGTGAATTTGGTTGTGGTTGTTTCAGATGTTCTTGTCCAGTTTTGTTCTTACATCCGTTCCCTCAGATTCCTGCAACTAAACTTGGATGTACATTCCAATAAAGGTTAGGATAAATGATAACATGCCTCTGAAGTTTGACTTTTTGCACCATTACAATACTTATAGGCAACTAGTCATATCTTCTGCTCTCTGAAACACATGTTAATGCTCAATAGTACACATATATGGTTCTTTAATATATTTGCATTATACTAAGCATTAATTTTCAATGGCTTTTGTCCCTAATGGCTTTTTTCCCCCTTATATTACTTTTACTTTTATACTTTAAGTAGTTTTGAAACCAGTACTTTTATACTTTTACTTGAGTAAAAAACTTGAGTTGATACTTCAACTTCTACAGGAGTATTTTTAACTCTAGTATCTATACTTCTACCTGAGTAATGAATGTGAATACTTTTGACACCTCTGCTATTAAGTGATGAAGATTTCCCTCTAATGCACCTACGTAACTATTAATGTACGTAACCTGATGAGCACGAATATCTGTACTTTTGATTAGACTAACGTAAAATCATCAGTTAACATAATCAGTCTGGAATAACTCTCATCGACATCGAGAAGAAAAAGAAAGAGAGGGTAAATCAAAAGAATCAGTTCATTAAGGTAATAAAAAGCAAACCGGACAAAGGATGTCTGCAACACAGCAGTTCAAGTAAAGAGGGCCTTTGTCTCGGTACAGTCCGTATCCCCCCCTCCTCACGGGCAGACACGGCCAGAGAAACCTCTCCTTTCTTCGGCTGCCTCCTGTTTTTCCTCATGTGAAGAATGAAAAAGTGAAAAGAGACGAGACAAAATGAGGATGTGAGAGGAAGGAAAAACAAGCGCATCCATCACGTAGGCTCAGCCTGCCGCTTCCTTTCACTTACAGACGCCGCCGTCTCTCGACGGGAATCAATTGTTCTGAACTTGGAAAACAACTTCTTTATTTTTTAGGAACATGACATACACATGTATACATATAATATATATTCTATTTTTGCTGTAAAATAAATTTGAAATGTTAGACTTTGCACTGCAAGTCTTGTCAATACATCTTGTACATTTACATACATAGATTTCTACAGATAGCTTATGTTCATTTGCTTATCCCAGGGTAGTCCTACATTTCTTTTTTACAAAAATAAAAGCATCATTTTCAACACTGAACATTGCCAGGCTCCCTTTAGCATCCCCACAGAAACATGTTACTCTCAGCACGGAGGAAACAGCAAAGCCCCTCGCCTAGAAAGACTATTTTTTAATACTGCATATGACGTCTGAACCCTGGGATAAACAAAGTCGTCTGGTGGGTTGAACAGCGAACTCTGACACGCACCGCTGGCTCTGATCCCGCTTGTCTTTGGCTTGCACACGCCCACAGCACCGAGTCCAAACGTTTGGCCTTTAAAGGTTCTATTCACCAGTTTGCATCGATGTTGTGAAGCAGTAGGACCACAGATGCAAAGTTTTCATCACCTGTCAGGTTAATACTGTCCTTTTTTCTGCACCGGAGCAAGAGCCAGGCAGCCAGAGTTAGTCTTCCACCCATGCCTTAGTCATAAAACTCACTTCTGTTACGTCTGCAAAACCAGCTGCTTTCAATGATTTTCTAAGTCCTGAATAGTATCAATTGATTTGATACGGTCTGAATATAAAAAATATATCTTTACATTATATTTCCTTACAACATCTACTTGGAAGGAGATGGGGACATAAATAAAAGTGAACCAATCTTCACATTTCTATAAAAAAAAAAGCCAAAACATTCATTTTACATAAAAGTGCATCTGATTTAAATTGATCCTGAAGCTAGAGCTTCTCAGTCAGGGATTTTTGGGCCAGACGCACATGAACAGTTAAATACCGACGACAGGACAGTTGTCTCCATGTAAGGCCGTTCGTTTGTTCAAACCGTAACCACGACTATAATCTGCTTTCGATATTTTGCTGGTTAAGTCTGCAGGGCAGCGTTAGCTCCGTCCCTGTTTTGGCACTTGAGCAGATCCTGAAGGCTGAGAGCAGGAGGGCTTTTAGAAGACGTCACAGCACAGCAGAAGAAAAAACAAGAGGAAAACATAAAAGCAGATACATTCACACTCATTCTCTGCTTCTGTTGCAGGTTGTTTTCACTCCGTGAAATATTATTTGATCCAACTTCTGTACTGAAATCAACAGTTTCGCTTAATTTCTGTCAATTCCTTACAGAGTTTAACAGAAAGGAGTGCATCAATAGTGACAGTTGAGACACAAAATGACAACGCCTGAACGTGCACTGAACCAGTTTGTGTCTCTAATGCGTTGAAATAACTATCAAAAATCTTTGACAAACCAAAGATGTTGCCATGATCAGAAAATACTCCAACTGTCTGGATGAGAAAAACTAAATAAATAAAAACAACCGTGTGCTTCACAGTAAGAAATTCTCCTTTTTCATGTTGAAGTTCTATTTCGCTTAAAACTATGGACGTTGCGAACACATTTGCTAAATTTAAACAATTATGTGAAACACCAGTAACAGAGGGACCCTAAGATTTGCTAAAATATAAAAGTATTTCATAGAATAAACAATTTAGTGGTTGCCACAAATTATGGTCTATCTGTGATAGTAACTGATGAGAACTTCAGTAATTCATGTTGTCTTAATCTGGAGAGACTTATACACACACTCACACATACACACACTCACACACTCACAAGCATATAGGAATCACAAGTAGCTTAAAGACTGGAAGTTTGAGAGCACTTAAAAAAAAAAAAGAAAAAGCAAAACCATCCTTGTACACCAGAGGTGTTAAACACCTCCTGTGCAGTTGAGCTTCAGGCCTGAGGCCCGTTGCAGCTTTAAAATCGGAGCACAGCGAAATGTATGAATATCAGACATTTGAATGTTTCCTGGTCCTTAACTGTACGAGGAGTGAATGTAAACACAGGAGTGGTCAGAGCTGGTGCATGAAGTAGAAGTTGATAACGCTGCCCCTGAAGCCTGTGTTTCCATCCTTTAAGGATCAGCAGCCCCTCAGATACTTGTTCTGTGTTTCCCCCTTGTGGACACTCTCGCAAGAGCACATACCGACAACAGCTTTCCAAGGCACGGAGGTGGAAATACTGCCCGTTATTTTGATTTCAGATGGGAGGAGGAGCGGGACTTCTTTGGTCCATTTCAGTGGTGGATGAGGATCGGTTGGCTGTGACATGTAGGTCACGCCAATGTCGTCGTTTCTGCCCCTGAAGGGGTTCGTGGAGGCTGCAGACGCTTCTGCAAGGCTTTTGCGCTACAGTAGAAAAACCGGAAGAGTCTCAGCACAGAATCTGGGAAAAGGGATGTCTGAGCAGCTCCTCGGCACTGGGCCTGTGTTTGGCCTCCACGAAGATGCAGCGGATAAAGTCCCGCGCCTGGTCCGAGGTGTGCGTGGGAAGCAGTGGGTTGGTGGGTTGGGTGGCGATCTTGAATATTGCTGCCATAGCTTCGTATTCCGCCCATGGAGGTTTTTCGGTGAGCATCTCCACCACCGTACAACCAAGGCTCCTGCAAAAGAAACAGTGTTGTTTTTACTAGGCCTGTGTTGAAAAAATCGATTTCCCAATTCTAAATCGATTCTCATATTCATTGCTAAAAATCGATTCATGTCTAAAGATCGATTTAAATTTTTTTTTTTTTTTTTAATTTTATTTATTTATGTATTTTTTTTTTCATCATTACATTACAACTTTTGGTTATTTTTTTGTTTATCCCCAAAAAAAGGAATGTTTTGTTGGACACGACAATAACTGGTGCCATGTTTTTGCCTTTAAATATGTTTAAACGCATGAAAACATTAAAAGTGTTAGGTTATAATTGCATAAATTGTCTATATTTCATTACTTTATAAACTGTCTTGGGGTTACATTTGCAAAAAATGCTAAAAACCAAATGCTCAAAAATTAAAAACCAAAATAAACCGAAAATGGAACAAATAAAAAGGGAATGTGGGAAAAAATAAAACCGATTTCATCTGTCTCTGTTTCCTCCCTGGATCTGTTTGGTAATTCTGACCCACATGATGTTTCTGAAAGCAGTTCTATCAGCATTCTGGGAGGTGATTGGTCCTTACAGCATCATTAGCTGCCAATACCTGCTGTTTAATCTCAATATAATACTAGTAGTAATATTTTGCATAACTACAGTCATATAATTCATGCAACAGCTCAAAAAACTGTTTTAATAACACTAACCCAAATCAATATCGGAATCGAATCAAATCTTGATAATCGATTCTGAATCTTAAGAATCGGAATCAAATCGATTCTTGACATTTGAATCGATTACCCAGCCCTAGTTTTTACCACATAAACCACACACCCCACAACGCTGACGCTGTAAAGGAATGCTTTCGGTTGAAAGCACTTCTCTGTGTCTGTGGAGGAAATCCTCCATCTGCTTAGGTGCAACAACCCCATCCGAAGCATTTCTCTGCTCAGCAGGCTAAGAATCGAGAGCACACCAGATTTGTAGCGAGCTGTGTGACTGGCACCGAGCCAATCACACCGCCACGTCTGGCCAGATTGCACAAAGCGATGTTATGAGCACCGAGTGGGAACGCGGCGCTAAACATAGGCTCTTTGCTTTCTCTTAAAAGAAAAGAAAGCTTTTCCTTGATCAAGGAGTGCTATTTGTATATTCAGATTTCAGATTCGGACGACTTTATTAATCCTTTTGGGAGGTTCCCCCTGGGAAATTGACATCTCCATCTCACTCACACATCACTGTCATATACAAATCAGAACACCCTTAAAAACCAAACACCCATATAAAGATAAAAAGATAAGAAATTAAAATAAAGATAAAAATACAAACAAAAATAGAAATAAATAAAATAAAAAAAATAAGAATAAAAAGTGCAGTGCCATAAATAGAATTACAGGACTGTCTCAGAAAATTAGAATATTGTGATAAAGTTCTTTATTTTCTGTAATGCAATTAAAAAAACAAAAATGTCATACATTCTGGATTCATTACAAATCAACTGAAATATTGCAAGCCTGTTATTATTTTAATTTTGCTGATTATTTACAGTTTAAGATTCCCAGAATATTCAAATTTTTTGAGATAGGATAATTGAGTTTTCTTAAGCTGTAAGCCATAATCAGCAATATTAAAATAATAAAAGGCTTGCAATATTTCAGTTGATTTGTAATGAATCCTGAATGTATGACACTTTTGCATTACAGAAAATAAAAGGACTTTATCACAATATTCAAATTTTCTGAGACAGTCCTGTATATGGATAGAAAGGAAATACGTGTTATGTAATATATGTACATGCATGTGAACCAGCTCTTCATCTTTTGCCTTTTTTCCTTCCGAAAAGTGAATGTGTCTGTCGGCGTGCGTCACAACAACATGCAGATGTCAGCACGCCTATCTAATCCAGCCGGTGTCCTGCTCTCACCAGACATCAGCCTTCCTGCCGTAGCCCTCTCCACTGATCACCTCCGGACTCATCCAGTAGGGGGTGCCGGTTACCGAGCGGATGCCGGTGCCAGACAAGCAGATGGTCTGGAGCCGCTTGCTGGCACCGAAATCTCCAAGCTTCACGTTGCCCACTGAATCCCGCAGGATGTTGGCACCTGACAGTCACAGTTTACACAGAGAAAGTCAATATTGCATCTCACCAGTCATCTCAGTATGAACTGGTGTTATCAACATTATTTTGGAGTCTGAACGGCGCTCTTGGGTTAGATATACCTACCTTTGATGTCTCTGTGTACAATCATGTTGCTGTGCAGGTAGGACATGCCCTCCAGGATCTGTCTGGTGTACTTCCGGGTAACATTTTCTGTCAGCGCTCCATAAGCTTTCAGCTGATCTTTGACCGAACCCTGATGGAAAGAAGGCTCAGTCCTTACAGTGAACCGTATCACACCCCGACAGCGTTACAAGTAGGCCTGTGTTGAAAAAAATCGATTTCCCAATTCTAAAGCGATTCTCATATTAATTCCTAAAAATCGATTCATATGTCTAAAGATCGATTTTTTTTTTTGGGGGGGGGCCGTTTATTTATTTATTTTTTTCCATCATTACATTACAACTTTTGGTTATTTTTTTGTTTATCCCCAAAAAAGGAATGTTTTGTTGGACACGAGAATAACTGGTGCCATTAAAATGCCTTAAAAAATGCCTTTTAAAAGTGCCTTTAAATATGTTTAAAGGTATGAAAACATTAAAGTGTTAGGTTATAATTGCATAAATTGTCTATAATTCATTACTTTATATACTGTCTTGGGGTTACATTTGCAAAAAATGCTAAAAACCAAATTCTCAAAAATTAAAAACCAAAATAAACCGAAAATGGAACAAATAAAAACGGAATGTGGGAAAAAATAAAAACGATTTCATCCGTCTCTGTTTCCTCCCTGGATCTGTTTGGTAATTCTGCCCCACATGATGTTTCTGAAAGCAGTTATATCAGCATTCTGGGAGCTGATTGGTCCTTACAGCATCATTAGCTGCAATACTTGCTGTTGAATCTCAATATAATACTAGTAGTAATATTTTGCATAACTACAGTCATATAATTCATGCAACAGCTCAAAAAACTGTTTTAATAACACTAACCCAAATCAATATCGGAATCGAATCAAATCAAATCTTGATAATCGATTCTGAATCTTAAGAATCGGAATCGAATCTTGACATTTGAATCGATCCCCAGCCCTCGTTACAAGTTATACCATCTGAGTTTAACACCATCTTTCATCACGTTGCATGCAATGTGACTGATTGTCGTCAGGGGACAGACTTCCAAAAACATCATTGCTTAGAGCCGCTGGGTGAACCTGTGACAACGAGGCTGCTGGCTCTCACCCCAGGCATGTACTCCATGAAGATAGTGAGGGTCTTCTCATTGTGGTCCCGCAAAGAACCGTAGTACTGAACAATGCGCTCATGATGCAGATTCTTCAGGAGCTGGATTTCGCACTCCAAAGCACTGACCTCCTGCATGAATATGTGGATAAGAGGGAAAATTAACCACAAAAACACAGAATAACTAAAGATAAAACCTTTAAATTCTGAAATGTGCTTTATGGAAACCTTTATTTATTTATTTCGTGCATGGTAGTGCCTAGTTTGACAATATTACAGTAGTACATTTGTACACTTCAATCTACACACCCATGACCGAAAAGGAGCAGGATGAAGACAAGTCTTATTTTACCTGCCCCTTATTCAATACCAAAACAAAAAGAACAGTCAATGTAACCAATATTTACAATAAAATATACACTTAAATAAAAACCAACCACATATATCAATAGTACTGTTTAAGTCCCAGCCTGTTCATGATCATGTAACTGAAATATTTTATCTTTATACATTTTTTTGAACCTAAGTAAATTTGTACATTCCTTTAAATCATTCTGTAGAGAGTTCCACAGTTTTACTCCCACAACCGATATACACATCTGCTTGAGAGTGGTCCTTGCATACTGATGTTTGAAATTATATTTCCTTCTATGATCTATAACTTCTGGATTCGAAAAAACAAACAACTGCTGTAGATTACTTGGTAATACTTTTCTTTTTACCCTATGCATAACTAATAATGTCTGTAACTCAACTAAACCTTAAGTTATTTATTGCTTTTATTTGCTCACTAAATGCAATTTGATAGCAGTGAAACTCGAAAACAGAAACGAATGTAATCGTGAACACAAACAAGAAATTTCCGACCACATGTGGAGTCGACCAGGAGGAAAAAACTACAGCAGAGAGATAAATGAAAACTGATAGCACCGTTTCCCAAAAAGAAGTTCCTGTGTTTACCTCAGAGAAAGAGGCCACAACAGGGACAGGGGAAAGAAAGGGAAGTCAGACAGACGCAAAGTGATCCCAGAGTCCCAAAACAGAGGCCCGCTTAGTGTAACAATTGATGTGTATCTCCTACGAGCCGGCCGGGGGGGAGTGGGGTTGTGAAAGGATGATCAGAGGTCAAGGCAGTGTGGACCCATCACCCTCCATCACCACCACATTTCTCAGCACCTCTAGGATACAGGAAGTGACAGTGCATGTTTTCTCTACGGCAAACAGGAAAAGACATTAAAATGGGGGGGGTGGGGGGTAATAGCGGGAGAAAAAATAACCTCCGTGATGCACAACACTGCAGTTCAGTCACGGCCGAAAGAGACTGACATGTGAGGTCATTCTTGGCTCTCCTGGAGCGGATTTGTTAATAATAAGTAAACCTAGGTTTTATGTTTAACAACAAACAGTGATGTTGTAATTCATGACTTACATTTCCTGGCAAGAGCAGCTAAAAATAACACGGGCAGACGTATCATGTCCATTCAGAAGTAAAGTTGCTTTCGTCAATGAAAATTATGACTAAATATCGTCGTCAACGAACCTTTATCACCTGAGGAAAACGAGACGAGACGCAACCAAAATGCTGGTCATGTGACGATAACGATAATTAAATATATAATGCAATATTGTAGAGGAATAAAAACGAGACTAAAATGTAGATTACAAAATAAAGACTCTGCTTAAATGAGTCTTCATTTTTGTTGACCAAAACGAGACGAATTGTAATAACAAAGATCCTTAATGTCCATGTTTTCAGTAGTTTCCTCTGGTTTAGTTCTGCTGCTGGGTGACGTCACGTCCTCAATCCCAGTCGCTGCAGCGGGAATCAGATCCAGAAGATGCAGCTGCAGAGTTAGAGGCTGATGCCGTTAACGCAGAGCTCTAGGTTCACGTCCATTAAAAACAAAGTTACATAGAGAAACGCAGGGATCTGCTCTGGGGCTGGGAGAAGAAGAAGAAACCATCTTTGGAAACACTTTCCTACATAGACGTGGAAAAGAAAACCCAATGTGTCGTGGAAAAAGAAAAATATAGGGAGAAATGAGGAAAAATAAACTCAAATTAGAGTCTTCTGGATCTTGAATGAATGTATTCTTGAGTCTAAAAGGTAACAATAATATAATAATAAGAGAACATTGTTTTAATTGTAAAATGGGTTTGGCTAAATACAATGTTTGACTAAAACTAGACTAAAATGGTCAGACTTTTAGTCGACTCAAACTTGACACGACTAAAAGGAGAATGAACGTGACTAAAACTAATACAAACTAAAATGATAGCTTGACCCAAAGACTAGACTCAAACTAAAATTGAAACAGGATGACAAAAACAACACTATTCAGAAGGCGGCGTGGGGTCACCTTGCTGGTTTCAGGGCTGCCGGGATCAAACTGGACCTGCTTGGCCGCCAGCTCTCTCCCAGTATCCACATCGTAACACAGGTAAACCTGACCGAAAGCTCCCTGGCCGAGCAGCTTCCCCCGGCGCCATGTCACGGGGGCGCTGGGCGCTGGGGGGGAAACACAGACACAGTCAGTCATTTGTGTTTCAATGAATGATGGAGATCTTTTCAGAGCACTCAACTAGATCTGAGCTCACATTTGTGGGGAACCGAGCGATCCTGCGGACGCAGCCGGCCCTGAGCGTCCACCAGCTGCCAGCTGCCCAGGCTCTCCTCGCTGCCGTTGAGCGACCGCCGCGAGGGCACCAGCGTGAACAGGTTCCCCTGGGGGCGGCGAATACGTGGAAATGTTCGACGGCCTGGCGGAAGCGAGGGGAAGAAAGTATCTGACATTAACCTCAAATAAAAGAGGCTACGGGAGAGGAGAGAGATGGCATCTTAGCAACAACCAGCCGTACCTTCACTGTGGTCCTTGCAGTGCAGAGAGACGTGGTACCTGCGGGGATAGGTGCCGCCCTTCCCTGCCACCCTGTCATACACGTGATTCTCCCTGTCTGAAAGCAAAGATCGACAGGTCAGCAGGTTTAACGGCCATCCACACGAAGAACAAGACGCATAATAATGATGTGAGCAACCTCAATGCAGAGAAATAACAATAAATGTTATCAACGTCAAAGTCAAAGTCAAAGTAGCTTTATTGTCGATAACTTGAAATGTCAAGACATACAAGATATCGAGAGGGACGTTTCCCACTTCCCACGGTGAAATATATAAACATATAAACATATAGACATGTAAACATATAAACATATAAAGTGCGCAGGCGCAGGCACAGCAGATAGACATTCTTAAAAGTTTCACATAAAATAAATACAACACAACACAACATTTACTATTGCTAGGGATGAGTGCAAATGGCAATTATTTAGGTAAACAGTAAACGGTAAGTAAAGTAAAGTGACTCAATACTCATGAACTGGAAGATTCGCAAACCAAACTGCTTTCACAAATACAATTGGCTGAAGACTTTTTGGATTTATTATCAATG
This sequence comes from Cololabis saira, assembly GCF_033807715.1. NCBI lineage: Eukaryota > Metazoa > Chordata > Actinopteri > Beloniformes > Belonidae > Cololabis > Cololabis saira. Next base: position 9,279,288 of record NC_084607.1, read on the forward strand.
GAAAAGGCAACCGCAATCCTCAAAGATAATGAAAATGATCAATTTGCCCCTTGGACTGTCATTAGACAACAGTTGAGAATAATGTAATAATAATAATATGACCTGTTGTGTTGGTCACATGCTTATTTTATTTTACTTATTCTTCTTTTAGAGCTGGACCTGAACTGACGCTAGAGGCACCATCATTTTTAAAGTTTATCTGTACCAACCCTTCCCCCCACCCCCTTGTCTTTTTTTCTTTTTTTTTTTTGGTGTTATTGTAATGTTTCCTTTTTTTTGATTATGTGAAATGTGGTGTTGTTAACCTTTTTGTTTATTTATTGTCTTCATTTTGAAAAATAAAAATGATAAATAATAAAAAAAACAACAAAAAAAGCAATAAATATTATTTAATGTTATTTATCATCATATTCATACTTTTGCATCATTCAGCATCAGCATAATGTCGGTTCTGACTCCAGTTAGTTTAGTTCTGGATCTGTTATACAGTTGTGATCAGCATTGGTTTACGTATAATCTTTCTTTTGTTACGCCTCTGTTTTGTTTTATATTGAAAGTGCTGGGCCTATTGTTTCCTTGCATTATTGTTCATACCCTTGTCCATGTGTCTATTTGTTGTGCTGTCTGCTGTTTCCCTCGCCGGGCTGCCTTTACTCCCAGGTTGTTTTTTTTGTTGTTTTTTTTTACTTATTTGTGATTTCTAACAACGTGCAATGACTTTTATTTATACAAGAGCTTTGCATTTTCTTCATTTCGCCTTGGTGTCCTGCCATTTGTCCCTCCAACACCTTCATCCTGAACATGGCAATGTATGATATATATGTTATCCAGCTTTTATCTTTCACCCTATAAGGAACAACTGTGTGAAGCACGACCTCGGAGTTGTGCACTTAATTCCAGCTGTAACTTGCTCTTAAATTCGTCCCAATTACATGACTTGCCATTAACCGTGTTGCATGAAATATTTATTCAATAACTCCTGCACTCTTGTGAAAGGCCAGGTCTGTTTACACTCAACATGAACAACCAAGGTCTAACATGATGGATTTTAAAATAGCACAAAGTGCTCCTTAATGCTCCTAATGAGATGTTTACTTGGCTCTCACCTGAGCACTCTTGACGATTATCCGGGTAACTCTTGGCTCTGTGCATGCGAGACTTCCTCACCGATGGGCTGCAAGAGACAATAGATTATTTTCTCAGACTGCGTTTCTGGTTTTCAGACAGCAAAGGGTAGAAGAAAAAAAAAAGAAATCCAGTTTTTTGGTCACAGCGATGACAGGAATACATTTTCTGCACAAGATGTGCAGAAAATGTGCAAGTAGCTGTAACTTACTGGCCGGTGGCGTAAATAATAAATGTTGTTTTTTAGCACAGGAGGGGGGGTTTATTCATCACCTGTCTGAGTTGCTGTCCAGGGACTGACAGCTTCCAGAAACTGAATTTTCTGCACTGCTCCAAGGATCCAGCACCTTGAAAAAGAAAAAAACATGTATGCAGATGTGCTTTTTATTAAACATGATTATAAACAGAGTTCTGACTTTTTATTTTCTTACAAAACCAACATTCTTTCAATAAAACCTCTATTTAAGAATTATGAGTTTGATCTGATACAACGTGCAGCTCCCTCTACCTACTTCTCTGCTTTGCTTCAGCAGCTGAGAGGAAAAGTGGAAGTTGCTGCTGTCCTTTTTTTTTTTAAAGTGTGAACACATTTTGACACCACAAAAAGACCCAAGGACATGGAATGGACTCCAGACTCACACACTGATCGCTTGTCTCAGGGATGAATTCTCCCTCGCTGTTGATGCTGGTGTATGAACCTTGGCGGGCGATCCTCTGCTGGCGCTCAGGCACGTAGCCGGGGGGCGGCGAACTCCGCCCTGTGTTCTGAGAACCTGGCATTAAAGGTAAATTATGAGCATTAAGGAAACGCGCCGGACAAATTACGACTAATGGCAAATTTTCTTCAGCTCCTGATCAACAAGAAAAACTGAGTACAGGAAAAGAAAATGACAAAACTTCAAATAATTACATGAACGAACAAATACATGATTCTTTTAGGTTGACCTTCATTTTATTGCAGAGTGTGATGCCAAGATATTACATCTTTTGGCTTCAACTTCATGTATTTGTTAATATACAGGACTGTCTCAGAAAATTAGAATCTTGTGATAAAGTTCTTTATTTTCTGTAATGCAATTAAAAAAACAAAAATGTCATACATTCTGGATTCATTACAAATCAAATATTGCAAGCCTTTTATTATTTTAATATTGCTGATTATGGCTTACAGTTTAAGATTAAGATTCCCAGAATATTCTAATTCTTTGAGATAGGATATTTGAGTTTGCTTAAGATGTAAGCCATGATCAGCAATATTAAAATAATAAAAGGCTTGCAATATTTCAGTTGATTTGTAATGAATCCAGAATGTATGACATTTTTGTTTTTGTAATTGCATTACAGAAAATCACAATATTTTAATTTTCTGAGACAGTCCGGTACATTAGTCCCCTTCAGGCCTGCAACATATAAGTGTTTCTGAGGAGAAAAGACGGGCCCAGAATATTCATTTTGTCAACAAATGTCAGAAAAATAAATGAAATGTTTAAAAAAACAACGTTCCTCAAAGAAAGACAGGAATGCATTTTCACTTCTATGGTGCATGAGATTAAACCTTGTGCATGGGTAAAGGTCAAGAGTGTAAGTCAAAGACGAACATCTGTAAGCCCTCAGACAGCACTTCATCAGAAATGTCCTTCATCAGTGATTGGTACAACCACCCGAGTCATCGGTTATTTGGTCAAGCACTACATTAAAGTGCTACGTTCACAAATACCACTGAAAACTTTACAATGCAACACCTTAGGTTAACCACATCTCAATGTGGTATTGACATCTCTGGGCTCATCGGCATCTGGATGTTCATGTGGTATAAAGAGGAGGAAGAGGAGGGTACCGGTGATTCACTCCCTGCCATTATACATTTTAAGCATTGTGAGAAGCAATGATGACATCACAAAGTGGCAAAGGGAGAAACTGAAAATCCTTTGTCCATCTTTGCTCCTCAGAGGCAAACGCCAGCTGCTATCACACACTTGAAATAAGATACATTTTTCATCATATGTTATCTCTATTGTTCCCTAAGTGCTGGGGAAAATGTTTTGGGCCTGAAATGGATTAATAGATATATATTAACAAACTAAATGAAGAAAAAGGCTTAAAATATCTTGGGTTCCTACTGTATGCAATGAAATAAAAATCCATGTTAGTGTTAAAGGGTTTCTTTTTCTTTTTATGCACTTTCCATACTGCCACAGCTTTTTTTAATTTGGGGCTGTTGACTTCAGGAGGCCCAACAACTTAAAGCTGCACGATATTATCCTTTAAATGCTTCAGGGGATGACATGCAAGCTCTGTCTTTTTTCCATATTTTGAAAAACTGTCTTTGTATGTTTATAATGACTTTGTTTTCCACCAACAGAACAAATGCAAACATGCCACAAGTGAGACCGCAAAAGTCACTGCCAATTTCGTACAGTAACATTTACGATGTGTTTGTCTCCGTCCTGTGCCACGTAAATTAAGAAAATTACTTTCTAACAGTCTGTCTGAGAAGATGTCTCAGCATACGCATGCTGCAGAGAGAAACTCTAGAGCTCTCTCGGTCTTAAGCAAAGAAATGCCAGACCAGACCACTCGTCCAAAACATTAACAGCGGTCTGTAATCTCATTCGCAGCGGCCCGGCGGGCCTCGTGTAGTAAGAGTGAACAGGAAAAAGGAAGAGGGCCCAATGGAAGAAAGGGAAAACAAAACAGCGAGGCTCTTAGAATGAATAACTCAACGAAATGTTGTCTTGAACAAGATCTTTGACAGTTCAGTTACAGTTATGGACAGTGAAGCTCATGTACCTGTCGATAGGTGGCGCCCCCTGGGCTCAGGGGATTGGTACGCCGTACTAACGTCTCCAGTGGACTGGGAGGACTTGATCCTCACCTGCTTACACGGCACATGATGGGAGGGGGATGAGGCCTGAGAGGACAGGTGAACGGGAGCTTGAACAAGCTTCAACACATAACTCGTTGCTTCATGTAAGAAAGCCGGTTAGACTCATGGAAATTAATCAGGAACTCATTTTATTTATTTTTTTTCACAATATGGCACAGTGATGAAGAAATGGCAGTGGTGCAATGGTATGTCGCAAATGTACGCCCCGAGTGTCTCACATTGCTGTGCTCCTCGCTGAGGAGCAGTATCCTAATGCTCTTCATGTTGGAGCTCCGGTCCAGCAAGTCGATAGCTTTATCCAGGTCATCCTGACCTCGCAGAGGGATGGACATCTGCCAGGACACAAGACAAACACGCACAAAAACAACAACAGATTAACCCACTGCAGTCTGTGTACAGACATGCAATCCAGGACAGATACAGGAATGTACAGCAGCTGAGGTGAAGTTAAAACAGAAGCAGAACAGACACAACAACACAGACTTATAAAAGACATACATAAACTGCTTTCAGAGTAGAATAGAATTACTTCTCATAATTATTACTATCAGAGGAATTATTACCCCTTTTTTTGTGCACACACTGCCGTAATTACTTTCATAAAACTCCTTCAAAGTAGGAGCTTTTCCAGCATGAAGGGAATCGACTAGAAAATACATGTAAAGCACTGCACATGTAAACAGTTTAATCCTTAAAAAACATATAACCCTTAATAATGAGCCTAAATGAGAGCCCTGAAACAATAAAATGGTGAAATATGATGATAAATGTACTATAAATAGATCTTTTTAAGGAATATATGATTACATCCTTACAAATTAGTGCTTTTATTTTTGATATGATGGTAACGTCAATGTCTTAAAATCCAAGATATTGCTTTGACAAGTCAGGACATGCAATTACGTTTCAACAAATTGTCAGTGACTGGAACAGAAAAGTTTTTCCAAGAGTTAAATATACTTCTGTTACTTAATTTGGACCGAATAAAGCAGGTTGTTGTTGTTAGATGGTGGCGATATACATGGATACACATGGATGCATTTTCTAATAGTGGTCACAAATTAGAAGCAAAACACCAACAAAGGAAGAAATAAACATTTTTAAGTGATCCAAAAAAATCTTAATGCAAAACCGCTTATTTTTCCAAAACTTGGCATTTTCATTATCATTTTCAAATGTGCAAAAAAATAGAACATGGATGGGAAGGAGAAGCGTGAAGAGAAAGACTTCACTTTACCTCATTGTTCATATAATGAAGGTCGAGCTGCTGGCCAAAGACGCTCTTGACTTTCTGGTGAATTTCCTCAAACTGCACAGGCCTCCCAAACATCAAGATCCTGCGCAAAGAAGCAAGAAATCCCACAGACAGACAGGTCAAGACAGATTCATACCTGTTGGTAAGGAAATCGCATTTTGAGTTACACGGACATGTGCAAACAAAATACACACGAGCTGCAGTTTTCAGTGTGTTCCAGTTCTCCTAAATACACCTTGAATACTTGTGGTTTGTGCTGGCAACCACATGCAAACCTCAGTGCTCGCAGCTCTCCAGCTCACATACCAACCTGATTTAAGTGCTGGAGTGTGTGTTTTCTCTCATGAAGTGGAACATGTGACAAGAGCAGCATGCCTGAATGGATGTGTTTATGTCTCCGGTTTTATTTTCTCCCTCGCCTGAACAGGAATATTTCTTACTGTATATGAATGTACAGTGTACACATACACAACTGTCATGTAAACACACTAAACCTACCTCCTCTCTCCTGAATACTCAAACTTTATCCGGACGTCGTCCTGCAAGAAAAAAGAAGGAAGGAAGTAAAAGTGTACGTTAAGACTTGCACGTGTGATGTTTTGAAAAGTTGATCTTGCACAAATTTACAAGACACTCGATGCCTCTTTCTTCGCTTAATGATTCATGAGAACCCACTTCCACTCATAACAACTGGGGTAACTGAGGTTACATGGATGGCAGGAGAGATTATCCCTTTCAAGGGGAAATTGCTTATTTTGAAGGAATAGTTCCACATTTCAAAAAAATACACTTTTTTTCTTCTTTTTTTTGGCTTTTTGGAAAGTTAAGCTAAAGAAAGAGCCAGTGTCTGCTTGGCTTAACGTTGACTGGAAAGAGGGAGATCATCTAGCTCACCTCTGTCCAAAGGTAACAAACTACACTCTCAAACTCACCAATTAAGTTATTTCTCACAGGAAAAATTTGCACAAAAACTCAAACCTGGGAGCATTATTACACCAGCCGGAGACATTTTTTTCTTGGAAATAAGAAGAGATTATAATAATTTAGCTTCCTGAATCCGGCATGTTGTTATCTGAAGCTAACCAGCTGGAGCCACAGGTTACACACATCCTTTGAATAAATACATCCACTTCCCTATCTTCATCGTTGGATAGCAGGGAGGCTGGAGCCAAACCCAGCTGCTATCAGAGGAGGTCTAACCCCCACAGGTCACAAGTCCAACACAGGGACACACAACTGCTCGCTTACAGTCTCCAATCAACACAAACTCTGGGAGGAAGATGGCGTACCTGGAGAAAACCCAAGGAGGAACCTGGGAGACTGCACAAACAGAAAGACCCCAGCTGAGATTCTTTTTTTCCCTTTCCCCCAGTGTATCTTTATGGGTCTTTCCAAAAGCTTGAATCTTACATAATTATTGCTTTGGCCTTTGCGAATCCAGCTGTGGTTAAAAGCAAGGACAACTGGGATACTCATCACTTCTCCTCTAAAGCACAATGCACTTTTGCAGGAGCAGATGAAAATAACTGGAAGCTGAGACGTTTCAGATCCAGGAGAAGCAGCGTTGTTGGTGTTGACTTTGGCTGAGGTAAATTAGCCAACTGAAAAGTCAGGGACAATACTATCCGTGAGAACATTTGATGTGAATAATAGGGTTGAGACTTACCCAAAGAAGTGTGGATTTAAAAAATACAACAACGTAAAAATCTGCATTATACATTATTCAATGTCATTCACACTGTCTGTAAAGTATGTGGATGGAAGACTCTTCACTTGGTAACTTTATCAAGATTCAGTTTCATCTCAACTATTACTATTTCAACTATTTAAGACCTACATCAACTGTATCTACTTTTTTTTAATGGAATTGAATTTAACCAATTTCAAATGTTCAAATCCTGAGTTATGGGTCCCGTAGGGCTGGGCGATATGGACCAAAAGTCATATCTGGATATTTTCTAGCTGAATGGCGATACTCGATATATATCGATATTTTTTCTGTGCCATAATTGGAGTTTCCCCCAAAGCATTATAGCATAGCATCTCTGTTAGCTTCATTTTTTTCTGAGGCAAACCCTTAAAAAAACAGTCAGTTTTAATACAAAGCCTCGTGCCAAATGTCACACAGGTTCCTTTATTAACAGAGGTCTGCACAATATCAAAATGTATAAAACAAATGAAATAAAAATAAACTGCCTGCATATATAGAATAAAAATGCTTCTTGAATAAAATAAAACAAATATCCCTTTCCTGCACAACAATTAAATTAAAATACACTGTGCAATTAATACAATGTAGAAAGTAACGGGCAGACTTTTCCAGGGGTTGACAGTTGTGCAAATAACAAAACATTTGTGCAAATCTCAAATAAAACATTCAAGTCAATTTGTCACAAAATAAGCTATATCAAAAAAATATATATATATTTTTTTTTAATCGATATAAACAATATTGTCTTGTACCATATCGCGTTTGAAAATATATCGATATATATTAAAATCTCGATATATCGCCCAGCCCTAGTACCCCGTTTCACAAACTTTGTCTTTTCTAAAAGTCTACGCGATGCATTTTTATTTCACATACCTGTCTGTTAGCCGGCGTAGATGTCTTTGGTTTGCCGCTGTCATGAGGCAACATGGACTGGCGCCGCGTCATCTGGAGGGCAACCAGGTCCTTCATTATAGAGTGGAGGGCCTGCCTCTCATCTGCAGAAGATAGTTGGTTGACAAAACACATAATTAGAGAAGATTGGAGCACAGATGGCCTGTGTATGTCAGAAAGAATGATAAGCATGAGCTATTAGGGCCTCGCTCTGCCTTGAAAGGTACATGCAGACAGCTTTTCAATGATCTCTCCCTTGAGTGGTATTGAGACGACCCTGTGGCTGGGTATGAGAAGCAGGAGAGCGGCGCGGTGTGTGTGATATGCCTCTTCCCATGTTTGATCTCAGGGCAAGCTCTGACTTAGCTCTGCTAACTCGAGAAGAGAAAACATTCCCCTTGTGTAGCTTGGACAGACATCATACAGCCCCGGGGCAGCTGAGGGAACCAGACCCCCATCTTTAGGATGCCAAAAACCAATCCTTCACCTAAAAGTGTCTGGAGCAGCAGATTGCACCGTCTTTGTCCTTAGAGATGCTATTTGCTGCGAGCGCGCCTGTTTTTATCTCAAGCTTTGACTAAAACCGAGCACCAAATGTCTGTTTATCATCAGAAATTTGAAGACTTACTCATTCTGACGGTGTTTGCGTGCGTGGTCCGACAAAACCAGTCTTCAGACTTCAGTCCCTGCAGTGCCAAACCACTTACAGCCTGGGGTAGTAAACACAGAAATGAATTAGTTTAATGTATTTGGAGGCAGAGCAGAAGGATGTGAAGCATTTCAGCCGTACAGGATATGAAAATATGATAAAGGGTTATAAGCCAGTGTGAAAGTAATCAGTCCTTAAACCATGACCTTAGTGAGTAAACTTATAAAGAAAAGGTCACAAGTAAGACAGGGTATCAACATAAGAACCCTGATGAATGACGTGACAAAGAAGCTGTACTTTATACTTTTTTGCATGGGATCGAGGCAAATAAACTTTCATCATAGGACTGAATGTGCTTCAGTGAACCATATTTTCATCTGAAACGCAAACACTTTCTCAAGTTAGAGCCCTTCCAGCACGAAGCCGAAGCCTGCAGAACAGACCGAAAGACTTGTTTTTTTTCTGACTGGAAGCCTGAGTGAATGAAAATGTGTGTGCAGCGCATGTGAAAACGTGTGTTTGTCCATGAGAAAGAATGACAATTGGAAACGGCTGAAATTCAAGCTGCACTGGCAGCGCTCGCTCTGGCTCAGTTGACATGTAAAGAATGTCTTTTACGAGGACTTTTCTGCCATTTCAAATATCTACCAGCTTTAAACAACTACGACTACAAGAGTTGCACCGCCCCCCCCCCCTCAGCTGTGCCATGAAGCCTTTGTTGATGTTGACAAGGCAATGTAATCACCCCGACAGTGCATGTGTTACACGCTGAGGCATTTCCTTTGATGTAGAGAAATATTCCCCTCATACTTATAAAAATGAGGCTAACTAATCCAAAAAAACAATAAAAAAAGTGCACAAAGTAAGAAATGAAGCAGATTTACAGCTTGTACAGTTTATAAAGTACACACACACTGCAAAAACAGCCCTGCTAGAAATAAGCCTTATATTCCTAAATCTAGTCATATTTGTCTTGTTATGAGCAAAAATGTCCCAGCCAGTGGAGTAAGAAAGATTTTCTTGACTAGAACTTTTAAAACCAGCAAACTGGTCTGAAAACAGTCTTATTTTTTCTGGAAACAAGGCTTTTTAACCTTAACTGAGTTTTTGCAGTGCATTTAAAAGTACCTCATCTCAACACACATCATCTGATACTGAAGTCAACTTTCTCATTCAAACGGGTAGCATCAGTTTACCAGACTGCGAAACTGGTTTTAACTTAAACATGGTGTAATGTTTCCCAAAAACATAATCTAGAAAATGAAACAATCAGCATGAGTTCAGTGGTGATGTTCAAAAGTGAGTGGTAAGGAGAAGTTGAACTACAAATGAACCCTGATAAAAAAAAAGGGCAGGTCAAACAAGGCCAGAGAAAGAGGATGGAGGCCACAGCCAAGTTTCAGAGAGAAATGGCGACGCGGCAACCTTCAGTACACAAAGTAAGCGGCATCGGCACCTGAGGCAGCTCATTGACTTGGTGGATTTCTGGGTAATAATCACCCACAGGAATGCCGGGCATGTCCGTCTGTGGTTGGCAGAGCGCGGCCCGCACAGCTTTAAAGCTTCCACCACTCTCATGCTGCCCTGCCAACGGAGTGGGCGCCAAAAACTTTCAGCTTAATGACTATGCCATTTTATACTTTATGGAATACCATGAAGTTTACGAAGTGTGAAATTCTCGCCGTTACACCGAGAGCCTTTATCTGGTCCATACCTATGATCTGCTTTCCAAAAATATCAGTAGGGGCCCACCTCTTTGAAGAAAGTGTAAATCTGGCAGCTCATACAATCTCTGGCTGAAAACAACAACACAAAAACTACTCTCTTTTTCCAACTCTTTGTCTCTCAACTGATTCTAATTACTTCCTAAGTGGAATGTTGGGAATTCAATTGAGAACAAGGCTGCACTTGACCAATCGTGTCAGCTGTGCCCGCTTTATTTTCCTTGTATCACATTTCCAGGACTAGCAGGATTTACATGGATTTTCCTCCACCCTCACTCCTCTGTCTGCTTTGAGAGGTGTTTAGTCTGAGGCCTTTTTTCCCAGCCTCGCTCCCTCCGTCTCAGGCCAGGGATGCAGCTGGACTCCGGGCTTCACAGCAAAATCCCCAGGTCTCCTCTCTCATGTTTCAGGTGCACATGTGCTTTTGGTTTAGGGCGGCCCACAACATTTACATATTGAAATCTCGAAAAAGAGATAGCGCTTGCTTTGGTTAAGTTTTAGATAACCTTTTGGAGTGATTTTATGACTAAAATGCACTGAACCATACACCTGATATACAAGCATGACAGACATTATGTGGGCTCCGTGTCTGCATGATAATTATAAAAGTGATGAACACTGAAAGAGAACTCTGCAGCAAATGTCTGCTTTTACTTGCCCATCGACACCAAGATCACTCAAACAAAACAATCAGGGTGGATCCGTAGTGTCGTTCATAAGCACACTGACTCATTTAATAGTCTATAATTTAGAGCTAATGTGGTTGATAGTTTGTTTTTGCTCATCAGAAACAAGTTCAGTGCCAAACCTAACACAGCAGTGTCTTATTTCCTATGAACTCTTCTTTCTGATATATTGGCATAAACAAATGCTTTAAAAAATGTTTAATTTATTAATATTGATGTGCCTCTAAATAGTATGGAAATTGTTATTACTTTTTTTTTTTTTACTGCAGATGGTTTCTTGCTGTAAAAAAAAAGCATACATGATGCATGTACATCCGATATACCTCGTAATAAAACATCGTGGGAGCTGAAGTGTTTATAGTGCCTTCATATGTAAACTTCATATATAGAGTTTAAAGTTTAAATAATATTTAATTTTCTTCACTTTTTACATTGCAGCAGCATGTCTTGTCCCCATCTGTCTGCAAATTGCATGCAACAGCCCTGTTCACGCTCCTGTATCTTTAAGGCCCTGTTTTGAAGGGTCCAGCCTATTTGAATGAGTCAAATATGTCTCTGTGCAAGAAAGCTGCTTATTCTTTGAATGAGGTAAGTGCAGCATTTTAACTTCCAGGTAGAGGCCAACCAGGAAGTAGGAAACCTGCAGTTCCTTGACTGGCTGCTGGAGAATGGAGGCTCCAAAGTGAGTCCATCTCCATTGACTCCTGTGTTAAAATGTTTCCAGTCTGGTTCAACAAATGGTTCTGGTCTCCAAAGATACAATTCATACCCCTGACAACTCTATAGGAGGTTAGTCTTTTTTTTGCATCACATCAGGTACAAATATATAAAGCACTAAATGTATGTATAATTAGGAGAGTGGACTTTTGACTGGCAGCCAGCGATGGCAGTGGCTTGCTGGGACAATTTTGCTACGCTTTGCCCCATATTGACCCCTGAGCAAAGCCTCTGATCTGTGAATAAAGACCAAACAGAGCACAGTTATTCATATTTTACAGCGAATATGTTTTCTGCTGTTAACTTTACCAACAGACCGCCATCACTGGCTCTGGGTTGCCTGGAAGGGTCCGAGGACGAAGCTTGGCCGAGAGCAGGCAGCTTGTCCTAACCAATCAACGGCTATGTGGTTATTTCTGATTACGCCACCAAAACATCATGGGAAAATTCAGCTGCAAATCTTGGCTGAAGGACTTTGCCAGCTGGGTGGTCTGAACAAGCCGGGAACCAACTACCAACTCGGCCATGTGCAACATGTCTTCGGTTCAGGTCTGACAGCCCTCATTTTGGATGTTGTTCCAGCAGCAACACGTGAAAAGTAATATTAAATAGTATAAGTAAATATAAGTTGCTTATATGCCAAGTCAGCCAAGTTAAAATGAATAACTGACTGATATGATGTTGGTGTTCTTCACACAGGTCTGTTCACTCTGACCATTTGCAGTACGAGGGAAAAAAAACCTTCAAAATCACTCTTCACAAAACCTATAGGTGACATCACTGAAACTTAGTTCTTATACAGTCTCTGAGCGACCAAATCTGGCCAAGAGGTAGTAATTATGCAAATAGTGTTTTATGGAAATACAGGAAAAGCGGAAAAAAGTTGGACTGCAGTGAAGGCCTTAGACATTTGAGGAATAATGTCTTCCATAGGTGAATGACTCACTTTCTTGTGAATGTTTGGCTTTGCAAATTTAAGATTTTCTTTTTTTTTCTAAAAAAAAGTTAGGGTTAGGGTCTCCTAACCCTAACCCTATCTGAGCCATTTAAATTTCAAGAATCTGTGCCAGATAAATACAAACTTTTATTGAAAAAGAAAAGGCTACCATTTAAAAGAAGAAAAAAAAAGTTAAACTAAATATTTTAAATGTTGTAATTTAAGTGTCCTGCATTTGGGTTACAAAAAAAAATGTATTATTTCTCCTATATCACATGAATGCAGCACTTCCACCTGTCATTTAACTGTATTTTAGATATTAAGGCCTGGGTGTCACAGAATTTCACAGAACAGCTAAACCAGGACAAGACTGAAGTACTGATCGTCGGTTCAAAAGCCCAGAAAAGAGAAACTGGCCTCTAAACTAAATACATATATATGGAGTAAACCCGAGCAAAGAGGCAAGAAATCTAGGAGTCATATTTGACTCTGATTTTAATTTCAAATCACATGTATGCTGTGTCACAAAAACAGCATTTTATCATTTAAAAAATATTTCCAAGGTGAGGCCGTTTCTCTCTCTCTGAGCAACACGGAGAGACTAATACACTAACTCCTTCATAACTAGCAGGATAGACTACTGTAATGCTCTTCTTACTGGTCTACCCAAGAATACCATCAATCAGCTGCAACTGGTTCAAAACGCTGCAGCGCGAGAACATTAGGCCCATTTTAAAATCCTTGCACTGGCTACCGGTTAGTTTTCGTGTTGATTTTAATGTTCTTTTATTAGTTTATAAAGCGCTACATGGGTTTGCACCAGAGTATATTTCAGAGATGTTTTTATTCTATGAACCAGGAAGGCCCCTCAGGTCCACTGGCTCTTCCTCTTTAGCTGTTCCAGAGTAGAACTAAAACATTTGGTGATGCTGCTTTTAGCCACGATGCTCCAAAACCGTGGAACAGCCTGCCGGAGGATCTGAGAGGGGCTGGAAATGTGGACATTTTTTTTTAAACGTAGACTACAAACTCATCTCTTTGGTCTGGCGTTTATGTAGCATCAAATTTTATAGTTCTATTCTGTTTAACATTTTTTAGAGGTATTTGTTTTATTTATTTATCTATCTCTTGTAATGTTTTTATTATTATTATATTTTATTGTTGTGGACTGATTATTTTTTTGCCTTAATTCTTGAACTTTTATCATTATTTCATTTTAATTAACTATATTGTATGTCAGTGTGCATTGGTCTCCCAGTTTTTATTTTTGTTTTTATTATGCTTATTTTTCAGTCAAAATGTTAAGCACTTTGTATTTCATGTACCTGGATGAAAGGTGCTATACAAATTAGTGGTGAGGAAAAAAAAATCAATATTGCAATATATTGTTGCGCTCTCTGTCACAATAAATAAATCGATAAACTGACGGCAAATATCGATATTTTATTACGACACACATAATGGATTTACGCGATTGTCACCGCACTATTGTTCATGCACTTTAATTTGTCCAGCTGTACAGTGTTAACATTTACAAGCCTAGGAGGCAGTGAGGCACTATATAAATGCACTTTCTTTGTACATTGTATGAAGTTTTGGCATTGAATAAATGCATAACTACAGACGTTTTCCTTTTTATGGGTATTTTTTCTTTTTCAGTCACATATATCGTGATATATCGTTGATGAAATTTCTTACAATATATCGAATATCGTAGATATCGTGTATCGTGATATTATCGTTATCGTGGGCCACATATCGCCACAGTATTGAATCGTGAGTTACCCGTATCGTCCCACCCATGGGTGCAGATCCCGGGGGGGACGAGGGGGACATGTCCCCCCCAATTTCTGAAAAACATGAATTGTCCCCCCCAATAAAAATATCCTAAATTATTCAAAATTGAACAAATGTATTTTCAGAGTTAAAAGGTTGAATATGTAGAATATTTATTAAAAATATATTTCTAAAAAAATAATACATCCACGGTGCGTTTTGACGTGTACAAAATGAAAGTATTGCTACTCCATACATTTATTTTTTTTTAGTCTGAATTAATATTTTTAAAATTTTTGACGGGCTCGATAATGACTTTTTGTCAACGTTCTGTGCTCTTAGCAATGGGTCCTTTTTTTTTTTTTTTTTTTTAGAACTGTTTACCACCATAACTGTGTTAAAACATGATCAGTTAGTTTAAACAACTTGTTTAGGGCTCCATATTTCATCCATATATCAATTGATCGTGCATAAAGTAGTCCCATAGGATAAAAGGAAGATGGTGCTAAGAATTTGAGATGAGTAGACACTACATGCCCAAAACCCTTAAAATGATGATTTACGAATATAACAGTTAAGTAAGCAGTGACACACACTGTTGGCTGTTTAGGACAAATAAACAAGAAAGGTAAGCACAATAAATGATTCCCTGTGCAGTATTTTTTGGCGAGCCTTTACCAATTTATGGCATGGTATGAGTTGCATATTGGCAAAAAATTAAAAATTAAAATCACGTTGGTGTCCCCCCCAATCCTGACATCGGATCTGCACCCCTGGTCCCACCCCTAATACAAATAAAATGTGTTTGATTGATTGATTGATTGATTTACTCACGTGCAAAGGTCAGTAGTTCACCTGTTGTCTCAGGTCTGCAGCAGACCACACACACCTGTCACCGGTGTCACAGGGCGGTGATGACAAGAGTCCAGGTGAGATTCACGTCCATGGATGGAGGTTTAGATATAAAACCCACCGGTGAGCAGGTCCCAGGGCCCCATGGAGGGGATGCTTCCCCCAGCCAAAGGGGGCTTGTCTTCTTCCACGGAAACTTAAGGACACAGTCTCCACAGCAGTCTTTCCAAAGTGGTTAAAAAATGTAAAATTATAATAATAATGAAAAAAAAAAGACGGAGTCAGATGTGAAACCTGCAGATAAAAACACTCCTGTGGAAAAGCATCTACATCCAGCTGCTCCAGCTGTGGCCCAGAGGAGAACTCCTGCACCGCTGCAGCCTCGGATCTTTGGAAAACTCAAATTTCCAAAACATTTTCACAAGTCTCTCCGGATGTCTGCGCTTTCAGGTCCACGGTGTTTCGTGAGCATGTTAAAAACCCAACAAAAACTACACGACGGAGCGCAATAAGGACCGTTTGGCCTGCGTGAAAGTCATTTGAGAGAGTACAGCTCGCCAGAGGGAAAGAGCGGACGATTTCCGTGGTTTCAATGGCCTCTTCCTGCTAACTTTGCAGATTTGCCCCGTCTGTTTTGCAGGTTTGGGTCCAAACTATTCCAGACTGAAGATGTTTTCTTCTCGTGCCTGAACTGCAAATAACTCCATTGTTTTGCCAGTTGGATGAAGATGCAAAACCCCAATCATGTAAAACACAAACAAACCTCAAGGCCTGCCTGGCCTAAAGCAAATGTCCTTATGAGTTTAATTCACAGAGCGCATAAAACTAAACAAACAGGAAAAAACTGCACAAAAATAAAGCCATGAAACATTAATTAACACTAATTGGCTGGTTGATTGTGTCAAAGAATGTTTGGTCTTCAGAAAGCTTGTGCATCCTGCAGTATTCATGAGATAAAAAAATATAGAATTAATAATAATAATAAAAAAATAAAAGTTTCATCATAATTGTTAAATACTAAAGTGTATTTCCAGTGACAGAATCACTAAGTTGTCGTGCAGTGGCTGTAGCCGACGGTCGTCCACAACTTTTCACAATCAAAACAAAGCGAGAAATAATCTTCAACAAATACGTCAAACTTCCTGACAGAACAAATATCACCTCCGGAACCAGATTTTACGCTTCCAACAGGTCGTAAAAGGCGCTCTCCGCGCTCCTGTCCACTGCTGTCCGAGTTCTTGACTTCCCGTCGTCCGTTTGGGTGCAATAACATGGATTTATTCCCGTGGGGGGTTTCTGATAATAAACTATCTAAATTAGCGCCGTACAGTCGCGGGGGCGCGCAGCGACTCGGCGGAGGTCTCTCCTCGGGAGCGCGCACAGCGCTATTAGCGGGGCGGGCCAGCCGTGACGTCAGTGAGGCGTTCAGGACACACGAAAGTGTCGGAAACTTGGCATTGTTTTGCTAAAATTAGAATATTAGAATATTGTGATTTTCTGTAATGCAATTACAAAAACAAAAATGTCATATATTCTGGATTCAATACAAATCAACTGAAATATTGCAAGCCTTTTATTATTTTAATATTGCTGATCATGGCTTACAGCTTAAGAAAACTCAAATATCCTATCTCAAAAAAATAGATATTTCTGGGAATTTTAATCTTAAACTGTAAACCATAATCAGCAATATTAAAATAATAAAAGGCTTGCAATATTTCAGTTGATTTGTAATGAATCCAGAATGTATGACATTTGTTTTTTTTTTTAAATTGCATTACAGAAAATAAAGAACTTTATCACAATATTCTAATTTTCTGAGACAGTCCTGTATATGTGTAAATGTAATTTTTTTCTCAACAAACTGGAAACATCACACCATACACTTTTGTTTTCTATGGAAGAGTATTAGGGCCAGGCAGGAGAAAAATAAAAATAATATTTTAGAGGAACCTGGATCTGTTTGATAATTCTGCCCCACACGATGTTTCTGAAAGCAGTTATATCAGCATTCTGGGAGGTGATTGGTCCTTACAGCCATCATTAGCTTCCAAAACTTGCTGTTGAATCTCAATATAATACTAGTATTAATATGTTTCATAAATAGTCATATAATTCATGCAACAGCTCAAAAAACAGTTTTAATAACACTAACTCAATATCGGAATCAAATCTTGACATTTGAATCCATCCCCAGCCCTACTGCCGAAAAGCAATTAAAGCTATAATAATTTTGAGACGATGTATAATATTTACATACACACACAAATACTCTGGGGAAATTGATATACCGTATGTCAATATCTGCAGCATCTCTCTGATGCACAGGTAAATAAACTTAATACTGATAAAGGCACGCATGATATTAAGTATATTCAATTAGTTGAAAAATTATACTTTCACATATTCTGCAACCTCTGTTCAAAGCTTTCTAAGGAACCTTGTGGGTAATATCCCAGTTTCCACACTTCAATTAATAAATTATACATAATACGAAATCAAAAAGTAAAACCAACACCAGCATTTTATTTATTTATTTTCCAAAAGCATGTAAGAAAAAAAAAAGAAAGAAACCAGAAAAAAAGAAGAATATGCACAAAATGATTGTGTATATTGATGTAACAAGGAGGGGGCGTTCACATTTTTTTTTTTTAACAATCAATAATACAACCAACCAACAGAGTGAAGAGGGAACAGAAGTGAAAAACCTAAAAACACAGTTCAAGTGTCCTTTTTCTGTAAGGCCACCTTAATCCACAGGTCAAGTCGTCTTTATAGAATACCGTCGCAAAGATCGTACATTTGAAAAG
Source organism: Cololabis saira (assembly GCF_033807715.1). NCBI lineage: Eukaryota > Metazoa > Chordata > Actinopteri > Beloniformes > Belonidae > Cololabis > Cololabis saira. Next base: position 9,297,311 of record NC_084607.1, read on the forward strand.
TCTCGGTGATGAAAGAAATTACAATTAAGTCAACGTTAAGTCTATCGTAAAAATAAAATGACTCACAGATTTAACAGTAAAACATTACACTGCAATCATTCACCTGAGCCTCTTGGCACCAGTGTAAAATGTACCTTGTTTGCTCTAATACATTGAGAAGATTCAGATTTTTGCTTTTGTACCTTGGCGAACTGCTAACAGGAAAAAAAATTTAAAAAAATAAATAAAATAAAAAGACAGCATTCGTGGATACAATTCTCTTGAGTTTAAAGCATTCCCTGGGATCCAGAGGTTTGTTTTAAAACAACATAAGAAAACATACAATGCATTTTATACGTGGATAGAAATAGTTGTACAGGAAAATTGACTGCTGGTTGGGTGAAGTAATATTATGTGAGACTTGAGAGCAAAAAAGGGTCTGTTTTTGAAACGGCTTGAATTGAGGACTTCCTAGTAAGGATCTGTGCACTCCAAGTGCACCAGAAAAAGTAATAAGGTTAGCTCGTCATTTCTAAGGCTTCTTTATTTTTATAAGTTTATTTATTTAAAAAAAAAAAGTATCTACTTAAGTTCAACTCTTTCCCACACAGCATTCTTAGATTCACAGTAAACCTTCAGCCATAAAAAGTACTTTGTATTATTCAAGTGTCAGTGGTATTCAGATTTTATCATGTTTTAATGGTTTTAAACTGTGCTGAATATGTGTGTATATATTTATACACACACATACATAAACACACCTGTGGAAATCTTGTTTAAGTGGATTCTCTTAGGTTTTGAAATTTAATATGATGGAGAGTAGTCGGTTTGCAGCAGCTGCACCTGCAGCCTGAGGCAACATTTTTTAAAACATTGAGTAAAGGCTAAGTGAAGTTCATGGGCACATTTCTACTCCTCTGCTCACGCTAGACACTACTGTCACTCTTTCCCCAGCAGGGGGTGCTCTGCCCTGGGTCTTGCATGCAGCATGCAGGCACACATCAGGGGACCAAGTGGAACAATCTACTTATCTATTGTTAATCAGTATTAAGAAAAAAAAAATAGGTCCAATTACTAAGCTGTATGACAGGAGATACGAACAGGAAGGCATTCATTTAAAAGGGAACTCTATTCACTCTTACTGGGTGGAACAGGTGGACACCGATTGGAGAGGCTACATATATGTTTCAAACTACTCAGCTTTATCAAAATACTACACAGGGAAAACCAGTTGAAGACATGAACGACACAGATGCGTCAAGAAACAAAAGGAGCAAAGTTGTTGAATCGCCCCTGACGCTCAGACTCGGCTTTCAATGAACCAAATGTTCAAAGTTCCTCGTAAAAAGTTTCATAAGCGAGCTTGAAGATTTTTTTTTTTGAACATTTTGTCTGGTGATCATATACGTTTGTGCAACACAAGAGTACAAGAAGGGTGGAGAACGTTCACTAATCACAAACTACAGCTCTATGTACAGATACTTTACAAAAAAAAAAAAAGAAAAAACAATCGGAGAATTCCATTACAATTTCAACAATAAAAGCACAGAGAAAATCTATTTTTGATTTTCTCTTTAAGAAATAGTTTGCTATGCATCGATAAAACCAAACCATTCACAACACAAGAGGTCAATACAGTCATAAAATAAGGCTATCAAGACCCAGTCATACCAACATGCAAGGATAAGACTCGAAGTGGTCATTAAAAACAAGAACCGGGGGATGAAGTGAGTAGTAATAAAAGTAAACCTAAAAATTCGACGTGAGGTGAGCTGTTGCCGATGTGCACGGTTCTTATACAGTACTCTGTACCCTGTTTGTTCCCTAAATATATGAAACCAGACAAACTTGTCTGACACAACTGTCATAGTATTGAGGATTATTCTGATTGTTTGAATGGGTTAGACTTTAAAATTTCTGCATTTTCCTAATTCTTGGTTGAATATTGACCAGTGCATGCTCCACTGGAAAACACTGATGCTCTGAAACCCCTCTGAAATGTATGCCCGATTATACAATGAATATATTCCGAATAGAAAAATGGGTGCAAGACTAAAATAAAAAAAAAAAAAAAAAAAAAAAAAAAAACGTACAGTACAGACCAAACGTTTGAACACACTTCCCCATTTGTTTGAAGGAGAAGGTGTCTCCAAACCTTTGGTCTGTACTGTATACGTTACACTTCCCATACCAGAGAAGGCTTTTGGTCACAATCAACTACCAATTCCAAACATGAAATTGGAAAATAAGCGAATTTATCAGCAAAATTGATCTCTAAATTATTGTAATGACTGCCCAGTCATTTCCAAGACATTTGTGCATGTGCCTTTTGTGGTGGCATTCAAAAAAAGCATGTGAGCATGTGGTTGATTTAAATGTACCCCAGCATAAGAGGCAGGTGTTTATCGTAACACACTGGAGGTGTCAGGATGAGAAAAAGAGGAGGAAGGTGTTAGATGGGACGCGGGCAGACACGATTATGGCGTCTTTGTTATATTATCTGTCTCCTTGGAGGCCCAGAGCTCTTTGTGCTGCTTGCGTCCAAAACCCTCATCGTAGTTTCCTCTGCTTTTGAAAAGCTGCTGGAAGTGGGGTTTGCAGTAAAACTCGCCTTGAAGAGCCGCAAAACTGCCAAGGCTGCCGAAAGAGGAGGAATTACAGAGTTATTTACAAAACAAAGAATCTGGAAAAAAAGGAAAAATTAGAAGACTCCTAAAAAGTAATAAATAAAGACAGTGAATTAATTATATGTATATAAATATTCACCTGAGTTTGGCGTTGCAGTGCTTGCAGCAGAAACAAGATGAATGGAAGATCAGGTTGTTGGCAACCAATCTCTCCATTGGGTAAACGGTCTTCTGACACGTTTGACACACTTCCTTTTGGGTCTTGAAGCTGAAGGACTGAACCCATAAAAAAAAAAAAATAGCGTTTAGTACCACACACAAAATTTATCAGAGGTATAGGTAATAGAATCCCTGAAGATGAAAACCAATTGCTTATAAAAAGGAGCAGAACACCCTGTTTGAGCCCCGTTTGCTCTCTTGTGAGATCAAAAGGATGAGGAAAGTGCAGCGGAGCACAAAAATCATACACAGATGAATAAACAGCCGTGAATAAAAGGATGTCACAGAAAAATACACAATGTACATTCACCTTTGAGCGATGAACAGGTTTTTCTTCGGTGGCGCTTCTGGTGTCCTGGGAAGAAAGGAAGTAAAAAAAACAATTTAACATCTGAAGACACTGTTGACATTGCTCTCGTGCCATATAACCTCCATCTACCCGGTCAGACAAACATTAAGAACTGTGTCAAAACCAAGATTTCATATCTGTCCTATCAGGTTATGACAAACAGAACATTTTCCAATGATTGCAGTGTACTCTTTGTACCTTTTACCTACTTGTTTACCTTGACAATCTGATCTATTTCCCTCTGCTAGTTCCCTTTCATTCATCTGTCTCTTTTCACCCCGGGGAGAGGATCAGGTGCCTTCTGTCTGGTCATGTGAGCCGAGCTGTGGCCTGCTCTGCGTGGAGCTGCCCTCCGCAAAGCACAGTCACTCAGAAACAGATTTCCAATTGCAAAATTTAAAATGGTAGTAATAGACTCCCTGATAAAATAACATAAATTGTCACTAGAGCTGCCCATCTTTATTTTTAAGCTCTTCGTCAAGTAAATAATGATGGAAATGTGCTAGTTTATTATTTTTAAGTCTTGATGTTTTTAAAAATCATATAACACAAGTGTGACAGGAACAATCGAATGATTTCTGAGGCCCTGAGAAGGAGAAAAAGAAAAACACACGTTGTTGAAAGTGACACTGTAGTTATGGCTCCATCTGCCCTCTGAATGACTGAAGGGAAAGGCTTGAAGCATTATCATTTGTTTATCTAAGGATAACTACTAATTCAACGAGATAATAAACACAAAAACATTCAAAAAAGGGAAGAGAAGCCTCTGTGGAGGAGGTAGAGGAAAAGTTCAGTGCAGACTTTGCTGAAAGCCTGTTATATAAGACAATTTGGCTGGAGCTAGGGACAGGGTGGAGCTAGATGGGATGGGAAGGTGTTAGACCTTCTACCAGGGTTGTAAAGAAAGTTATGGCCCACGTATATGCAAAAGCAGGAGAAACTACTGGAATCTAAATTTGTGGTAATTTTCTCTCTAAAAACACATGTCAATGGCATAATCAGATTAACTGCTGTTGTGCATTAACAGGCGTCATTGCAATACAGAAGTCCTGCTCACTGAGGTGCAACATTTCCCCTGGTCTGAGTAACTAGACATTAGAATCAAAGCAACTAAATGAGGGGAAAAAAATAAAAAAAATAAAAATCTGACAGTTCCAGCTTCAGTTTGCCATGCTTCTTCTGTCATATTGCCCTGCCTCTTCTGTACATCACTCAGGAGTTTGCCTCCCATTGGTTTTTGGGTCTCTGATCAGTAATCAACACAGCATAAATCCTGCCTGTAATTTGCGTACTATTTTCTGACACGGCTTCATTAACGTATCACTTTACAAATGAGCTAGAGGCGTTGCCTTCACTTATGAAAACCGGATGACATGTTTTGAAATGGCAAGTTTAAGTACAGTGAGGCCACACAGCTTCCTGCAGATGCAATCGCATCTCAACCGTCTCCTCATCCTCTTGAGAGCAGTTCATTTGTAGCTGCTGGCTACCAGACAGATCACACTCTTCTCGTAATGCACCAGACTGAATGCTAGACCGCTTCCTGTTGTTATTGTGCAACTGCTCAGTCAGGAAAGATACTTTGATCTTCTTTAAAAAGTTTGAATGTGTACAGATCTTATATTACATCTTTACAGATTATTTGTAAGCAATTCTCTTTTTGAAATGAAACCATGACATTAATGTAGCCATAAAAAGAAAACTGATAACACTGAGGGGAAATGCTTGCCAATATATTCCTGGTAAAAACAACCCTGCAAGATCAGATGGTATGTTCGGGACAGGCATGCACTCCAAACATGTACACTCTGCAAGACTTCAACTTGTACAATCTTGTCTTCTTTTGCCTTATATGTACATACGTCTCAGCTGCCACAAAACAGCCTGAATGCGGCAGGAAGCTGTTATGACACATCTAGTTTCCTCCGTCTTGCCGAGTCCCAACAGAGGTAATTAAAGTTTTAGTATACTTCGTCCAGAAATTGGTACTTAACCACTTAATAAAAGCACTGGAAAACAATGATTTCTTTGATACCATTCAAAATATATATTAGTCTTTCAGACGAATTAATGGAAAATGAAATTTGGGTAAAAGAAAAAGCCATTATGAACATAGAACAAGGTGTTTGTTATCAGGGATTATAATGCAATTCATTAGTTCTGCTTTGTCCAACACAGAACTGTGGAGCAATCTGACATACCAATGTGAAGCTGGAGCCAGCTGGAGTGTGGTTATCTAACCAAAGAGCACTTTCAGCCAAGTGTTCAAATCTTCTTACAACAGAGCCTCAACTCTTAGCTCACAGCAACAGTTCCTCAAACTGAGCCCTCACATCGGTATTAATCTCACCTGCACGTGTCAGCCTGCATGTGTTCACACTGCAAACACCCAGGAGCATGTTGTCGGAGTGCAACGGGCTCCCCTGTGGGGGTTAATTTGCTCAGAGGAATAGTCCAACTCTCACTTCTGTTTGGTAAATGAGAGGCCACGCTTCAGACTGGATTTTACACTCTGGTTTTTAAAACCAACGACAGACATGAGTTACTTCAAGCTAGTTTTGAAAAGTTCCGATTTAAAAAAAGCTCAATTCTCTTAAAAAATAGCCTATATTGGTCATTTGTAACAGATAACTTCCACTATAGATGAGATGGGTTTTAAATTAAACCTTAATTTCAAGGTTTTTCTGCAAAAAAACAAAACAATTCTACATTTTTCTATTATGCATGTAGAAGCAGAGTTAAACACCAGACACCTTCAAAATGCCCCCCCGTCACCACTATTTATTTATTTATTTTTTAAATCAGAGGATTAAATGCAAATTAAACTTGCCTGACAGATCAGACCCACATCTATACGGATGTAGGGTCTGAAAACAGCCAATAAGACCTCCCGATTCAAGGTCAACAGTTTATCAAACAGCCGTTATACGCAGTTGGTTAGCACTATGACCACTTTGAGCAACAAACAAAGTGACTTATTCAGAAGGAAAACGAGTCAATGGGAGAGTGTGTTGCGTAGAAGACTCAATGAACTTCTGCCGTAACCAGTCAGCAAATATATCTACCTTTTTAGGTTTATGTTGCTTTTACAACACTGTTCAATATTTACTCCTTTGCTCGCTTGGTCATGCTCTAGTTTTCTTTAGCATCACTACTTTCCAGAGTTTCTTGGTTGCATTTGCCATAATGTTCACTGTACTAGCAAAATGTTTCTTGATAAACACTTATTGCAAGAAAAAAGTGATATGGGAGAGCAAAGTTACTTTACTATGTTTTTTCCCTGAATAGCAGGTAAGGGGGAGTTAGATGGCAATTCCTAAAAATAATCAAATACTCCTTCAAATGAAATTGAAACTGATGTTTTGAAATGCTGTCTATCACAGCATTTCTGCACAGGTTAGAGTATGTTGTTGGGATAAAAGAGAGAGCTCTAGGCTGGTTTAAATCACATCTATCTGACAGATTCCAGTTTGTTCATGTTGATGAAGTGTCTTCAGAGCAGATGAGGGTCTGCTATGGTTTTCCTGCAGGGTTCAGTGCAATCTTGTTCAGTTTATACATGCAGCCCTTGGGAAGTATTTACCCAGAAGCACTGCATACATTTTCATTGCTATGCTGATGATATGCAGCTGTATTAGTCTATGAAGCAAGATTAAACTGTTAGCCAACCTTCAGGCAGGTCTTAGGGACATCAAGGACTGGATGTCCACTCAGTTTTTGCTTCTAAAATTCAGATGAGAGATTATTATTTTTTTGTCCCGAACACCTTCCAAAGGGATAAGATGGTGTTGCGATGGCCTCCGGTGCTACTGGGGGGAACCTTTTTTCAATCAGGATTTGTCGTTTAAACAGCATGTTAATCAGGTTTGTAAGACAGTGTTTTTCGATCTTCGTAATATATCGGAAAGATTACAAGCAACCGCTCCCAGAGTGATGCAGAAAAACTAATTCACACATTTGTATCTTCTAGACAAGATTACTGTGTAATAATGTATTATTAGCAGGATGCACTATTACTACAGAACCAACTACCAATTTGAGTTAAGGAGGCCGACACCACCTCCACCTTTAAAACCAAACTTAAAAACATGTCCGTTTAGTAGGGCTGGGCGATATATCGAGATTTTAATATATATCGATATATTTTCAAACACGATATGGTATGAGACAATATCGTTTATATCGATTTAAAAAAAAATTTTTTTTTTTTTTTTTACATTTTTTTTTTTAATGATTTTGATATAGCTTATTTTGTGACAAATTGACTTGAATGTTTTATTTGAGATTTGCACAAATGTTTTGTCATTTGCACAACTGTCAACCTCAGTGGAAAAGTCTGCCTGTTACTGTCTACATTGTATTAATTGCACAGTGTATTTTAATTTAATTGTTATGCAGGAAAGGGATATTTGTTTTATTTTATTCAAGAAGCATTTTTATTCTATATATGCAGGCAGTTTATTTTTATTTCATTTGTTTTATACATTTTGATATTGTGCAGACCTCTGTTAATAAAGGAACCTGTGTGACATTTGGCACGAGGCTTTGTATTAAAACTGACTGTTTTTTTAAGGGTTTGCCTCAGAAAAAAATTAAGCTAACAGAGATGCTATGCTATAATGCTTTGGGGGAAACCCCAATTAAGGCACAGAAAAAATATCGAGATATATATCGAGTATCGCCATTTAGCTAGAAAATATCCAGATATGACTTTTGGTCCATATCGCCCAGCCCTACCGTTTAGTAAAGCCTTTAAGGGGTGTCGGACCCCAGTCCTCGAGGGCCGCAATCCTGCATGTTTTAGATGTCTCCTTGCATCAACATACCTGATTCAAATTAATGGTCGTCACCAGCTTGTCATCAAGGTCTGGACAGCTCTGTTGGTGTCACAGCTACTTTTATCACGGTGTGCTGAAGCAGGGAAACATCTGAAACATGCAGGAATGTGGCCCCAAACTCTAGTGTGTAAGGGCCAGTAGTCATAGCTGCAGCTACAGAACCAGATTAGAGCAGCTGGTGTTAAATATAGCTTCATTGTAGATATGCTGCCATAGGCCTACACTGCAGGGGGGCACCAACATGATCCACTGAGCAGTGCCCCTCATCCCTGTTTCTCTTTCCTTACTTCAGATCAACCCTCTGGTATTAATTAGAAGTAGCTCATAACCAACCTTGCTGACCTGCAGTCCCACCGTCTGACCATCCCAGAGCTTCCACCTGTGTGTATAGATGTCTGTTGGAAATCTGCTGACATCTTGACCTGCAGTCCCCCCCTCTGACCAGCTTAATGTCTGCTGTCTAAAGCCGTTTATATCGTCATCCCTGTAGTACAAAAATGTACCATTGTGTCTGTTTCTCCTCTCTCCGTTCTTCAGTCTGTCAGTCTGATAACCTTTTCTCTGCTCTGCCCAGCTGGCCTTCACTCCCCACTAGGGGAGTTTTTATCTGCCATTGTTTATGTAATGATTGCTCAGAGGTCAATCACACCACAGACCAGAATCATAGAGTATAATTATTCAGTTTTCCATCACTATGTCCTGTGTGTTACCAGCATGAGAGGCAGGTAACACAAAGCTCCAATACTGGTTTCAAAAGAGGCTGAAGAGAGGGTGGGGTCAAATGGCTGACCCCCCCCCCCCACCAAAACCATCTGCTGCAACCAGAACTGCAAAGACATGGTTGAAAAGAAAACTTTTGTACTGTGCCTCTGTGGTATTTTGACCAAAGCATGCTAAAGATATTTGATTAAAACTGAAGGAAATTTTGTAGAGTTTCAAGAAAAAAAGAATAAATAAATAGAGTAACAGGGGTCTCCATAAACAAGTCCCAAGAAGTCTTTCAAGAGTTACAATGGTGAAAGATCAACATCTTCTTGAACTTGGGAAAAGTTATCTTTACCTTTTCCTCTTGTAGCGTTGAAGACAAAACACTAGATAATCCCCACCACGTCTTAAATTTATCATCCCACTGTGCTGCACTATTCACCACAGCGAGACCTTTCAAGGACTACATAAACAGATGTCGTCTGTAATTTATCAAATATAAGGTCTGCATCGTCTCTTACTCTTTATTTTTAGAAGCGTAATCATAGCATAATCGGACAAATAGAAAGAATAAATGTGAAGCACCTAATCCTAGAAACACAAACAATATTAATTAAGCCCTTTTATTAGCTATCAAGCTGTTAAAAAAAAAATAATAACATCCGACAACAATTTCAAGACCAGACCAATTTTGCAAGGTACATGTTATTTCGCAACTCTGTTTGAACTTGCAAGCCACTTTGAAAATACCTGTTACATAGAAGATAAAAAGCATCTTTAGTTCAGTCAATAACGCTAAATATCCAAAAGCCAAGCAAGTTATGTAGACAATAAGATCTTGGAAGGGAAAACACACTCGTGACTGAAAGAGGTCAATAAACTTTTCTGTGATACAAACAAATGCTGATCATGAGGTTGAGACACTTGACTGACTGGATTAATGCTGGATGAAATTCTCTCATTCATGAACATTTAGTTGAAGATTCACCACACCACTGAGCAGAGTAATCATATTTGATCAGCCACTTCTTCTGTTCCCTTCCCTTTTTTTTAACCTCTTACATGTACCAGACAGTGATGGAGCATTTCTCTGCAACAGGAACCAGAGGTTGTCCATTGCATGCCTGCATATCTGCTTTGTCAGCTGACCCATACTTGTGTTTCTTTGTTGTTTTTTTTATTTCAAAATTTCGATTGAACATTCAGACAAAATCTTTACGAAGTTATATTAATATAGGGTTATGAAGAATGTTAAACAAAAAACAAGGGCTGTAACTAACATCTGGTGATTATATGTGATTATTTTTTCTGACTGAGAATTTAAAACCAAATTAATCCATGGTGGTTTGTGTGAAAATCGGCAAATTTTTACAGGCCATTGCCAAAATAATAGTGGAGTAATTTTCAAGCAGCAGGTTAAAAAAATAAATAAATCCATACTAAAAACCTAATAGTTGAAGTTGAACCCTAAACCTTGTATAAAATCTACAATTAACTAAAATTTGCATGCATCTTTTGTGAGAATCAGGCCGCTTTCAGATGAAAAAAAGTGATGTTGACTTTCAATCTGTTACTAACAGTAACTTCCCCTCATTTAACTTCAAACGTTGTCTTTGCTCAACGTTTAGTTCCTTTTTTAAAACAACTGCTCAAAGTCCCAATTAAATGGCTGAGATCCTTTTATCTCTGACTCCGCTATATATTCAATACTCGGCACTTAATTTATTTAAAAGTTTAAATTCATAAAATCAGATACTGAATGACAAAATTTGAGGCTGTGCTTCATGAGAATGCAACATGTCTAATTTCTGTGCATAGACCATAAACCACATGATGCTGGAGTGTTGAAGACATGAAAGATGATAGCTGGTGCAGGTATGCTGCAGCAGCTGGACTTTTTATGTTTTTTTTCTCTCTTAAATTTAAAATAACAACCATTGAGAGCCTGTGTAAAAATATGTTAAAGGCATGAAACCTGTGTTGACTTGACAGAGGGAGATTTTGCTGCCTTCAGCAAATCTGTGAAGGTGAGGCGAAAACACCCATATGTGCTTCACCTGATCAGATCTTATCTGGAGAAAAAGGTACATTTCACAATCAAATTCTTCTCTATGGAATTCAGGACAACATGCCTCATCCAGTCTTGGGGGAGATTTAAAAAAGAAAAAAGAAAGAAAAAAAAAAAGCAACCAAAAAACAAAACAGAAACTTGCATGCAAATATCTGCTCTGCAATCACAGAAAACTTTCCACTACAAACTTAGCAACTTTCTGAGACAGGAACAACCTGGGGCAACTCAGGAACAGAAGGTTTACTGTTTAACACTATGTCAGTCAATAAAGGCACTTCTAGAAGTTCTAAATACTTGGAAATGTGACATATCGGATATCTGCCGATTACACTGTGGGAAGTGATAATAATATGAAGGATTGCATGTTGTTTAGGCTGAGAGGGACCGAAAAGGGAAAAAAACTAAATGTGAGTCATACGGATCTCAAATTCAAACTAAACAGGAAAGGATAGGAAATTAGACTGCCAAAAGAACAGTGAAGCTATTACAGTTCAGTTTCTTCTTTTGCAGTGATTAAATGACACCAGACAACTCTTGTCATCTCACGAAGACTAGTGTGTTGTTGCTCTGGTAAAACATCCAGCCATTTGGTTACAACTCAAGAAGGGTGTCTGAGATTTGTTTTACAAATGAACTTCTTCGGGTAAACGAAACAAATGAAATATTTCAAAGTGAAAGGAATAGGCTTGTCTGCTGTGTTTAGAAAAAGAAAACTAGATTTAGTGAGCCTAAAATGAGTTTGCATTCCCCACAAAAAAAAAGCAAAGCAACAACTTTCTTTTCAGATTTGTGTGCGTTTATCTGTGCTGGCTGGAAAAACGATGCTCTCACACAGCTAATTTGGCTTGCAAAAATCGAGTATCATGTACAACAATATACAAAATGAATAATAAAAACACATCTATTGGAAGCCAAAACATAAACAAAGGCATTTAAATGCCATGAACTTGGTGGAGACCTATTTACTTCTGTTTCTCACATCTGACAGCAAAGGTTCCATGTAAACATATGGCACCTCCAGCATGAACTGCAAATCAGGATTTTGAGCCGTTAATGGTAATTGTTCGACAGACGAACATATGGTCTAATCAAATAGTCTTCACTGCAGCTTTGGAAGACGTGCTTTGTCTGGAGCCTTATTGTTTATCTTTTTTAGGTCAAACAAAGATACACGACAGACAGACTCTCAAAAACACCAGAATGATGACACACACGAGCCAATGGAACAGGGTGTCAATCTGTGCTGTCAACTCCTGCTGTCAATCCACACTGATGATAGCAGGAAAACAAGCGTATACTTACTTAAGCCTTGTGGCCATATGCTTGGGGTAGTAATTACAGACTGCGGAGGCTTGTGGTGCCTCAGATGGATAAAAAAAACGTGGTTTTACAATAAAAACAAAGGAAATAAATCTGTTTTCTTTTGCTGGGGTAAAGAGTTGTAATGTAAAGCTTGTAGGCGAGTTTGCACGCTTCAGTGGAGATTTAGAAAAGGACCACTAGTTAAAGTTCAGTGTCTGAGTGATTAACAGGTTGAGGTTGTTTTGTTTTTTGGGCCACATATCTTAATCTTAAAATGTTGTAGGTGAGGTGATGCCAGTTAATAATCAAGTAAGTAAATCAAGTCTAGTAAGGTTTATAAAATATAAATAAATGCTTTCAACCATTACATAAACCAGGATACCAAACTGCATGCACCGTTCATTCAAAATCTTATGTTTTAATTATTATTATTAAATAATATATACATTATTATTATATTTTTTTAGATAGCTGGTTTAAATGAGTTATATAAACCACAGTAGTTTGGACTCAACATTTATCCCACAGTCTGAAAAAACAAAATACAAATGAACCGTTGAAAACCTGCACATTTCTGTTAATATTTGAGCAGAAGGAAGGCTGGTGGAATAAAAGCTTGCCTTTGTTGACAGTGCATTGTTCACAAAAGTGAAATAAATGTGTTTTGTCGATGTTAATTAGCCACCAGGCTAGCAACCAAGCAGACAGGACAGTGTTGGCGTGTTAAGGCTGATTTATGGTTCTGCGTTACACCGACGCAGAGCCTACGGCGAAAAATACGCGGCGACGCGCTCCATACGCGTACCATACGCCGTCGATTTAACGCAGAACCATAAATTTAGGCTTTATGGGAACACGGGTGTTTAAATTATCGACATATTTCAGAGCAAAAATCAAATAATATTGGCGCACATAATAAAGGAGCCCCTGAATGGCTAAACCTTCCCAAAATAGACGGACATCATCGCCTCACACACAATAAAAAAAACAAAAAAACCCAGAGAAGCAGAAGGGAGGAGAGGCTGCAGACACACGGTGCAAAAAAACCCCAAAAAACACTCACCATCTGGGCTGCTTTGTCTGCGATGCGCTGGATGATAACGCACAAACAGTTAACTGAGAAGATAGAGGCGGGTAGTTTGTCCTGCTCGCTGTCGTCTGAGAGGGCTTTGTGGTGTTAGATGAGCTGCTGCCGGCGAGTTTGTAGCTCCACTCAGTCCGCTGCTCGTCTTTTCTCCTCATGAGGATGTCGCACCTTATTGGTTCCCATCTGCCCCTGACGCCTTCACGGCCGCGTCGGACAAATCAACCCCACCATGCAAGTCGAAGACCTGTTTACAGTATTAGAAGTATCGCAAATTGCTTTATATTTTAAAGGATTAAGTTATTATGACTGTTAAGTAATAAAGTGTGTATTTTTTTGTTTAAATAGTGGCTCTGTTTATAAGCCATGTCACGAATATTCATATAGTCGCCAAATTTCTCATTCAATTGAACATATCATCCGTTTCCTTTGTCATGGTTTTAGTCTGAATACTAATGTCACACAATTTCACGGATTCTCGATCTAAAATAGCCTAAAATATTCATTTTTTAATAGTTTTCTTCTATGCAATTTATGCAATGAATAAAAGTATATTCTTGCTTTCACATGTTTGCAAAAAAACTAGACATTTCTAAATACACAGGCCGTTATGGTTGGATTGTTACACACTCAGGTTTATTGGCCAACTTTGAACATGCCAGACAGGGAATTTGACTCTCAATGGCGCTCACTGTACAGTAAATAGGCAAATGATCTTATTAACATATATACAATAAAAAACAGTGAAAGGTGCAGCAGTATGATGTAGACATGGTTAATGAAAGGTGCATTGTTACAGCATATGATTTAGGTTAATTATTATTATTACTATTATTATTATTATTATTATTATTATTATTATTATTGCACAGTGATTGATTACTCTGAGACTCTGACTGTTGAGTGTGTGTAGCTGATGTAGATGAAAACAACTGGAAATTCTCAACTTCAATAGTATCACTATAGTGACAGTTTATGTCTAACTGCCACTCTGGATCAATTATTGTGTTTTGAAATAATAAAAGATATGCTTGGTAAAAAGGGATATCTTTATTTAAATATTGGTTCTGTTTATAAGCCATGTCACGAATAACCATATAACAGCCAAATTTCTCATTCAATTGAACATATCCATTTCCTTTGTCATGGTTTTAGTCTGAATACTAATGTCACACAATTTCACGACTTCTCGATCTAAAATAGCCTAAAATATTCATTTTCTAATAGTTTTCTTCTATGCAATTTATGCAATAAATAAAAGTATATTCTTGCTTTCACATGTTTGCCAAAAAACTAGAAATTTCTAAATACACAGGCCGTTATGGTTGGATTGTTACACACTCAGGTTTATTGGCCAACTTTGAACATGCCAGACAGGGAATTTGACTCTCAATGGCGCTCACTGTACAGTAAATAGGCAAATGATCTTATTAACATATATACAATAAAAAACAGTGAAAGGTGCAGCAGTATGATGTAGACATGGTTAATGAAAGGTGCATTGTTACAGCATATGATTTAGGTTAATTATTATTATTACTATTATTATTATTATTATTATTATTATTATTATTATTATTATTATTATTATTATTATTATTATTATTATTATTATTATTGCACAGTGATTGATTACTCTGAGACTCTGACTGTTGAGTGTGTGTAGCTGATGTAGATGAAAACAACTGGAAATTCTCAACTTCAATAGTATCACTATAGTGACAGTTTATGTCTAACTGCCACTCTGGATTAATTATTGTGTTTTGAAATAATAAAAGATATGCTTGGTAAAAAGGGATATCTTTATTTAAATATTGGTTCTGTTTATAAGCCATGTCACGAATAACCATATAACAGCCAAATTTCTCATTCAATTGAACATATCCATTTCCTTTGTCATGGTTTTAGTCTGAATACTAATGTCACACAATTTCACGACTTCTCGATCTAAAATAGCCTAAAATATTCATTTTCTAATAGTTTTCTTCTATGCAATTTATGCAATAAATAAAAGTATATTCTTGCTTTCACATGTTTGCCAAAAAACTAGAAATTTCTAAATACACAGGCCGTTATGGTTGGATTGTTACACACTCAGGTTTATTGGCCAACTTTGAACATGCCAGACAGGGAATTTGACTCTGGTTATTTCGCTCACTGTACAGTAAATAGGCAAATGATCTTATTAACATATATACAATAAAAAAAAGGTGCAGCAGTATGAGGTAGGTATGGTTAATGAAAGGTGCATTGTTACAGCATATGATTGAGGTTATTATTATTATTATTATTATTATTATTATTATTATTATTATCAGTAGTAGTAGTAGTAGTAGTATTTGTATCATTATTGTTATTATTACTATTGCACAGTGATTGATTACTCTGAGACTCTGACTGCTGAGTGTTTGTAGCTGATGTAGGTAAAAACAACTTGAAATTCTCAACTTCAATAGTATCACTATAGTGACAGTAGTTATGTCTAACTGCCACTCTGGAATAATTATTGTTTTTTGAAATAATAAAAGATATTCTTGGTAAAAAGGGATATCTTTATTTAAATATTGGTTCTGTTTATACGCGTTGTCACGAATATTCATATAGTCGCCAAATTTCTCATTCAATTGAATATATCATCCATTTCCTTTGTCATGGTTTTAGTCTGAATACTAATGTCACACAATTTCACGAATTCTCGATCTAAAATAACCTAAAATATTTATTTCTTAATAGTTTTCTTCTATGCAATTTATGCAATAAATAAAAGTATATTCTTGCTTTCACATGTTTGCCAAAAAACTAGAAATTTCTAAATATACAGGCCGTTATGGTTGGATTGTTACACACACAACTTTGAACATGCCAGACAGGGAATTTGACTCCGGTTATTTTGCTCACTGTACAGTAAATAAGCAAATGATCTTATTAACAAATATACAATTTAAAAAAAAGTGAAAGGTGTAGCAGTATGAGGTAGGCATGGTTAATGAAAGGTGCATTGTTACAGCATATGATTGAGGTTATTATTATTGTTATTATAATTATTGTTATTGCACAGTGATCGATTACTCTGAGACTCTATGACTGTTGAGTTTGTAGCTGAAAACAACATGAAATTCTCAACTTCAATAGTATCACTATAGTGACAGTAGTTATGTCTAACTGCCACTCTGGATTAATTATTGTTTTGAAAAAAATAAAAAATATGCTTGGTAAGAAGGGATGCACAATTTTGAGATGTTAGTAGTTTACCTACATGCTTTGGTCTATCAAAGATGTTGTGGGTTATTTTATTTTAAATTACAAAAAAAAGAACAAAAAACATTAAAACTAAAGATTTTTTCATGATAAGCTTCTTCACATCTCTTGCATCTCACTAAAAGCAACTGGATCTCAGGCATCTATTGTAACATGGCAAGCTTGTGAGGTAGATCTGCCTCAAAGGGTTGCAGATAAACAGAATAAAACAACCCAGGCCTAACATAATAAACCAGTGTAAGGAAGAGCACAAAAAACAGATACAAGAGAAGATGCCGAGGAACACTTTTTAATCAAAGCTTAATTGTGTTGACAAACACGCGATCGTCCTCTCAAAAAAAGTTTCTTGAAAAACAGTTAAACATAGACTACATGCCACGGAAAGGCACTTCACTATAACTCGAACACATGACTCAAAAATGGATAGACATTTTTGTTTTTAATGTGCGTCTAGCTGTGAATCACAACAGTGCCTTAAAAAAAAAAAAAAAAAAAAGCTTTTAGTTTTGTAGATAAACAAAATGCAACGGTACAAACACACTCAGCAGAATTCTTAAGGAAAAACACACCAAGTTTTGATATTACAACAAGTTAGGAGCTCCGAGAAGAAACAACACAGCTTAGATTAGATTTTTTTTTTTTTTTTTTTTTACTGACAGCATCATTTAATACGACTCTATTGCTGGACTTGAATTACAGGAACATCAGTCTTGATGGTTTATGTACAATGACTTTCTCTGAGCCGTCTGTGCTGAACAAACTGTTGAACTCTCTCCACATCATGAAGTCCTAAACAACCCGTCAGGACCATCCGTACACTTTCTGTTCATTTTAAATCAAATCCTCCCTCCTTTTAAATCAAATCCTTACAGTTTGGTGCTTGGGTCGTCCTCTGATATGAACTGCAGTAACTTGGCTGCACATACTATTCAATGACATCGACTTATTTTCCCCTTTAGTTGTCCCATCTGCTCTTTCTACGTTTTGGTGGGTCGGGAACAGCAAAGCTATCATCTCCTCTGTCCCTTCCCTCTCTACTCCCCCTGTCTCCACCATCCCTATCACCCCTCGAGTCATCTCTGTCCCTCTTGCTTCCGTCACCGTTACGGGCATCGCCGTGGCGGCTGCTGCTGCTGCTGCTGCTGCTTTGGCGATCCCGATCCCCGTGACGATCCCGATCCCCGTGGCGGTCTCGATCGCTGTGGCGATCCCGATCTCTATCTCTATCTCCACGCCGGTCCCGGTCTCCGTGGCGATCCTCGCCACTATGCCGATCGCTCCTGACGCTGTGGCGATGGTCTTCGTGGCGGCCGCGGTCGTCCCCGTGTCTGTCCCGTGAGCTCTCTTTCGGGGAGGGAGGTGCAGGTGGAGGAGGGCTAGTGTGCGGCACGCTCGTTGGAACGACGGGCACGGAGCTCAGCGAGCCGGCGCTCATGAAACCCGCCATTGAGAACATATCTCCCTTAGACCGTTCTGAACCATTGGCAGCCTCTGTCGGTACAGAGCTCAGGCTGCCGGCACTCGTCCAGCCAGAGGTGCTGCTGGACTTGGCACTGAGCTTCGGAGGGCCACTGGACGCAGCCACAAAGTGGCTCTTATACTGAGCCTGGAGGAAAAAGAAAATAAAAGATTAGTTATCTGGGAGGCAAAAAAAAAAAAAAGTCACATCAAAACTCTGATGAAAGGTTTTATTATCTTAAAAAATACCTGCAGGGGCTGAATCCTTCTAATATGTAATTTACTGCTAGTGTTCACAATGAGCTACTTTCTTTAACCATCTGCTCACAGTGTTTGATCAATATCTATTATACAGTATGAAAAGATTATGCCAAGTTTTTACTAACTATTAAAGAAAAATTCAGAAAACAAAAAACTACTTTCTCTGAAAGAGTGTCTGCCATCTAAAGTATCTAAAGAAACAAAACTAAAAAGTGATTGAATGTTAGTTTCATTCCATGTATGAAATTAATAAATGAAGAATGACACACATGGCAGACTCTTTCAATGTAACATTAAATGTTAAGCAAAAAAAAAAAAAAAGAAATAGATATGGTCAGTACCTGGAAGGCTTGTTTCAGTGCAGACATACGATCCCCCATTGCCCCAGTAGTTGGCTTGGTATAACTTTCATAGCTACTGGTGGAAGAAGAGAAGCTGCTTCGTTCCTGCCAAGACAAGTAAAGCCCACTAATTATGACAGGAATTTCTCCTGATGGGCTTTTTGTTCCTCATCTTTACAGTGCATCTAATCCTTCCATTCATTCTCCAGTAATTAGTAACTCACAGAGGTATCGGACCCCAGGCCTGGTCTCTCTTTGTAACCAAGACCACCTCCACCAATGTTCATCTTCTTCCCTTTGCCACCCTTGAATCGGGATTTCCTGAACCAGGGATTCTAGGGAGGAAGAGGAAGAAAAAAAAAGGACATTTAAATTAAATACAGTGTTGAGTTCACTTACATCTTGGTTGTGGGAGTCCATAACTAATTGATCTCACCTGCATGGCTAAATCCATGATTTCTTTGTTAACGGCTTGATTAGCCCCCTCCAAATTCCTGACCAGGTCTCCAGCGAATGTGGTGTCTTTGTTGGTGAGGAGGGTGTAGGCGACGCCCTTTTCTCCGGCACGACCCGTACGACCGATCCTGTGAGTGTGCGTGTCGATGTCTCGTGCCACGTCGTAGTTCACTACCGTGCGAATGGACGGGATGTCCAGACCACGAGCTGGGGGGGAAGGGGTTAAAGAGAGGAAGGTTATTTTTATTGTCATTTCACAAAACCGAGTACTAAAATATGGACATCAGCAGAGGTATCAAGTAACGAAGTACAAATACTTTGTTACCTTACTTAAGTAGAAATTTTGGTTATTTATACTTCACTGGAGAAATTATTTTTCAGACGACTTTTTACTTTTACTCCTTACATTTTCACGCAATTATCTGTACTTTTTACTCCTTACATTTTAAAAAACAGCCTCGTTACTCTATTTCATTTCAGCCTTTAAAAAAAACTATCCAGTTAAATTGCTCCATCCGGATAGAGTGAATTTGGTTGTGGTTGTTTCAGATGTTCTTGTCCAGTTTTGTTCTTACATCCGTTCCCTCAGATTCCTGCAACTAAACTTGGATGTACATTCCAATAAAGGTTAGGATAAATGATAACATGCCTCTGAAGTTTGACTTTTTGCACCATAACAATACTTATAGGCAACTAGTCATCATATCTTCTGCTCTCTGAAACACATGTTAATGCTCAATAGTACACATATATGGTTCTTTAATATATTTGCATTATACTAAGATGCATTCATTTTCAATGGCTTTTGTCCTTAATGGCTTTTTTCCCCCTTACATTACTTTTACTTTTATACTTTAAGTCGTTTTGAAACCAGTACTTTTATACTTTTACTTGAGTAAAAAACTTGAGTTGATACTTCAACTTCTACAGGAGTATTTTTAAACTCTAGTATCTATACTTCTACCTGAGTAATGAATGTGAATACTTTTGACACCTCTGGACATCAGTTCATTTGACTACTAAAAATGAACAGGACTAAAAGAACTGGAGGGAAAGGTTTCTTTCTCTCCAATTCTTTCAGTCCATCTCTTTAACGCACCGGCTACGTCGGTGGCCACCAGCACAGGCAAGTTCTTCTTCTTGAAGTCGCTGATGACCTTGTTCCTCTCACTCTGATCCATGTCTCCATGCAGGAGGCCCAGGCTGTAACCCTCCTGTATCAGGTTATTAGCCAGTTCCTCACTGTTGGCCTTCTTGGTGACAAAAATGAGCACCGAGCCAGTGGAGGTGAACTCGACCAGCCGCCGGGTCAGCCAGTTCCACTTATCTGATCCGCTGAGCAGCAGCTCCACCACTTGAGTCACATCTTCATTGGCCTTTTTCAGACACAAACAAAAGATACACATAAGATTTCTTTTTTTTTTTGACCGAGATAAATATCTGCACATTTTAACCTTGAGCTTCAAGTACAAAACACTTTAAAAAATATATATAAGTAAATAAAAACACACCTGTCCCATTCTATTGCAAAACCTTTAGAGAACATTGTATATAATACCACACTAACATATTAAAGACATTTGTGAGATGTACATTACCTCTCCAATGTCTCCTTGCACCACACGAATAGGATCGACCAGTATGTCTCTTGCCAACCTCTCAATTTTCTTCCGAAAGGTAGCGCTAAACAGAAGAGCTGCAAAGAGAAATGTATTAAGTAAAATAATAATGAAATTAAGGAGAAAATAAACAACATTTGACATTCTAAGAAATGTACTTACTCTGCCGGTCTGGACGAACATGACTGGCAATAGATCTAACTTGATATTCTAAAAAAAGGATCAACAAAAGTCATTTTAACATTCTGTTAAATCATTTAAAATGCAATTCATGAAGAATTTGTTAAAGCACTAGTTAAGTCATCCCACCAAAGCCCATGTCAAACATGCGATCTGCCTCATCAAACACCAGATAGGACACTCGCTGCAGAGACGTGGCCTTCTTTTTAACGTGGTCAATCAAACGGCCCTGATGAAGAACAGAAATCAGGGGTAAAAACCTTAATTCTTGCATGAAAGAAGATTTTTTTCCAAATGGTTCAGAAAAGTGTTATATATCTTACAGGAGTGCACACTACAATCTCTGCTCCCTCCTGCAGAGCCTTGGCCTGCTCCCACATGCTGCCTCCTCCATAGACGGCCACGGAACGCAGCGA
Source organism: Cololabis saira (assembly GCF_033807715.1). Taxonomy (NCBI): domain Eukaryota; kingdom Metazoa; phylum Chordata; class Actinopteri; order Beloniformes; family Belonidae; genus Cololabis; species Cololabis saira. The sequence continues at coordinate 9,318,474 of NC_084607.1, forward strand.
GTAGGCTTTCCCGAAACGCTTGCATTCTGCGTGTATCTAGCATGGATTTAAAGCAGAACCAGATGTCTCAGCAATTTAGTTTTAGTTAATTGTACATACACTTTGACCAACCAGCACTCAAACTTTCTTCCAAATTGTCCTTACCTGCTGGCAAAGCTCTCTTGTAGGGCACACAATGATAGCAATGGGCCCTTCTCCAGCTTCCAGCTCCTTCTGATCCATGATATGAACCAGCATTGGCCAAATAAAAGCTGCCGTTTTGCCACTGCCAGTTTTTGCAATGCCAATCATGTCACGTCCAGACAGAGCAATTGGAACACCCTTGAAACCGGATCAGAACCATTACTCATCACATCAGAATTCACACATTATTTTCAAATATGCAGAAATCATAATAATCAATCGCTCCATACCTGGCACTGAATTGGTGTGGGCTGAGTGTACTCTGACTTCCGAATTTGGTGCATCAGCTGCTCATCAAAACCAAAGTGGGCAAAGCTGGTGCAAGGTTTTGGAGGGGCAGCACCAGATACCTAAGAAGGGGAAGGAGAAATAATTGTCTTAAAAGTCTTTCTTTTACAATCAGTCCAAATGAAAAACAAAATAACTACATCACAATGGTTAAAGCGTGTATGCACAATTTGATTAGTTGTATAATTTGTAATTGCAGCTTCATTTTTTTCCCGTATCCCTACTTGAAAAGATCGATGGACTTACTCGCAAGTTCAGCTTGTGCCTCAACTCCAACATTTGAGTGCCATTAAGACAACTGAGCTCCTCATGCTCGTTGTAAAAGTTTTTCTCAAAGGGTGGGTAATCTATCTGTTAAACAAAAGACAAAATAGGTTAAAAAATTCCCAAGAAATGTATTTATATTACACCAGTCTTATAAGATTACCATTAAAAGGGCTGTTTTCAGGCTGAATTGTCAACTGTACCTCTGAGTGGTCGATAGGAGGAAGCGGCAGGATGATTTTCTTAGTTGTGGAGGGAAGCGGGTTCCCATCACTGTCATACTCAATGTTTTCATCCTCTTCTTCTAGGGTCAAGCCAGCTGTGGGATTCTCTGCCATGTAGCGGAAGTAAGCTTCCTGCAGAAAGTACAGCATTTCATGTGGAAAAAACAGATGGAGTTTGCCTCTTCCTAGAGTTTCCAGACACCAGTGACCGACCAAGCATTCAACATAAGAACAGATGGAAAATCATAACATTGTGCACAATCTGTCATGAACAACTGTCACTCGCTCACATACAGTATCTCAAATTTTTTGGGAAATAAAAAAAATGCATGAGAAAAACAACTCTACAACACTGATCCTAAATGTAACCTGCAAGGTCATAAAGGGAAAGACCTCTTTGACCAGCAGTGTGAAACTTTGGAGATCTCACTCACTTGTTCATCTTCTTCTTCAATGTCATCACGAATTCCCCTGAAATGACAAGCGGAGAAAAAAAACTTCCCTGCGGCTCGTTCATACACCAAAAGAAAGCCCACACCCAAGAATAACTAAGCTGTGTCTGCTTAACTGAAATATATATTTAACCAGCAAAGGCATAACTAAATGTTTACAATTGGTGCCAGTCACTGGTAAAACTCAGAACTAAGTACATTTTACCCATGTTAAACTACATGTGGGGTGAAAGTTAAAGCAGCACAAAGTCATTTTTGTAATTTTATGTTAAATGCATGTATGCATGGAAGTTAATTAGCTTTTACAAAACTGTCCATGTTGCTTGGTTCCTTTTTTTTTTCTTTTGTCATTACTTTCTTGGATTTCTTATATCATCATCGTAATACTGACAGTGACTTTCATTGTTACCGACATGCGACGTCATGCTGTAAAAGGTTGTTTCAGAAGACGACCAGGATAGGAGGAACGTTGCTTTGGCTGCCCTTTACATAATAATTCATAAGGGACAGACAAAACTTCCAAAAACAAAATATCCTTCAAATAAAACGTAATCCGTTACTGAAAAGCGAGAAAAAAAAAAAAGAAAAAAAAGAACTTTGTGCTGCTTTAAATATAAATTATCAGCATGAGCACCCTACATTGATCTCCTTATGTATTTTCTAACAGGTATAATCATTTAATTGTGGGCAGTTTTTTTTTATGTCAAAATATTTTTTTCACAAGGATCTTATAAAAACCCCTAAGGAAATAAGAAAAAGCAGATGCAGACACGTACTTATCTGACTTCTTTTCTTTCTCTTCTAGTTTTCTCATGTCTTTAGCTGCTTGGTTCTGAGGAGAAAAAAGAGATTTGTTAACGATTGTATTTATTATAGTTTGTCTCTGTGTGGACCTAGGTTTATACTTCTTTGTAAGATGGATGCAGAACTGGTGATAGAGCCTTTAGAAGTGATTTATGCCTGTTTAAGCATTTATACATTTCACACGTCTAAATGCATTTTCTCACATGCTACACAGGTCTAAATGCACATCTGACTCCATCAGTGGTAGCCAGACCTGCAAACCTCTAGTTGGTAGCAGGGTTTCAAGGCTGATGCTTCAAATAATTGTGAACATATTTAACTCCATTTCTACAAACCCGCTGGGAAGTAATCTTAAAGATTATTCAACTATCTTTAAGAGGAGAGTTTGTATGATGTTTGATGGTTCAATATTTGAGCAACTCATTACCCTAAATAGTGCCAAGCTATGTTGCAGTCTGTGTGGAAGTTACGGTGGAAGCTCGACGTACATCTCAAAATTGACCATGAATTGCCTTTAAATGCAATTATTTTCTCACCTCAACCTCTGCCATGAAAGCATCCAGCGGGTCATCTTCGCTATCTGAGCCACCGCCCGACTGCATCTGCTGCCTTGTGGGCGAGTTCTCAGCTGGAATATATGGCAGATCCACGTTGCTGCTGGACTCCTCTTCATCATCTTCAAAATATCTACAAATACAGTGTTGGACATTATTTCAAAGCCACAGTTCGTGTCACACACTCATGATACCGTAGCTACTACTCACGCATTTTCCTCATCAAAGTTAGATCTTTTGGACCCTATTTTATAGAATGATGGGAGCTGCTGGCTCTGCCCATATCCTCCACTTGATCCAGGGGGACCAAATGTTGTGACTGATTTCTGAGGAACAGAAGGCTCCTCTTTTTTTCCTGCAAGAGAAAATCCTCCAAAGCCAAATCCTCGCTTCGTACCCGGACCACCTTTACTCCAGTTCATGGCTGTGCTGAGGGAAAAAAAGAAAGGAGATAAGTTTTTAAAGTTTGAAAACTAATCTAAAACAAAAAACATCTGATCCAGCACTTATCTCCAACATGAACATCTCATTAAAGAATGTTTTTGTCTATATCTACCATCAACATAAGGCAAGCCTGGGAAGGTGAACATGGCATTGAAATTGAGGATGAAACATGGCGGGAAGTATTAACTGGTATAAAATCATGCTCTGTTAATGCTAGACTCCAACTGATCCAGTACAAGGTTGTTCATAAATTATACTTCTCCAAGACAAAACTGCACAGAATTTTTCCAAAGTTTCTCTACTTTGTAATAGATGCAACACTATGGAAGGGACTATTGCCCATCTTTTTCGGTCTTCCTCGAAACTGTACACTTTTTGGTCTCTCATCTTTCAGTGGTTTTCCTCTGTCTTCATAATTACTATAACACCTGATCCTGAAACCGCTCTATTTGGACATTTTGCTACTATGGACAACTTGGACTCCAACATAGGTTTTGCCCTGACACTTGGCATGATGATCGCCAAGAGATGTATCCTAAAACTGGAAATCTGACTCAGCCCCCAAGTTTGAGGCTTGGTTGAGGGAACTCATAAGCGTTTTACGTGTTGAAAGACTGAGACATGATCCGGCAATCTTCTGAAGTTCTCCAGGATATTGAACCCAGTACTAGAGCATATTAAGGACCCTTCTTTTCTCTTGTCCTACCCTGCTTGTGAACTTTTTTGATAGGTTGGTCTGTAGTGCAGTGGAACTGGTGACACCGTTGTAACTATTTTCTGCCCCTCCTTGGTTTAATTTAATTTATATATACACACAGGGCTGTCTCAGAAAATTAGAATATTGTTGATTTTCTGTAATGCAATTACAAAAACAAAAATGTCATAAATTCTGGATTAATTACAAATCAACTGAAATATTGCAAGCCTCTTATTATTTTAATATTGGTGATCATGGCTTACAGCTTAAGAAAACTCAAATATCCTATCTCAAAAAATTTGAATATTCTGGGAATCTTAAGCCATAATCAGCAATATTAAAATAATAAAAGGCTTGCAATATATCAGTTGATTTGTAATGAATCCAGAATGTATGACATTTTTTTTTTATTGCATTACAGAAAATAAAGAACTTTATCACAATATTCTAATTTTCTGAGACAGTCCTGTATACACACATATACATTTTTTGTATTATTGTTTTATTATTATTTTTAGTTATTATTGTGTTTAATTGTGTCTTTGTCTATTTATCTTTGTTGTTACTTTACTGTCCTGTTTGATTGCTTTGGTTTGATGTAAAAGATTTATAAATAAAATGTTCACAAAAAAAAAAATGTTTTTGTCATGTTTTAGTCAAAAGAAACCATTTACAACCTCACTATAATGGGTGGTGACAGTTCATTACTGATAAATAAATAAATAGGTAGCACCATATTGATTTTGATTAATAGCTACTTAAATTAACAATTTTTCATGCATTTGCTTATTAAATTTCCAACCTCAACTTCCCATGCACAAAATGTCAGAGTTGTATACATTCAATTTATGATGAGTGTTGTCATTAACACAAAAAATTGATAAAAGATACTTAAAAAACGAAATCTACCAATTGTTTTCATGACACAAAAGCGGAGATTCAATGACGAAAGCGCCTTTAAGAAGCAGCTTGTTGGCCTTTAGCGTATTGCACCGATACGAAGGCATATAATAACCAAATCATATGTAGTTTGGAGCCTGATGATGAACATTTAACCAGTTTATTAACAATAATATGATCCTGCAGCATTAGCTGCAGCTCAGGCCGCGAGGCCGGACTGAGGCAGCAGGAGCTCGTGGAAACAAACGAGCTGAACTGAAGGAACTCTGGTCACCTGAGACTCGTTTTGACGACTTTAGGGATCAATTTTAAGCATGGCCTGTTAAAGAAAATAAAAGCGTGTTTATTTACCGGTAGATGATTCTCTGTTTGTATCAGATGAGATTCCGAGGCGGTTGCGTCATCAGTGTGCGCTCGACGTTTCCATGTGGGCGTGTCCAAGCAGTTTGTATTAATGTGTGTTTTTATTTATTTTATATATTTTATATTCATATATAGCCTATATATATATATATATATATATATATATATATATATATATATATATATATATATATATATATATATATATATATATATATGGAATAAATAAAAACACACATTAATACAAACTGCTTGTGGATGAAAATACAATACAATATAAGAAAAGGTATCATGAACAAGAGACATACACTGGAAAAAATAAATCTAAGCACATGTAAATATATTTAAATCTGTGATATTAACAATGAAAAATTTAAATTTGTTTGTTTCAGCACTTATAAACTAGTTATTACATTTCTTATCCAAAAACCCATAATCCTCAATAACTAACACAGGAAGTGCCGTCTCAATATCTCCATACGTCCGAGCACTTTTAATCAAATGAATAAGTGGCAGGGGAATGGCTTTACAAACCTTCATAAATTCTGCATGACAATTTAATATATATGGATATATGTTTATTATTGTTTCTTCATGTTATTAAAACAGCTGAGTTTTACACAATCTGCTTCTGCTTCTCTATCATATAGTCGTGTTTTTACATGTATGTGTGTGTATTATAATTAATATATATATATTTGGGTCTTGCAAAATAGTCTACCTATCATACACTGAAAAAAATAAATCTAAGTGCATGTAAATATATCACAAATCTGTGATATTAACAATTAAAAATGAAGTGTGTTGCTTTACATGACTACATCTAGTTTTGAACTTAATCTGCATTTGTTCAAAAAACAAGACATTTTGCATTTTTTCCTTAACAAGCAGTATTTATGTAATCCCAGGCTATCTTTTCATTTTCACACAAACATCAAGCAATGATCTTGTTGTTTTTACTTTTCCTTTAACAATTTTAAAATATTGGGCTGATTGACCAATGTTTAGATGAAACATGCTTTATTTGTTTGAGTAAAACACAGAAGTAAAACATATCTTTCTTGATCTACTTTTAAAAAATTACGGCAACTATTTTGCATGAGATTTTTATGTAGATCAAGAAAGACTAGTTTTTGTATAAACTACTTAATTTTTAGTATGTACAAAATTCATTTGCAAGTAAAGTCAACTTAATTTGGATAAATAAAGTAAACTTAACACAATTAAGTTGACTGTACTTGCAAAATGTATTATTTACATACAAAAAATTAAGTAGTCTATACAAAGACTAGTCTTTCTTGATCTACATAATAATCTCATGCAAAAAGTTGACTTATTTTTTTTAAGTAGATCAAGCACAATATTTGTATCAGTGTACAGATACAGTATGGTAGATATGGCAAGGCAAGTTTATTTGTATAGCACAATTCAACACAAGCTAATTCAAAGTGCTTTACATCAACATTAAAAGCAGCAAGACAATTAAACAGTAAATAACAAATAAAATAAAATAAAATGATAAGAAAATAGGTAAAATAATAAAAAGCACAAGTTGTTAAAAAGTAAGGGCAGTAGAGTACAGCAGGTAAGTATTTAATTTAGGAGTAGGCTTGAGTAAACAGTAATGTTTTTAACCCTGATTTAAAGGAGCTGACAGTTGGAGCAGACCTCAGGTCTACAGGAAGTTTGTTCCACCGGTGAGGAGCAGAATAACTGAACTGCCTCACCTTGCTTGGTTCTGGTTCTTGGGAACTACAACAAACCAGATCCAGATGAACCTCAGGGGTCTGGGAGCTTCATAGGGAACTAACAGATCAACCATGTATTTTGGTCCAAGACCATTCAGTGCTTTGTAGACCAGCAGTTAGATTTTAAAGTCCTTTGACTCACTGGAAGCCAGTGGAGCGATTTCATGACCGGTGTAATATGGTCCAGTTTCCTGGTGTTTGTAAGGACTCTGGCGCTGCTATGGGCCTAATGTATATCCGCTAATAATTTTTTTGCAGTTATTTGACTTAATTTTTTTTTTATAGAGACAAAAAAAAGGTTGAAATAATTTAAAAAACATTGGAAAGAGGGCTTCATTTTTCTCCACTTAAAACAGTGTACCGTATATGATTTTTAGCCAGTAAAAGAATGACATTAACCAAGAGAGACACTGATTTGTCAATTGTATCTATGTAAAAAATAATATTTGAGATTTCTAATTTTGGGATGTCATTCATTTTTAAAGATAGCCAATTTCTGATTTCACGCCAAAAGGTTTGTGATACAGGACACAATAGAAACATATGATCATGTGATTATTCAGATTCATTAAAAAAAGCACAGGGGTCAACTCCAAATTTAAATCTTTGTCTCAAAGATTCCGTGGTTGGATACATTTTATTGATCAATTTAAAATGAGTTTCCTTGACTTTGTGGGGAATGGGCCATTTGAGTGTAGACAAAGTTAAAGAATGTGAAGTTTCAGAATATAACCCTCTGTCTTATGTCTTAAGAGTCGGGCTGAGTAGGTACTAGTGTAAAAGCGCCATTAGTCATTAAATGATCTCAACCGACAGCTGTTATAAACTTGTTATTACATTTCTTATCCAGTAACCCATAATCCTCAATAACTAACACAGGAAGTGCTGTCTCAATATCTCCATATGTCTGAGCACTTTTAATCAAATGAATAAGTGGCAGGGGAATGGCTTTACAAACCTTCATAAATTCTGCATGACAATTTAATATATATGGATATGTTTATTATTGTTTCTTCATGTTATTAAAACAGCTGAGTTTTACACAATCTGCTTCACAATCTGCAATCTGCTTCTTTTACACAATCTGCTTCTGCTGCTTTCATATAGTCGTGTTTTTACATGTATGTGTGTGTATTATAAATATATATATTGTGTGTCTTGCAAAATACTATCATACTCACATGCCAGAATATTCTATTACTGTTAAGCCTAGTATGAATATTAAAATACGCTGAATCATGTGTCTATTATCATGCCTAGATGTATGACATTTGCAGATCCCCCCCGGCCGTGAAATAGTGAAAAAAGTGAAAAAGTTATGACTGATTAAATGCGCTGACACTTAATTGCGCCATCCAGACAGATTTTTTTTTTCCCAACCTCTTTATTGATTTTACAAAAAACAAGGCACATTATACAATTCAGAAGAACATTTGCATCAAAGAACACTGAGCGACCAATGAGTAAAACAAAACAAAGAAGATACAGAACGAAAAAGAAATAAAGGGAATAAACAATAAAATTTAAAAAAAAAACACAAAAAAAATGCAAGTGATCAGTCAGGAATTAGGGTACAAACATACTTATGAAGATGCTGGGCTTTTTGAATCATGCAAGATTTTAAATTTTTTTGTACTGAATTATTTCATTTAGATATGCAATAAAGTTTGGATTAATTTTCAAAAAGCGACATTTATGAATAAAAAATTTAGCCAATATAATTATATTATTGATTCCAAAGTAAATTTTTTTGTCCTCCACTTGTAAACCAAATTTGATGCTTTCAAATGTAAGAATAGGAATGGTTTGATCATTATAGGTTATCCAGTATTGGAAAGCATCCCAAAAGGTCCTAGTTAGGCTACAAGGGAAAAAAAGATGCTCTAAGGTTTCGATGTCTGCGTTACAAAAAGTACAAATGTTCAAATCTAAATTAAACCTTTTATGTAAAAAATCATTACATGGATAGATCACATTTATTATTTTAAAATGAACTTCTTTAGCCTTAGGTGGAAGTGGAAAAGGAGAGGTAACTGGTTCTCATCTTAATTAAAAAACTAATAGTATAATGTTGAAACATATGTTTCCTCTTCAAAGGTGAAGAGAAACACACCAAAGTAAAATTAGTTCTCAAGAATTTATTATTGCATTTTTTATCTAAGAAATACAACCATCTATGACTAAAGAAGGCATTTGTGGACTAACCACAGAATAAGTAATCATGCCTTTAAGTTGGAGAATCATTGCTTGTGGAACTGCCTTAATTACTGTGTTATATTGTCTATTTGCGCCATCCAGACAGATGACACTGAGTGGAGCAGGTTTTTTTTTTTTTTTTTTTTTTAACCATTTCCAGATTTTAAAGGAGCATGAGGCAGGATTGAGGCAGGATTTATGAAAAAAATTCGTATACGTTTTAAATTTTCTAGTAATAATGTCAGATGAAGCGTTCCAAACCAAAAAGAATGAGCCCTCTAGTGTATCTCTCCGTTGCCTTGAACAGGCTGTGTGCTGCAAAATGTGCTGCAATTCCGGGCCGGAATTTCCCGCGCTGGGCTGCGGATGTGACGTCACATGACGCTGCATGCGCGTTCTCCCCGTTCTCCCGTGCCGGCTTCACTGTTGGCTGCAGTACCCCCGACGGCCGTCGTGGCGAAGGGTGGCGCTAATGAGTCTCATTTCTTAAAAGGAGCCTCATGTTCCTTTATTGGCAAAATAGGAAGAAAATAATTATAATTATAAGATTGCCCTGATACATAGAACTGTACATGATAAACTACATTTACAGCTTCAGATGGAAATTTGAAAATTAATTACATCTCCTTTGCCTTCAGAGATTATGAATTTCCAAAAGAAAATGTTTGAAAAGAAAAACAAATATATTAATATTCAATTTTTTGGGAGTCTTCTGGGAAGAGAAACAGCTAAAGCACCCACCTTAATATTTCTATTCAGGTTTTACATTATATCAGATTCTTAAATAGCCACATTTTCTTCAAAAAAGAAAATCAATCCTCAAAACAATGCTTCGCTGTAACGTGTGCCGAGTACAACTTTACTAATCCCTTACACAAGAGTACAGATGAGTTATTGAGCTAATGTTAAGTCAAACATTCATATTATAACAAGTTCAGAGAGTTTATGCAAATTCAAATGTGACAGATGAATTTTGATGCAATAATTGATGATGAAGATGAAGTCATTTTTGTGTCAAACGTTACTGAGTGAAGCGGGTGCCCGCTCCAAGATGGTGGTCGATGACGCGTCTATGTATAAATGTCTATGGTGCGCATGTGCAGAGCGGTCGATGACGCGTCTATGGGCGTGTCCTCGCTGGTGGGCGTGTCGTCGTCAGAGCGCGACGCTGCCGTGTCCAAAACCAAAACATCCCGCCGGAGGAGATGGATCGATGAATAAGGTTGTTTTAAAGAACAATATCAGCCCAAAGGGGAGTTAAAGATCTTCCGCTTAGGTGAGTAAATACAACATCAAAACCGAGGTTTCGTCAGCTCGTTACAATAAATAACAGAGCTGCATCAGCTAACTGTTAGCTTGTTGTGCCCTTTTATAATGGAAACGTAAATAAGCCATTATTGCTTATTATCGACAGCTCTGCAGCCAATAAGACATTCAGGCTCTGCCTTCGTTGTATTGCTATTTTAATCTGTTGTAATTCTCATGTCTGAGCTGGAAGCAGGTCATTTAACTCTCATTTGCAGTGAGCAGCTTCTCCTTCATTAAACATCCATCACGTGGCCAGAGGAGACCACAAAACAACCAAGGAGGCTGCTGAAATTACTACAAATGGGTTTAAGTTAAAGAGCATACAGATGGGACTCTGGAGCAGTAGAAAAGCCTCATGTGGTCGGAAGAGTCCACATTTACCCAGTTCCTGAGTTGTGGGATCAACAGGGCAGATGAAGTGATGCACATTTCTTTTATTTTAACATGAAGGGTTTCTGCTTTGATTTAAGAAAATCACAAGCAAACTGGAGAGACATTGTAGGAAACGTTGCAATATTTATTCTTCATCGCTTAAGCAAGTAAAGGTTTTGTGGTTGATATCAATTGTGGAACTTTTGCTTGGAACCTAAACCTCAATAAACCCCCATATGAAGTCAGTGCGTGGGAAAACTGGCCTGTAGAAAGCAAAAAAACAACCTTAGATGCTAAATATACATACATACATACATACATACATACACACACACACACACACACACACACACACACACACACACACACACACACACACACACACACACACACACACACACACACACACACACACACACACAGTACAGACCAAAATTTTGGAAACACCTTCTCATTCAAACAAATGGGGAAGTGTGTCCAAACTTTTGGTCTGTACTGTATGTATGTATGTATGTATGTATGTATATATATATATATATATATATATATATATATATATATATATATACATACATACATACAGGACTGTCTCAGAAAATTAGAATATTGTGATAAAGTTCTTTATTTTCTGTAATGCAATTAAAAAAAATAAAAATGTCATACATTCTGGATTCATTACAAATCAACTGGAATATTGCAAGCCTTTTATTATTTCAATATTGCTGATTATGGTTTACAGTTTAAGATTAAGATTCCCAGAATATTCTAATTTTTTGAGATAGGATATTTGAGTTTTCTTAAACTGTAAGCCATGATCAGCAATATTAAAATAATAAAAGGCTTGCAATATTTCAGTTGATTTTTTGTAATGAATCCAGAATTATGATATTTTTGCATTACAGAAAATAAATTACTTTATCACAATATTCTAATTTTCTGATACAGTCCTGTGTGTGTGTGTGTATATATATATATATATATATATATATATATATATATATATATATATATATATATAAAATAAAAAAGCAATCGGGCCTTTTTGACAATAAAGAAGTGGAATATTCTGGAAGGGCGAAGCCAGTCACATCATTGCCACCTGGTAAAGCTCCATTTCATTTGGTAATTTGGTGAAGACAAAACACGAGACAGAAATATCCATATTCGAATAGAAACCAGCAGAAAAGGCCCCAAAGTACCAGAATGGTAAGAATTCCCCTAAGATGTCTAAAGGCTACAAATATTGACAACAGAAGAGTTGTAACAAAATTCTGGAACTTATTATTTTAGTTATGGTTTTCCTAATGTGTCCAATTAACTGTATGCCTTTGTAAGGGGGTTGTATACAATATAACCTTTGGTTTCATTTAAAAATGCTTTCTTTAAAGGTGTGAGACTTGAAAAGTCCGCCACTGAAATGATTGACTGTACAAGGTCAGAAAGAATGAGAAATTAGAAATAAAAAGCATTTAAGGGCTCAAGATATTTCTATTAAAATTTGAAAGTTTTTTTAATTTGTTAAAAAAAAAAGAGATGAAGTTTGCGTTTATTACATCACGTTTGAGTGGTTTAAAGAGCCATATTTTCAAAAAAGATTTTCCCAGTTTAAATGTATTTCTCTCAAATGAAAACCAGTCCAGGCTCATGATATACTTGTGATCAGGTTTAGTTATCACAGTGATCATGAAACATCACAGCTCGCAGCTGGATTTTATTGACTGTAGGGAACCACATATGACATCTTTATCGCTGTTTTTTTTCTCCCTTATATTCACAGATAATCTCCCCCTACTTATTTTTTTCTGGTGTGTGTAATAAATTCAAGAGGATCCATGTCTTTTCTTGTAAGTGTTTGCTAAATATTTCCAAGTACTGACATGAATTTACAAGCCCAGTTTTCTGGACTAAGATTAAATCCAGGAATTTGTCTGATTTGTATATGTTTTTAAGAACTGTTTCCATTGACTTTCCTCAGTGAGCCAAGAGAATTGTAATCATAAAAGAATTTTTTCGGAGTTCTGAAGGCCACATTGATTATTGATCCAGACCTTCTTACAGACAAAAAAAAGAAGATTTCTTGAAGTTACTTCATTTTTCTACAACTTGTTCTTTTACACAAGATATAAGAAATTTATACTGCTGCAAATTAAATTGTCATCATTAACCATCATAGACAACAGCATTGATTACTTTATATTTGTGTTGCCATGAAATATTTTCTTATTCCTGCTTGCATTTCTTTCTTTCATCATGCCTGTTATTAACCCTCTGTGTCTATCAGCGTTGGGTATCTGAGAAATTGAGTGTGGAGAGCCTGCGGGATTTGGAGTTATTTGGAGGTGAGGAAGTTCAAGTAATATACAATGGTGGTGCAGAATTCCCAAAACACTGGTTCCACATGAGCTCGTACAAAGCTTATGTGGAACCAGTTCCCCACAAGCTTTGCTTTGAGAACTTGCTTTGCTTTTCTTCTCAGATGTCACACTGAATTAATTAGTCATCAGTCTTGTCTGAAGCTTTTTTGCCTCATTGTTTCTGTGTCAGTTATTTTTTTCATAGGACGTCACAAGCACAAACATTCTTTCATTTCTCATTTAATGCATAAAGAAACTGTGTTTTATCAGATGCTTATTGTTAATTTGTCCATCTTTTTTAAAAAGATTGCGTACTTGTTTTTGGCTTGTATAATATTTAGCTTTTCTATGTAAATTTGACTCCATTCTTATCAAGAATTATTTTTTTTCTTTTTAGGAGACATTCATTTGTCCTCTTTTCACAAGTTGACAATCTCTGAGGTACTAATCAAAAGTCTAAGACATGATTTGGACAAAATACCACATTGATACAAGAATCTTCACTTTTCAGACATTTATAATTTTCTTGTTTTTATAGGAACCAGTCTGTATTATGACTGAGTTTTTAAATGAAATAGCTGATTTCCAGCACATAAAAACAGTTGATCTTTCATTGTATCTTGAATACCAAGATAGTCCCTATACACAGCATGTACATAATTTAGTTTTAGCTTGAATCAAGCTGAAAATAACTTTGTTAGGAATTTGTTTGTGCAAAAACCGTAGTAACCAACGCAATAGCTTGTCTGGTCTGACGTACAAGCTTACGGCAGGATCAAAAGATTATTTGGTAACTCTACAATCAACCATCATATTATTGGCTGCCCGAATGACGAACTGCCTCAGTTAATTAGACTCTGGAGAGTTTGATATAGTTTTGTACACAAGTTAAGCTGACATGTTCACATAAATGAGTTCTGGTTTGTGCCAAAACGGTGAGGAGTGAGTATGTTGAGAGAGTTTAAGTTTCGTTTTTTGTTCTGAAGTATCATACAGAAAATATGTTGTAAAGACTGTTAGTGGCAGTTTCTTGTTGCTATACTTTCAAAAGTTCTGCTCTTGACATAGTTAAAGACATACAAAATTATGTTTACTGTTCCTGAAAGGAAAAGCGATATTGTTTGTTTCTTAACAGACAAAAATAGCTGAAGGTTAAATGTCTTTTAACGCAGACAGGTTCTTTTTGTTCTTTTCTTCCCCCCACTTGCAGCAGTCTGGGTCTGAGGGAGACTCTGAGTCATCAGAAATGTTAGGAAGAATAACTGATTGAAATGAAGCCAGTGGTGATTTTTGGTGGGAAATGTGAGGGACTTATGCAACTATTGAAGTGGAGAAAATGTGTGTTTGATGCCCCACCATTAAGATGACTCAATATTCAGGATTCACATTATTATTATTATGTTATTGGTGATTTTTGGAAAACATTTTGAAAAGTCTGGAGTTAAATATGCCGTTATTTATTTGCGAGCTTCCCCTCGTTGCTACTGTTTTGTTTGCAGCTCAGTCTTGCATGGTTGTACAAGTTTATCATTTTGTTTTGGCTGTTCTCGGTTCCCTTTGCCTTACATCATATCTGTGAGGAAACTTCAGAATGATAATATTTAATTGATCCTTCTCTTGGGTAGTGGAATGTTTATTCAAGCCGTTTAAACAAACTGGCATCACTTTGTGGCTCGTCACCTGAAAGATAAAACAGCTGATTTTTCATTTAAAGAAGTCTGCATCATGCAGCCAAACTCTCACATCCAGAGTCTGACCTTACTAGTTCAAAAGCTTCTCTAAACTCAGATCCTTACCTTGTTATCTTTGTGTGCGTATTTGATTTGAGTTTTTAATGTAATTGACATGGTTTTTCTGTCCCAGAGCAAGCTCAGGGACTCTCACACAGGAAAGTAAGTGTGGTACTCCTGTCACTGCATCATCATCATCATCCACCCATATGCATTTTGTGTGTGTGCGTGCGTGTGTGTATGTGTGAGTGTGTGCGCGTGCGTGGGTGCACAGATATATATTTAGAGGAATCCTTCAATGCTTTGCAGATTTATTTATGCATGAGTCTCTAGCTGGTGACACACGCTGCACATGCTTTTGTTTTAGACAGCCTTTTCACCTCACTCACCAGAGCATCTACAGACTAAAGAAACCCTCCCTTCCTCCCCTCGCACATAGAGTAATTCTCTCATGCAGCTTATTTAATATAATGAAATGTACTCTGTGAGTTTTGTGTGTCACTAACATGCTGTGATCCAGGTAACTGTTCTGCTTTGAAGTTTTGAGGTCCCTTTTTTTTCTTTTTTGTAGCCCTACTAAAAGTCTTGACTCATTGTTTGGAGGTATTTTTGTGTTTCGTCATTTTATTTATGTGCTGGCGCCCTGTCGTTGAGTTGTCTGTGAACAGATGCGGTCTCACTGCAGTCTGTAGATGGATGGACTCCCATGTGTCCAGCTTTTGCAGTCCATGGCAACCCATTCTAGGTGTGACCACAGCGGCGGTGTCTGCTGTACTCCGTGTGATTAGACGTCTGCAGATTCTTCTCAAAACAGTGGCCGTCAAAGCATGTTTGGCTTTGCTGCTGCCGTCATAGTTTTAATGTGTGTTCCATTTATTGTGCATATACCTAGACCATTTAGGTCCATATTACTGGGAAGAGAGGATGGTTTCAAAGTTACATGTTCCAGATCTTGAATTTGAAGACTATTCTGAGGTTCAGTCCGTGTTTTCCTTTCAATCACCATGAAACCAGTTTAAATAGTCATACATATTTGCCGTCATCTGCTTCCACAGCTTGCTAGTGCAATCTGTCCATTTCCATCATTTAAATGACAATAAATTGATGGAATTCAGGAGTCCTCACTTTTATCAGTATTAGCAACATTAGGTTTCATCAGCAGGAAGGCTTCGCTTACTTTTTTTTCTAATGCATCATTGAAATACTTGGTCAGACAATCCAGTGGAGTAAATATATCACAAATACTGTTTCTTCATTCTAATTGTGGTCACTATGTTAAGTGAAACTTTACTTTAATAGTTTGTCTAATACTTGTATTTGCTAGATGTCCGGCTGCTTATAGGTTGCTAATATTTGTTACTAATGTTTTCTAATTTCACAAGTGATATGAGCCAAGCTAAATCCTTGATATAACCCCTCGGCCCGCTCCTTATTTTGTGACCGCCTAGCAGATGTCTTACAAAAGTCCAAGCATCTGGTAGTGAGTGACAATTTTTAATTGTTTGCAAATGAAGTGGTGTCAGAACGGATCTTGATTTCATGTCGTCTCCTCCCCGTCACCTCACCAGGTCCACGAGGACAGTCATGAGAGTCTGAGCTCCCTCCCCCGTCCAGACAGCATGGGCAGCTTCCTCCCCGACAGCAGCTCATACGAGCTCCTCACTGTTATCGGTGTGTAAAAGCAAATGCATATGGATCGGACCGCTGGTTGTAATACTAGCATGCACAAGTTTGACTTAATTTTATTACTGGTAATACGATGAGCTTCATCAGCTAATGTGCAGTATTTTATGATGATACTTTGATCAAATCAACCCACTGCAAATAACATTGTAATATAATTTCCCTTTGGGGATTGAATAAAGTAAAACTGAACTTTATCTGCTACATATCAGATATTCTGCAGTATTAAATGGTAAAATAAAATAAAACACATTTGTTAAGCTGTCCACAGTTCATTTGTTTGTTGTTTTACAATGTTTTCTACACCATTAATATTCTTTACTAAATGTTGTGACTGGGCTTCAGGGAGGGGCCTGGATGACTTGATGACTGTGAACCTGGCTCGATACAGACCTACCGGGAACCACGTGGCCATTCGACGGATTGATTTGGAGTCGTGCACTAACGACATGGTTGCCTACCTGCAGGTCTGTTTCGTCATTCAATCCCATAATTCTCCAAGGCTAGGCCCTCCTAACATCATCCTGTTCGTGTTTCATCTCAGTGCTTCATGTGGTATTTGTATGTAACTCATACATCAGTATTTGGTTCTCTCTCGGCTTTATTGCGTTCTCTGCTTCATAACACTCAGAATAATCTCCTGTTTTGATTTTGATTGTCACATAATGAGGTGTAATTTCCTTCCTCTTGCCTGCAGGGTGAATTACACGTTTCAAAGTTGTTTCATCACTCCAGTATTCTACCATACAAGAGCATCTTCATAGCTGAAAATGAGTTGTGGGTCATCACACCGTTCATGGCCTATGGTGAGAAACACACGGAAACCGCCGCCGTATCTCGTATGAGATAAAAGAACATTAACTGACCGTGTTTCTCCTCGTGTGTTTGACTTGCAGGGTCAGCCAGAGATCTCATCTGCACACATTTTACTGATGGTATGAGTGAGCTGACTATTGCCTACATTCTGCTGGGGATGCTTAAAGCTCTTGAATACATCCACCACATGGGATATGTGCACCGGTAAGAAAAACTACATTTTGAGTCCCATGTTCTTTTTTTTTTTTTTTTCATTGCACATTATTTTTGCTTGTTCTGTGTTACATTACACGGGACATCGGAAGAAAATAATTCCATATATATTTCATACATAGATGTAGTTATTTGGAACTTAAATATATGGCACTATCAGAACCATTTGTTGACTTGGACGATGAGGTAGAGTTGTCATTTATTACTTTTACCATTTTGGTCATGTAGGAGTGTGAAGGCCAGCCACGTTTTGATCTCTGGAGATGGGCAGGTGTGCATGTCTGGTTTGCGCAGCATCTTCAGTCTGATCCGTCACGGCCAGAGGGCCAAAGTGGTCCACGACTTCCCCCAGTACAGCGTGAAAGTGCTGCCGTGGCTCAGCCCTGAAGTGCTTCAACAGGTACGTCCTCCTCCCTGCAGGATGAGACACTGCTCTCCACAAGTTTTGGAAATGCTCCTGCACAGTTGTGCAGATCCCTGAGCTGCTATCAGTTCAGTCATGCTAAAATAGATAACTGATTGGTATTTGGATTTATTTTCTCAGAATTTGCAGGGATATGACTTTCGATCAGACATCTACAGCCTTGGTATAACAGCCTGTGAATTGGCCAATGGACACGTCCCTTTCAAAGACATGCCAGCCACACAGGTGAGCAGACATCCATCAATAGTATTTTGTGCCAAATCAGCTGCAGAGGTTAACTCAGTGACTACAGGACTTTCTCAGAAAATTAGAATATTGTGATTTTCTGTAATGCAATTACAAAAACAAAAATGTCATACATTCTGGATTCATTACAAATCAACTGAAATATTGCAAGCCTTTTATTATTTTAATATTGCTGATCATGGCTTACAGCTTAAGAAAACTCAAAAATCCTATCTCAAAAAATTTGAATATTCTGGGAATCTTAAGCCATAATCAGCAATATTAAAATAATAAAAGGCTTGCAATATTTCAGTTGATTTGTAATGAATACAGAATGTATGACATTTTTGTTTTTTTAAAATTGCATTACAAAAACTAAATAACTTTATTACAATATTCTAATTTTCTGAGACAGTCCTGTATAGTAACTACAACAAGTTCAGTTTATTTGAGAGCAGAAGATTTAGACTGCCGAGTCATTCCCACAGATGCTGTTGGAAAAGCTAAATGGGACAGTTCCATGTTTGCTCGACACCACCACAATCCCCCCAGAGGAACTGTCTCTGAAACCGTCCCGCTCCGGTGCCGACTCCGGGATCTGTGAGGGACCGGGACCAGCAGGGGGCCGACACTCCAACGGAGAGGCGTCCTCGTCGTCGGGGGGACACCCCTACAACCGGACGTTCTCCCCACAATTCCACAACTTTGTTGAACTGTGTCTGCAACGAGACCCAGAGAAGAGGTGGGTCAACGTTTCCCATCGTGCTTAAAGATCTTTTCTTTTCTTTTCAGAATAATTTAGAGTCGAGACAGTAAATATTCTTTAATTTTTCTCCTCATTCTCAGGCCATCCGCCAACACTCTTTCTAGCCATCCCTTCTTCAAGCAGGTGTGTATGATCATAGGTTCATCTTCACATTTTCAGCTCCAAAGAATCACGTATCCAAATATCTTTCCTTTGTTGTTTGTTTTGTGAATAAAATAAAGTAAAAATATTAAAGGAAAAAACAAATCCCCTTAAAAAACATTGAATCATAACTCTTGAAGGGTCCTAATTTCTGTTAAACTTTGACAAGAAAATCAGTTCTGATACACAAGTTATTTCATTTCATGTTTTAATTAATAGCACTTTTAGATTGAAATAAAGGAAAAAAGTCTGCAATCATCTTATAATATAAGATGATTCCAGACAAAGAATCACATATCCAAATATCTTTCCTTTGTTGGTTTTTTGTGAATAAAATAAAGTAAAAATATTAGAGGAAAAAACAAATCCCCTTAAAAAACATTGAATCATAACTCTTGAAAGAACCTAATTTCTGTTAAACTTTTAAAAGAAAATCAGTTCTGATACACTAGTTATTTGATTTTGTGTTTCATGTTTTAATTAATAGCACTTTTAGATTGAAATAAAGGAAAAAAGTCTGGAATCATCTTATAATATGCATATCTACAACATATACATGCACAATTCAAATTAATTTTTGCAAGTGACTAATAAGACTAATATCTTACATGAAAAGGTTGTGTTTGAGTGGATCACCCATTGGTTTTTGTTTTCCCAGATTAAGCGCCGGGCATCAGAGGCGCTGCCAGAGCTGCTGCAGCCGGTGTCGCCCATCACGTGCTCGGAGAGCTCCCAGCTGCAGGACTCTCACTCTGGACTAGCCAGTCTGGAATCAGGTCTCAGCCACCTGGATGTGGATGACTGGGACTTTTGACAGTGGACAACTCAGTGGGGAGACAAGCATAGCGTTGTACTGAAACTGAGCAGAACGGATGGGATTTGTTTTTGTTCTGGTTCCATGGTTTAAAAAAAAAAAAGAAAGGGGGGGGAAAAAAAAGTCAAATCTCAAACTCAAAAGGAGTTGTCAGACAGAAAGCCTCTTTTTGATGTCGTGCTCACTCTTTGTTCTCTCGATATGCACAAACTCTTGCACTGCACTGATGGCCTCTCTCTCTTACACACAAACACACACTCGTTTACAGATTGTATGCTACAAGGCTGACAACCAAGACTGCACAGTCCCCCACGCCGTTTCCAAGGAGGGTCTATGGGTGTAGATGCAGCCAAAAACCTCACGAGTCATGACGTGGATCAATGAGAAACTGCTACTAAATATTCACATCCTACCTCTTGTGTGGACATGAACGTGTGACGCGGCTCAGTCGCGCAGAGATACGACCGTAAGAGAACACAGTTCTCACGGCTGACTGGTTCAATTACATAGGTTTTCTTTGTCCTGTGGGTCAGCTCAACAAAGAGCACGTACACACATTTTTTTTTAGCTCTCTGCCCGTGTTACAGTAGAGACTGCTCATGCTTCAGGCTTCTGTTTTGTTGTACAGCGGTTAAATATGGGAGTTCGACATTAAAAGCATAGACGTATGCATTTCCTTAAACAAGCTCTGGGTGACGCTCACCAAAACTGAATGTTTCATCGGTGCTCGTTTTGTCTGCATGTATATTTCAAAGTAAGGACTAAGTGTTGGAAAGAAACTTTTGAATTTACAATAAATATGTTTCAGCTTGAATGTTTTAACTTCCCGACACCAAATGATTTGAGCCATAAACTTTCTAAAAACAATTTTATTCAAAATGCAGACAGACAAAACACACAAGTGGATGGTTGGAAATGTTCATGTGTTAATCTTCCTCATCTGATGGTGGCTGATCTGTTAAAGCGTTGTGTTTCTCCAACTTGGCCATCAATTCTGGAATAAAATCATCAAAACCACATTAAATTACATTTACAGTAGCATTTTAATCCTGCCTGTTCTTCTCAGAGGTTGTTTTTTTTAATTATTTTTGAGCGGGCTGGCTCACCTTTAGCTGGGTTGAAGACTCCGTTGGTTTGAGTATTGCACACATAGCAGCGCTTGGACCTGCGATAATGCTGAAGGGCGCAGACCTCACAAAAATAGTGCTTGCACCTGAGAGAAAAGTAACTGGTGAATTCAATGCAGCTGGTAAAAAGCACAGAATAAAAAAACAAAACAAAGACTTACTTGGTGATAATGGGATTCTTGAAAGATTCCCGGCAGATGAAGCACTTGAAGGGCAAATCCTCATCATCACTGCTCACCTCGTAGTTCTCCTCGTCTAGATGAAAACGGCAACTTTAGAAAATGCTTACGCATTCAAAAGAAAATAGATATTTAAACAAGCTCTTCAGCTCACCGTTTGCTCCATATCTGCCCTCCTCCAGTTCCCTCTCAATCTGCCAGCCGTGTTTGTAGTCGGATCTATCATGGAGGAACTTGCAGCTGTCTAATTGCAGGAGAGAGGCACGCAAAGAAAATAAATTAACGATAAAGATTAGCAATTTAAAAAAAAACCCCACTAAAATCAACATCTTTGGTGACATGTTTAATAGAATCCTGATTGTGTGAATCATATACAGACCTCCAAAACCACAGAAACCAGTCTCCTTGTAGTCTTTGCAGATATCTGGCTGATAGTCCCACCGGACTGTAGCTCTCAGGTGTTCAGGGGCTCGAATTGGTCCCTTTCTGTTAAAGTGAGTGAAAGGAAATGTATCTATGTATCTGTAGTATCCACACATGACATGTGTCTCATGACAACGCGTGACGTATGTGCCTTGCCTCACCTGACCATGCCAGAGGAGGCATTGCCCATGCTGGTATCTTTAGGCTTGATGAATTTTTGGTAGTTGTTGATCCCACGGTATATTTTATCATCTTCTTTACCTTCTAACTCCTATTGAAAGAGATTTAGGGGGGAAATAAAAGAATACATAACCTTGCTCGATGAAGATAGAACAAACAACCATTAATTATAATTGAAACCTATTTGTATAAATAAAAAAAGGAAGTCCAAGAAAAATTAAAATAAAAACAAAAGTCAGTGATTAAACAGATTTTGCTGCCAAAGACATTGATTCTGAAATATTATTGATAGTAAATATATTTCGTACATCTTGGATTTTCTGACTCCTCTCAAAAATGGCCTGAGCATCGTTGTCTTTCTCTGTGTCCAGCTGATATGTAGCAGTCGCACCCATGTCATCGGGTCCCTGTGGTTTCTGTGTTTGGGACAAAATTAGATTAATAGCAGAAAGATGAAGATTTTACATGATCATAAAACATTTAAGACGTGAATAAAGTGGCTCCACAATGACACATCAGACAGCAAATGGCAAAAAATATAACCACCAGAGTGCAGAAAAACACACATCTTTCCTTTGACCAGCTCACCGGAGTGGCTCAGAGTTTGGGTACCTTACTTTGTAGAGTTTAACAATAGTTTAGGACTAAGAAGATGTTTGTTTTCTATTCATTGTGGTTGGTGTGGGGATTAATGCCTTTTCCCAATAAATACAGCGTGAAGGGGGGGAACAAAGTCTCAACTCACCGCTGACCGTGTAGACTTGTAAGAAACTGTGATGTTCTTGTCTTTTTTCTCATCTTCACTTTCACTAGAAGACACGGTGTCTTTTTCCACTTTTTTACTCTGGGAAGAGAGGAAACACATCATATTCATCTATCTGTTAATCTAAAAGGTCACTTTTACATTGTCTTGTTTATTTTTTTACCTTTTGAATCATGGGGTTCACTCGCCCATCTTTCTTTTCTTTTCTGACCACAGCGCTCTGGTCCTCATCACTGATGTCCTCTTGAAAAGGAACAACAACTTAAATTATGAGGAACTGGTTTGTTACACAAAGAAACATACAATGCTTGCCTTATTCTCGTTGTGAGTGTCATAAAAAACCCATACATTTCGGCACCTTTCTACAAATTACAGTAATACGCTCAAACCCTGGGTCAACATCATTACTGAGCCTGCAGGGGGTTTGTATACAGGACTGTCTCAGAAAATTAGAATATTGTGATAAAGTTCTTTATTTCCTGTAATGCAATTAAAAAAGACAAAAATGTCATACATTCTGGATTGTTTTTCGAAATTGTACTTCAACATTAATCTCAACATTTCGACTTTTTTCTCAACATTTTGACTTTTTTCTCGAAATTGTACTTCAACATTAATCTCGACATTTAGACTTTTTTCTCGACATTTCGACTGTCCATAATAAAAAAAAATCTTCCTCCTCTAAAATATTATTTTTATTTTTCTCCTGCCTGGCCCTAATACTCTTCCGTAGAAAACAAAAGTGTATGGTGTGATGTTTCCAGTTTGTTGAGAAAAAATGTACATTTACACATATACAGGACTGTCTCAGAAAATTAGAATATTGTGATAAAGTTCTTTATTTTCTGTAATGCAATTAAAAAAAACAAAAATGTCATACATTCTGGATTCATTACAAATCAACTGAAATATTGCAAGCCTTTTATTATTTTAATATTGCTGATTATGGCTTACAGTTTAAGATTAAGATTCCCAGAATATTCTAATTTTTTGAGATAGGATATTTGAGTTTTCTTAAGCTGTAAGCCATGATCAGCAATATTAAAATAATAAAAGGCTTGCAATATTTCAGTTGATTTGTAATGAATCCAGAATGTATGACATTTTTGTTTTTGTAATTGCATTACAGAAAATCACAATATTCTAATTTTCTGAGACAGTCCTGTACAATTTATCATACAGTATGTTGTCTGTACGTCATTTAAATAGTGTATCAGGCGGCATATGGGAAAGATAAATAATAAACGGGAACACATGGTTGAAAAAAATAATCTTAAAATGATTTAGAAAGTTTTTAGGGTTTTTATCTGGAAAAATAAAGGTGAAATTAAAAAAAAGTCGAGGGAAATGCGAAATGTTATTTATGGCTGGTTGTACTTTAACCAACAGCTGGCTACTGGTTATTTAGTTGCTTCTGTCACGATTATCTTTTAAGCATCAGTGAGTAAGGAAAAGATGAATATTGATCACTGATAGAAACGTGCGATTATGATCAATAAAAAAGAAGCAGACGCACTTGAAGCAACCAGCCCCCAAACTCAATGGAATTAGAATAAAACATTTTAAAAACATCAGAAATGTCATGAGGCAGAAAATCTACTACCTTTATCGCTGTTACTTGCTTTTCTTTTCCGCCCGGAGAATTTTTTGGTGGATTTTTTGAACAGAAACGTACAAGCTGGTTTCTTCTCCTCCGACTCCGCCATCTTGCCATCAATAGGTAAATATTCCGTGCTGACGTCACAGCGCCCCCTGCTGGCTGGGAGCGGAACGTCTTCTAGCGGCCTCAAGATGCACAGCTGAGCTGACAATATTTAATTCAGTCTGGACTCAAAGCTGTTCCCTTCCAAATTGAAGTTGTTTTGAGCTCGACGTCGAGGGAAGTGCAATAAATCGTCATAAGTCATTTTAAGTAGTCACCAAGTGGTGACTTTTGTTAGGATTTTATGAAATTGTTTAAAGGTTTGAAGCATACCGGTCAAGTTTTGGAGTTAAAAATAAGGGACATTTTCCACCAACCCAGGTCCAGTATCTTACATTTTAAGACAGGTTTCCAAGAAATATAAAATAACTACCTGTCAACCACTTACATACTACAATTATGTGCTCAGAATCTGATAGGACTCCCTTTGTTGACACTGAAATACTGTGTACTTCCTATGTGTGTAATTCCTATAATAGAGCCTAAATGAAAACACAAAGGGGAATTAAAGCACACTTATTTATTTTTAAATATTTTCCGTATATATACACATTGATTGTCTTCAAGTGAAACATTTAGATTTTCTTTTTATTTGTCATTTTCACTCATGAGGCTCTCTGGCATTAATTACTGATGACACAGACGCATGTTTATGTGCCTCTAGTTGAAATAACTTTCAGAACGTGTAACTGAGCCCCATCCTGCTCCTCTTTAGGAAAGTAAATTCGGTTTCCTATTTTTAGAGATATTTACACGAAGTCTTCGATTTTTTGACAGAAACGACTTCTCTCTCATTACATCCATCCAGCCATCTCTGATTTGCTGTTCGGAGTTTGTTCCCGTCGCCACTAACCTCACGAGAACTGCCACCCAGGCTACAGCAAGGGGCAGTTCTCGCGAGGTTAGTGACAATTCAGTGTGGAGAGGCACAATAATGCTTTTTAAAATTTATTATATTATAAAACAGAAAATTTACGGGAAAATACTAATATGGGAGTACGGCGGGAAAGGGTTAGGATTTTATGAAATTGTTTAAAGGTTTGAAGGGTTTTTCTATAAGATTCTGCACTGGTGGTTTTTCTCTATTTGCAGGGTCACCTCCTGTTCAGGAGTTTAGCTATAGTTCAGCTATTTTCTCTATTTGCAGAGTCAAATCCTGTTTTATGACTAGGCTGTTAAAATAGTTCAGATATTTGCTCTTCGTTAGGTGAAGACGATGCAGAGAAACAGATGTTTTAACACTGATGGGTCTCAAGTAGAAGCAATAAACAGGGATATACGGCTGAAGGTCTGATATGTTTGGCAGATGGGGTTCACGTACAAAGAACACCTGCCTTTTTAGTATAAATATGACTGGATCGATGACTACCGTGTGCATTTCTCTCCTACCTATGTGGCTGGAAAACATTGTGCATGATACAATAAAAGCTTGATTCTGTTCACCGGTTTTCTTATGGTACACCAGGCAAACGAACACACAGATCTTTCACTTTCAAGGGGGTGTCATTGCTTCTATATCAACTACTATCACATTTGTTGTCGTTTTTCATGCAATAAAGTTGTAAATGTAATATACAGTGTTCATTATGGAGTGAGATTTGTCTCAGATCCATATTTTTTAGCCTACCAATTAAAATAGTCTCTTTCAGCGGTGTCAAATGCTTGTCAGGCGTTGAATCAACACTGGAAATGTATAGGTAGGCGTATAACAATGCAATGTAACAATGCACCATTCAATAACCATGTCTACCTCATACTGCTGCACTTTTCACTTTTTAAAAAATTGTATATATGTTAATAAGAGCTGTCATTTGTCTATTTACTGTACAGTGAGTGAAAATAACCGAGTCAAATGTCCTGTCTTGTTTGACCTGACTTGGTCAATAAACCTGATTCTGATAGTTCAATAAAACACAGTTAAAGGGGACCTATTATGAAAATCACGTTTTTTCTTGCTTTAAATATATAAAGTGGTCTCCCCTCAGCCTGCCAACTCAGAGAAGGAGGAAATCAACCAAATTCTGCAGTGTCTGTACAGCCGCCCGGATGAGCCGTCCAGTCTGATGTGGCTTCTACGAACCGTTCACTCCCTTTCGTTACGTAACCAAAATGCAAGCCACGGCCACAACTAAACACCGTGTCCTAACTGCATGCGAGCGTCCGACTATCGCGTCGCACTGCGTGACATCGGACACTCTCTGTCCATCTCCCTCCAGCAGCTGCCACTTTATTGAGGTTTTTAAATTTTGTAGTGAAATGAGGAGGAATCATAGAGATAACTTCTCATTTCAACTAACTGGATCAGCCTGTTTCCTACAGCGCTTTCAACCGGCTTTCAATGCGAGCGACAGGAAGAGAATAGAAGCAGGGCGTCGGACAAATGTTCAGCTCAAAATGGCGCGCCGCTACGCAGCTGCGTGGCGCTGCGTCACCGCAGCCAGTTAGGACAGTCCAATAGAAAATAAAGCAATGGAATTGATTTTGTCACTGACGCTCGCTCGCATGATACCTCCTCATTTCACTACAAAAACCTCAATAAAGTGGCAGCTGCTGGAGGGAGATGGGCAGGGAGCTGGAAGTTTCACAACTTATTATCTAAAGCTTGTGTCTTTTTCATTTACCTTAATGTGATAACCAGTCTCTGCTTAGCGAGAGACTGACCAATGGGAGTCGCTCTCGCTTCGTTTCGTCCGTTGACCTCGCTGAGCTGCGCGGATTCCAGCCAATCTGCACGTCGCGAGGTGCTGCCACTTTAGGAGCGCACTGGGGGGTAGTGCGGTGAGTAGAAAGCGAGTTTCAGCTGTTAATCAAAATAACTTTCTCGTCTCTCGTCTCGTTTCTCATCTCGTCTTAAAACGTATTTTTATTCTTTGGCTTTTAATCCAGTATGAGAGTTGTGTGGTCTCTCTCCTGTCTTTTATGTTTATGAATCACTGGTTGTTGTCTGTCTGGTGTGTTTTTATTTCGTGCTTTTATGTGTTTTTATCTATTTTACTCTGTTTTTAGTTTTTACTGTTTTATTATGTTTTGTTTTATTCATTGTGCAGCACTTTGGTAACCTTGTTGTTTTTGAAATGTGCTATACAAATAAAGTGGATTGGATTGGATTGGATAACTTTGGGGCCCATAACGCTTTCAGTGTGGACAGAGAGCGTCCGATATCACGCAGTGCGACGCGATAGTTGGACGCTCGCATGCAGTTAGGACACAGTGTAATAGTGTACGCAGCCGGCTGCTCTTCTGCCCAGAGCGATGCTTTGTGCCCTCCCCTGCTACACGTCATTCAGGCAGCCAATCAGCACAGTGCCTCATTATCATAGCCCCACCCACTCAGAATCCTGCATAGATAATGAGGTTAGAGAATGGGAAGATAAAGACATGGCTCAGAGGCTGAATTTCTAATTTATTTAGTAAAAACAATTAAAAGCTTGTTTTTAAGACATTCAAGGCCTGTTTAAAATAGATATTGCATGCCATAATGGGTCCCCTTTAAATGATATTATTTTTATTTTGAAAGGTCCAACCGGAACCTCCTCATCCAATGCCGGGTCTCTTGACGGAGCGCCGGTGTCCTGTGGTCCTGTCCTCCTCCCGCATCCTCCATCCTCCATCCTCCATCCTCCGCGGCTCCTGCAGAGGACAGCGGCGTGGCGGCAGGACGCAGGCCCGCAGGGAGAGGTCCTGGCCTGGGCACGGACCCCGAAGAGGCCCCGGGGCCGCCGCTGGATGGAGTCAGGCTGCATTCAGACAGCAATGGCTATGGGTCTGTCATCGAAAAAGGCGTCTACCCGGAGCGTCGCGGTGGAGCGAAAGAACCTCATCACGGTCTGCAGGTAATCACGACCTCACGACGTCATGTGTGCATGTGCAAGTGGATGCCCTGCATGCAGTTCACAATATCATCAATATGAGGTTTTATCTGTCCATTTCCGAGATGAAACAATAGATGGATGTGAAATACAGCACAAAAATGGGTATATTATTGGACAAAAAAAAATATCAAGAGATGTATATGTATATATTTTCACCTTCACATACCACTCCCTTTACACCTGCTTGTTCATAATAAGAAAACAATACTGCAACACATCATCCCCGCTTTTATCAATCTTTATTTCCTGCCAGGTATGATATGTAGTTAAGGTCTGTTTTTTTGTCTGTAAGGGCAAAAGCAGCCCCCAGTGATGAGAATGTCACCAGAGTGGGTTCATGTTATCCACATGAAGCACAAGAAAAATCCACCAGCTGGCAGCAGGTCCCCCCCCCATCACAGAGAGATGCACAAGGGCATCTGGAGCCTTGCAAGGACTCCTCCCCCCCATCAGTGGCCCTCCATCCTCCTGTATCCAGCCTTCACTGTGCAGATATGGACTGGATGTGCAGTTATTATATGACTCCAATAAACCAATGTCCTCTAGTGTCTAGCAAGGTCCAAGCTGTAAATGTCTAAGCTGAAAAGGCAGCAATATCACAACAAATCAGAATTATACTTTGTCCTTAATCACCAAACTACAAGTTCTCATTGTTTTTTAATCACAAGAGTCCCATTTTATTTAATTTTTTTTTAATTGGTTGATGAGCTACATTATCATATCTCAACAGAAATTAGCATGGTATCTTAAAATAACTTGTTTTTTTTAATCCACAATCCTAAATCTGAATATATGTCCTAAAGATAACTATCCATAAAGCTTATAATTATAATATTCACATTTAAAAGTTTGAAATTAGGGCTTTTTTTTGGTCAATGTTTCCCTTAAAGTCACATTTTTAACCACAGTTTTGCAGACTGGCTTCTTGTCAAAGATGTTCAGAAGACTAAGATCATGCATGCACTTTATTTTGTTTTATTTCTAGGATTTAATTACATTTATATCCATGTCATACCCAGAACAATAAATGAAAGAGAAAAATATATACATATATACCGAGACTCTCAGTTATACACACAGTCAAGCATTTTTATTCCAGTTCCAGAGAGGCAAAACACACAACATGAAGCAAGCGTGCCCGCAAAGAAAGAAAAGTTCTCACAGTAGAGTTATGGCACGGATAAATATTAGCAGGGACACAAAACATTGTTGATTTTATTTTATCTTTTCCATACTATGACATATTTAATCATTTTAATGACAAACAAACTGGACAAGACAAAAATGAATAGCAAAAGCTGTCCATCAGTATACACACTACATAGTTTCGGTCCTTCTTCTAACACTGATTAGCTTCCCTTAAATGGTCTTTTTCCTCCTCCAGATGTATCTGTGTCGCTGCCCGATCTCCTCACTCATCGCTTTTTCTGACCTTTTTATGTTGTTCTTCAAATGCCAATGTCATCTGAGGTGATTCAAGTAGTCATGGGCTGTTGGTGGTCGTCCAGTCTTAACGGGGAGATCCTGAGTCAGCAGCTCCCCTCCGGCTGGATGTTAAAGCTCGCTGGGCGTCACGTGGTTGCAGGAATACAGGACACAGATACCTCCTCCTCTCAATTTGTGTTTGGCTACAGTAGCTAACTGACATTAGTGCTTGATTAGTACGCCAGTCCAAGCTTTTATTTACCATAATACATGTGTGTGTTTACGTATAAAGTCTGACCTCTTTTCCCTCACTGTAAAAACATAACCTGTTTAACAATCAGCACACGCAAAGATTAACATTTCAGCTGCTCAAAATTTATTTTATTCTAAGACAGGACTGGTTCTGTTCAGTTTGGGGGTCAAAAATGTTCCCTTTTTCTTTTTTTTTCTTCTTTTTTTTTAAGGTTCCTTGGTTCCTTTGGTTACTGACAAAAACAACCAGGGATCACAGTTCTGTTTACAAGCTCTACACTTGATGAGACATGATCTGGGTCACCAGTACCAGGCACGGCATCGTGACTAATCTCTACTTAGTGTTTCAGTGTTTCGTTCGTGGAATGAACTAAGTTTTTATTAAAGACACGTGTACAGCAAAGGACACTTGTATTGTATGAAGGAAAGCCATCTGAAGGGGGCTGATCATGGTCAAATAGGCAGAAATTCAGGTAATAAAATAGATGAATAAATGATTTTTAGCCTAAAACTGCAGTGACAGCTCTCAAGTTGAAGGTGACACACAAAAATCAGCTACAAAAGATGTATTTTCTTCTTTGTTTTGTAAATCAAAAGGGACTTTGTTTTAATGGCCATGAAGAGACTCTGTGATGTTTAAAATGTCCACAGTGGTAGCAGTGTCGTCGTGACCTGCTGCATGTTGCACGGTTGCCAATAGCAACAGGTTTTTCTCCTTAACATGGCTGGGTTGAGGCTTCCTGCTGCGAGTGAAAATTTTCATGCAACTCCAGGTTAACATAATCTCCAATTTGTCCAATTTGACCAAATATGCAGCCAAACAATATGCCGGGGGCACTTTTTGGTAAAAGAGATACTGTTTCTGGCTAAGGGGCCTCATGTCGTTGTCCGTAACTGCAGGAAGAGCGTTGCTGTGGGCATGATGAACCTGAGAAAGAATAGATGAAATGAGTGAGACAGGTCCAGTCTGAAGTGTTTTCTCTCCAGCTACGTCTTGTAAACAAAAGGAATCGGGAGGGAAAGACCAGAGGAGGGTAATGTGCTGCATCTTGGCTGAGGTTAATGTGCTGAATCTTGGCTGGGGTTTTAGCTGTTGGGGCGTGGTTCCATACGAGAGGATGAACTGTTCTCCACTGTTGTAAACACAAACGCAGCTCCACATATTTTGGACGGGCTTGGGCGAGTGGGTTGCCCTTTTTTTTTTTTCATTGTTATTATAGTAAAGGGTGACATTTGCGTCACTTTACGCACCATCCTACCGTCCTCTGTTTCAGTTTGAAGGAATAATAGGAATTGCCATAACAAATCTTTGAATTTACACTCTTCTTTTGCATCTGTCATGATTTATGAACCCAGCTTTAATTTGATCTGCACCATAAAGTTAGTGAAAATACAGCAGAGGTTGAATTGGCTGAACATTTGCACACCAAACATCGCTCTCCCTCGCCTTCGCAGTGTGACACCATTTTAATTATCTTTTCGTCCCCCCTGTCATGCTCACAGATCTGATTTACACTCTCACTTCTTCTCAGCTAAACACGCTCGTTGTCCATCTTACGCCCTGCTCCCTCTACACCTCCACTGACCATGAAACACTTTGCCCGGACGCCTCCTCACAGAGGGGACGGCTGAGAGCGACACTCCCTGCTGTAGTTACAACTTTTGGACTGAACCGAAAAACATGATTCTTATCTTAATATTCATCAGAGCACAAGGCAATTTTTTTTTTTCTTGACATTTTACGCCAGTCCAAAGTAGGACAAGACGCCTCCCCTCGACAGCTCAGTACTGGCTGGTGTTGTGCAATGATGCCGCCAGAGAGGAGTTCGCCCGTGTCATCTGATCCTGCTGGTTAGGCCGGGACTGAAGATGGAGACAGAAATAAGAGGAGAGAGAAAGAGAAGGAAGTCAGGAAAATGTTTGAGAGCAAGAGGGGGGGGGGGGGAAAGGGAAAAAATAAAGTTGAGTGAGCTGATTTGAAGCTTTTCTGGACTTTGGATTGGGTGTCACTGCAGATAAACACAGTTTCAGTTCTCCTGAGTGGCTCTAAACGTGGTTGTGTAAGTACAGTAGAGGGCTGAGGAAGGAGAACAAAGGGGCATTTAAAGAGAGCTGAGTGGGCCTGGCGCAGATCCAGGCCGAGTGGAAGGGGGGGCACAAAAGAAGCTTGTCAGAAAGCCGTGCAGTTGTTTTTCAGTGTCAAATCGTACCAAGAGCATGTTGCTATTCCACTCCAACCATTTGCATTTGAGGCCCACAAGCGGTTTCCCTTCAGATCAAAGGGCCTCAGTTAATTTACAATCATCCGCTAAGATCTTTCTTTTAAGATAACAACGTTTTATCAAGTCAGGGAGGCATTTTTGCACTAGTTTAGTATTATATCATGATCTTATCAGCAGAAGGGCATCTCGGCCGTTAATCGGTGGTTCCCTGCCTCTTGTACAATTATAGATTGCCTAATTTTCTCTCTATCTGTACACAGAGGGACTATAAGAGGGCTTTTGTTTGTAGGATTTCAAGTAGAGTTCAGATTTCAGACCGAATGGTACACTTTTTAGCATCAAAACATCTTGTCTGGTAGAGTTATCATCATGAAATTAGTAGTTAATCACTGAACCTCCAATAATGAATCTACCGGCATAGGGACACTACTTTTTCCAAAATCACACCAAATAGACCTCCATGACAGATTAAAATGCTGACAGTTTCCACTAACCTGTTTCCTCGGTAAATCCGTCATGACCAAACAAAGTCAAAACTCCCAAAGTAGATTTAATCCAATTTTTTCCCCTCAGTTGGACTAGAACCGGTGTAGATGCTGCTGCAGTGTCCATAAGTTCTCTGTGATGATGCCGTTTTCTTCTGGCATTTGGCGCCAGTCCCCCCACCCCGAGACGCGGTCCCCTCTCATCTAGAGCGTCTTGTTCTTGCGCTTGGGGAGGGAGAAGACTTTCCGAAAAGAGGTGGTGGTGGTGCCTCTGCTGTAGGAGGCGCTGCCCAGGGCGATCTTGGTCTTCCCACTGGTGATGGTGGAGGAGCCCAAAGACGTGGTGCTCTTGCCCCGGAAGATGGAGGAGCTCCCCATGTTGAGCTTGGTCTGCCCCCTCTTGATGCTGGTGTTGCCCAGGGTGAGGGCCGTCTTCCCCTCGGTGAAGCTGGTGTTGCCCATTGAGGAGAAGATTCAGCGGCGGAGTTCGGGACTCACAACTCGACGCAAAGCATCGCACACTCATGCAGCACACCCTGCTCCGCAAGCCGTTGGGGTTAATAGTACCATCAGCTGCAGATCCAGACCAGACTAGAATGCTAAGCATGGATAGTGCGACCCCCGTGTCGCATAAAGCCTCCGTTGAGCTGGTCTACGTGGGCTCTGGAAGGCCACATACCGCCCATGCGTCCTGTGAATGGACAGAGGCAGCCGTAGGTGGCCGCTGCCTATCTGGGGGGACAGGGACAGTGGCGCGATTGTCCCATCGCCACAACGACACCGGACGGTTGAAGGACACATTGTTGCAAAGAGGACAGACTGCGGTGACATCACTTTCTTCTGAGCCATTGTTCCCTATAGTCTCTGATTGTAAGACATTCCCTCTGTGGACGGCTTTATGCACCATATGTAAGATGAGTTGCATAGAATCAGTTCTAACAGAAGAAAAGCTGCATGCATTCACATTCTCTGCATGCTCCCAACGCTTTGATTACCCCCCCATTTTCTATATGTTTTATCCCTACATTTAAAATATAGGTGCTCCTTCCCTTGTCATGCATCTCTTGCACGTTTCATGTCAAAGTTGGACTCAGCATCTCATTAAAATCAAGATCTACATACAAGAAAATCAGGCAAAGCAGTGTTTAGATATGTTACCTTTTATAAGCACTGTTACATCAACGTTTACAGTCTTCTTCGCTGTTGGACGTACAGGAGCGTGTTTATGCAAATGCAGGAAGACCCGTCGGCATGCATGAAACTCCTACATTTACACCAATGTGGTTGATGTCTCCACAAAACAAGAGAGCAGTGTGGATGAAACCACGCACGCTCTCACGTCTCCACGTATATCACACATCTGTTCACACTTCCCCACTCTGCCAACACACCAGAACGCTTCATCTCTGTCTCCGAAAACGTTCGGCACGGCTCGTGTCTGGTTTGCAACTTTTTTTTTCTGTTTTGTTTTGTTAATTTTTTTGTTTTTACTCCCCAGAAACCTTTTTGTACTTTTGCACAAACAGATGATGAATAACCTCTGATTTCAAAACATCGTTCACAAACACAGCAGCTCATTTTCATCGACTCTCAATTGCTACTGACCTTCTAAAACTGACCACACAGACATATCCACGGGGTTTTAAGTGAGTGCAGGATTCAATTGTGAAAATCCCAGTAGACGTTGCTGTGCCTCTCTTTGCCCCTGACGAGGGTGGTTTTGACCCGGGACCAAGACTTGGTCCCATGGCGGAAGGTCAGCGTGTTGAGGGAGCTTGTGGTCTCCCCTCGCGTCACCGTGGTGTTGCCCGCTGTTATGCTGGTGTCGCCCAAAGTTACGGTGGTTCTGTTCCAGGAGATGGAGGATTTACCCCAGGAGATGGCGTACTTAGTCCTCAGGAATGAAACCTTGCCTTTGGTAAAGGAGGTCTTGCTTGAAGAGAATGTAGTTTTCCACTCATTGTTATCAGAGTCTTTTTTGGACTGCCTGGCTGCCTTGGGTGTCTTAGCCCTGGCTTCAGGTGTGCTTTCCATCTAAGTGGTCCTGCGTTTGCCCGTCAAGGCTTTGCGGAAAGAGGTGGTAGTGGTTCCCCTGCTGAAGCTGGCCCGTCCCAGAGCCACTGTCGTCTTCTGCCTCTGGATGGTGGAGTCTCCCATGGAGGTGGTGGTCACTCCCCTGAAGATGGAGGATTTGCCTAAGTTGACGGTCGTCTTCCCCCTGGCTATGGAGGTCTTTCCCACTGCCAGGGCAGTCTTGCCCTCTGTGATACTAGTGTTGCCCATGGAAGCGGAGGCTGCCGGCACGAGCCTCCTGCCTGGATGCCAGCTCCTACCGTGCACGCTGCATAGCAGTCCTCCTGCGGCGCAGAAGGCTCGGAAATGTGAGGTCAAAAGCCAAGCTAAAGCTGCAACAGCTGCCCCTAAATAGATCAGACCACAACATATAGATGAGGGGGAGGGAATTATTTGATCATTCTTTGATTCTGCCGGACCCTCAGAGAGACGAGATCCAAGAGGATCTGGACGGACAGAATGCACAAGTGCTGAAAAGACAGGGGGTTAATTGTGTTATTTTCACGGTTACACTGCCAAGCACTGAAGGGGGTGCTTTGTGCAGTACACAGGACAATTGGGGTGACCTCAGTATGATAGGATGCGCTAAAAAAAAAAGAAAAAAAGCCCTCCTCCCTGCCGTTGTTCAGATACAGTTGCACATTTGTCTGCTTCAGTACAGTAGCGTACACAGCTGCGGCGGCTGTGCATGAAACCCAATGAACGTTAAAACCCCGGACATAAGAATTTACCCCCCCCAACATCCCAGTTTTACGTGATTCAGATTCAGACGACTTTATTAATCCCTTTAGGAGGTTCCCCTCGGGGAAATTGACATCTTCATCTCACTCACTCAGCACTGTCATTTACAAATCTAACACCCCAAAGCCAAACACCCATACAGGACTGTCTCAGAAAATTAGAATATTGTGATAAAGTTCTTTATTTTCTGTAATGCAATTAAGAAAACAAAAATGTCATACATTCTGGATTCATTACAAATCAACTGAAATATTGCAAGCCTTTTATTATTTTAATATTGCTGATTATGGCTTACAGTTTAAGATTAAGATTCCCAGAATATTCAAATTTTTTGAGATAGGATATTTGAGTTTTCTTAAGCTGTAAGCCTTGATCAGCAATATTAAAATAATAAAAGGCTTGCAATATTTCAGTTGATTTGGAATGAATCCAGAATGTATGACATTTTTGTTTTTTTAATTGCATTACAGAAAATCACAATATTCAAATTTTCTGAGACAGTCCTGTATAAAGATAAAAAGATAAAAAAAAAGATAAAAATAAAAATAAAAGGTAAAAACAAAAATAAAAATAAATTATTATATTAAAATGTTATGGATAGAATGATGTTGTAGTTTCCTAATCCTTCTCGGTTCTTGTGCTTCTGTTTCAGGTTCTCTGTGAAGACCCTCTTAGAAAAGTACACAGCAGAGCCCATAGATGACTCGTCTGAGGAGTTTATTAACTTTGCTGCTATTTTAGAGCACATCCTCAGCCACCGCTTCAAAGGTAACACTGCAGGTAACATACAACACGAGAAATAATGGGCAGATCAGTTCCATGACTGTACAGCTGGAACAGAAATATCTTTTTGTGATGCAGCCAGATTGTATTGCTTCTAAAGGAAATCAGCGACCACAACTACAAACTGCTGTGTTGGTTGCAGTTGGGGCAGAAATGACTGCCTGCTTTGTTTTTTGATGATGAACCAGGTTCGGGAGGCTGGTTCAGCTCAGATGGACAGCGTAGCTTCTGGGAATATATCCGGCTGGCGTGCAGCAAGGTGCAGAATAACTGCATCGCCAGCATAGAGAACATAGAGAACATCAGCACATCACGAGCCAAGGCAAGACACGCCAATGCACGACTCTGGGAGGGGGGGGGCTTCTGTTCACACCGACCTCTCGTGTCGTCCTACAGGGCCGGGCCTGGATTCGGGTGGCGCTGATGGAGAAACGTCTGTCTGAATACGTGTCCACCGCCCTGAGGGACACCAGAACAACCAGGTCAGTCTTTCATTTTAACTGCCAGAGGTGTCAAAAGTATTCACATTCATTACTCAGGTAGAAGTATAGATACTAGAGTTTAAAAATACTCCTGTAGAAGTTGAAGTGTCAACTCAAGTTTTTTACTCAAGTAAAAGTATAAAGTACTGGTTTCAAAACTACTTAATAAAAGTAAAAGTAATGTAAGGGGGAAAAAAGTCATTAAGGACAAAAGACATTGAAAATGAATGCATCTTAGTATAATGCAAATATATTAAAGAACCATATATGTGTACTATTGAGCATTAACATGTGTTTCAGAGAGCAGCAGATATGATGACTAGTTGTCTATAAGTATTGTAATGGTGCAAAAAGTCAAACTTCAGAGGCATGTTATCATTTATCCTAACCTTTATTGGAATGTACATCCAAGTTTAGTTGCAGGAATCTGAGGGAACGGATGTAAGAACAAAACTGGACAAGAACATCTGAAACAACCACAACCAAATTCACTCTATCCGGATGGAGCAATTTAACTGGATAGTTTTTTTTTAAAGGCCGAAATGAAATAGAGTAACGAGGCTGTTTTTAAAATGTAAGGAGTAAAAAGTACAGATAATTGCGTGAAAATGTAAGGAGTAAAAGTAAAAAGTCGTCTGAAAAATAATTACTCCAGTGAAGTATAGATAACCAAAATTTCTACTTAAGTAAGGTAACGAAGTATTTGTACTTCGTTAATTGACACCTCTATTAAGATGTTTTAAGTGTCTCCAACTGGAAATGCTCAACTTGATCAGCTGCCACCTTGTTTCCTGACAGGAGGTTCTACGACGACGGGGCCATTATGCTACGGGAGGAAGCCACGGTGCTGACCGGGATGTTGATCGGACTGAGCGCCATCGACTTCAGGTGAGGCCTCTCAGATAACGACTTCTAAATGGATCCAAAATGTTTACGTGATTCAGTTAAACTTTGATGCCACAGATCATATATATTTGCAACCAAGAATATAATCAGAATATTCTGGGATGTGATTTGTGTGGTTTCAATAGTACCTGCTGGTGTCTGTGCACGTGATAGAGGAATATGAATGATGAATTTGTATTAATCACGTTATTTTTAAAGCTGTTTTTCAACTTTATTCAAGCTCCCTGTTAAAAATAAATACATACACAAATAAATGTATAAATGCATGAATAAAAAAATGAATAGATAAATAAATATGTTCTGTTCATGAAAAAGGTGAATATTTTTTTTTAAAACTTGTATTTGGTTATTTATTTATGTATTTATTTTTGTATTTTATATATTTTTTTGTGTATTTATACATTTATTTATTTTTACAGTTGTAACTTTAATTCCCAATATCGATCGATCGATCTATCGATATTGGGAATTAAAGTTACAACTGTAAAAATAAATAAATGTAGAAATGCATGAATAAAAAAATGAATAGATAAATAAATATTTTCTGTTCATGAAAAAGGTGATTTTTGTTTATTTATTTATGTATTTTATCATTTTTTTTGTATTTTATCTTTTTTTTTGTATTTCTACATTTATTTATTTTTACAGTTGTAACTTGAATTCCCAATATCGATAGATCTATCTACAGTATATATCTATCTATCTATCTATCTATCTATCTATCTATCTATCTATCTATCTATCTATCTATCTATCTATCTATCTATCTATCTATCTATCTATCTATCTATCTATCTATCTATCTATCTATCTATCTATCTATCTATCTATCTATCTATCTATCTATCTATCTATCTATCTATCTATCTATCTATCTATCTATCTATCTATCTATCTATCTATCTATCTATCTATCGGGTAATAAAGCAATTTTTGTGCAGTTTTTGCTTGAAGGGTGAGAATTTAGATGGGAAATCCCCTGCTGTGATCGACTTCACACCTTACCTGAAGTTCACCCAGAGGTGAGACTCATCCAGACAATTGCATCAATGCAACACAAGTGTGTGTGTGTGTGTGTGTGTGTGTGTGTGTGTTTTGGTGTAACAACAGCATCTTTTCTTCTGCATAGCTATGACTACCTGAGTGATGAGGAGGACCGGCGCAGCGTGGACAGCAGCAACAGCGAGGAGAGCGTCCCCGACCATCCCTACATCCCTCTGGTGACGGACGAGGAGAGCTGGAGCAACAAGTGTCGCAAGATGGAGCAAAGGTTTAAGATCGTCTACGCCCAGAAGGTGACTCCTGGCGGCCTGTAATTATGGCTCTAATCGTTTCTGCATGGAAATGTCTAATCTTATTGAGTTTTTGTTTTCTTTTTTTTCAGGGTTATCTGGAAGAGCTGGTGCGTTTACGTGAGTCCCAACTGAAGAACGTTGAGACGGAGAACAAGCGCCTGAGAGCGAAGGTGGAGGAGTTGACGGTGCAGGGCCAGACGGAGAAGAAAGAGCTGGAAGCCATTGTGCTGGAGCTGCAGGCACAACTGTGAGGAGTCCTTCCTTTTCTAGTTCACTTGAGGTTTAAAGAGAAACTGAGGATGGACTTTTAAAAGCCATCGCAGCTGGAGACAGTGCAGAGATGCTAAATATACTTTAGATCAGGGGTCGGCAACCCGCGGCTCCAGAGCCGGCCTAGTGGCTCCTGGAGCTTTTTCAAAAATATTTGACCTTTTTTTTCCTTTTTTCCTTTTTTTCTTCTTTTTTTTCTTCTTTTTTTCCTTTTTTCTTTCTTTTTCTTCTTTTCTCTTTCTCGAAATTTTGACTTTTTTCTCGACATTTCAACTTTTTTCACGAAATTCTGACTATTTCCTCGACATTTCGACTTTTTCTCAACATTTCGACTTTTTTCTCAACATTTCAACTTTTTTCTCGACATTGTACTTCAACATTAATCTCGACATTTCGACTTTGTCTCGACATTTTGGCTTTTTTCTTGACATTTCGATTTTTTTCTCAAGATTGTACTTCAACATTAATCTCAACATTTTGAATTTTCTCTTGACATTTCGACTTTTTTCTCGAAGTGCATAATGAAAAAAATAAATCTTCCCCCAGTTATAACTAATATAGATACATGCAGCATGTGTTGCCTTCATTCTAAGGCTTATACAAGACTTCATTTTTTGCGGCTCCAGACATATTTGTTTTTGGTCCAATATGGCTCTTTCAACATTTTGGGTTGCCCACCCCTGCTTTAGATGAAGAAAACTAGCGGTTACAGCAGTTTTGGTGTGTTACTGATGAAGAGAGGGTTAACATTAGCTCCTCTGATATGAATCTCTCTGTTTTATCTCCGTCTTCAGCTCTGCCCTCATGCCCTGTGATTCCTCTCATTTGGCTAAAGATCTTGCCATCCCACTGGTCAACCAGTGGTCGACCGTCACAAACAACCAAGGAGATGTCAAGTTATTCCGCAGGTGAGCTCGCCAGCGTTCTACACCACCATGTTTCTGGTTTTATGCAGTCGACATTATTGATGTAGAGCGTATTACTGCTGAGGTTTTGTTACATTGTGGTGATATTTGTGTCATCCAGGAGGAGTTTCCACAGTCTGGAGCAGCTTTCTGCTGAAGTCAGTCTGAACTCTGACTCCCAGAAGACTGATGGAAGACTGAATGGAGATGTTCCCTGGACCACGGCAGGTAAAACTGCTTTTAGGAAACAACAACAGTTCCTGGATGGCATCACAGTCTTGATATCCTCTTTCTTTGAATCACTTGAAGACTTTCTACTGAGTTAACTCTGGTTTAAATGCATTTTTTCCTCTCTGATTCCGATGGTGCGCTGCTTGAGAGGTTTCCGCTGCAGGTTACAATACTCTTAACGAGTAACCACGAGAACAGGGGGAGTTGTTTATACAGTATGGGGGAATAGCTGATTAGTCTTTCAAAAGCCCAAGTAATGACCCTGACGAGACAAAAAATGATTGAGATGATGGGGATGCAGAGCAGCAGCGAGGAGGAACTTTGAATCATTTATTTTCTTCAGTCATCACAGAGAATTTAAGACCAATGGCAAATGAAATGGACGAGCTTGGAGCTCCAACTAGGACACAGCAGGAATTATGCGTTTCATTGAGATATAGCTGCAGGAACGTATTCATGAGTCTGGGTTCCTATCTTCCTTGCCAGTTTGATCTCTGTGTAGATGAAGCATCTCTGGACAGGAGCATGTGTGCACCCCAGATATCGAAGTACTGGATGCAGGTTTCTGTCCGTGTTGTCTCACCTGTTACCCGTTGATGCTGCATCAGTTGAAATCTCCAATGCATTTGGAGATTTCAATTTTCTTAACTTACGACCGATTGTCAACTGATTTTTTTTTTTTTAATACAATTGGTTCTTTTCCATAATAATTTATGCTGCAACACTACAAGTATTTAAATTGCATTTCTCTTACAACCTGTTCTACTTTTCTTTTTTTATAAAGTATATTTATTCATTTTCAAAGGGTCACACAGTCAAGAATTAAACGATATTACAGAAATATGCACCCTCTTTTAAACACCACCCAAAACATGAAACACACTCTCCACACAGACAAATCAAAGTAGAAAAGTAACAAAAAATAACCGTAAATAAAAAAAGTAAAAAATAAGTTAAAAAAAAAAAAAAAAATAAATAAATAATAATAAAATGAAATAAAAAAAATAAAAAAACGGGGGGTAAAACTTAAAGAGCTAAAAGGCGCACCTACAAAAATGAGTGAATATAAATAAGATAAGTAACAAGTAAATAAATAAGTCATATCAAAGGCAGAAGGGGTAATCAAACATGATATCAGGGTAACAGCGTGTTACATATCAGACCCTGGACATGTACCTTTCAATGTCAGGCCAAGCTAGACCATAAAGCCCGCTCCGAAGAGCTTGAGCACCGTTGTCCCCAATATATTCCAGAAAAGGGTCCCAGATGCGAAAAAACGGAAACGGTTTGTCCTTGAGCCAGCAGCTAATAGCTTCTAAAGGGATGAGTTCTATAACAGACCGAATCCATTGCGAGACTGTAGGAACAGTGTTAACTGTTCTACTTTTCTAATGATTCTATTAAATCAGCTTAAAGTTTGTTAATTCAAACTTTAGTAGTTCAACAACAATGACACAATATTTTGGCCTCGACACGACTACATAAAAGCCTTTCTGTGGCCGCCCGCCCATGCACACGTGTATACATACATTTAGACAAAGGCGGGCTTGATGCCTGTGTGTGATGCTTTGTGTAGGCAGCTGAAACTATGCATTATCATACGCTGAATTTAAACTGTGTTCTTCTGGTGCCACAGGAAAAGACAACACGCCGTCCATGCTGGGTCTGTGCGGCTCGCTGGCCTCTTTACCGAGCTCCAAGTCCCTGGCAAGCCTCAAGTCTAGCGAGTGTTTGGTCAACATCAGCACTGAACCCAGCCCTGCTCTCTCCCCCAGCTAGGAGGTCCAGGCCAACAAACCCCCCCCCCGTCTCTCTCCGTCTGCCTGGTGATGCTGCGTTGACTATTTCCGAGCACCTGCCCGTGACCCCGCTCCCTCCATATACCCATCTCCATGGAAGCACGTGAGGGTGAAGCCGCCATGTTTCGCCTCATCCAATCAGCTCCTCGCTTTTACTCTGCGGCCACAAACTTTTTATCATTCGTGATTCCGTTAATCCAGAAATCATGCAGTGTCTCCATGGAAACCTGCCGTCCATATACCTTCTTCAGTGTTCTCACGTTTTTCTTTAGAACAACAATTTTCTTCCAAAGGCATCATGTGTGTTGGCCTACTTTTGTGTTTCAGAGTGTAAATGCTCACAAAGACAGTCGTGACGATCTTTTAAAGAGTTACAGATACAGCGTAGGGTGGTTTTACCAACTTCCCTTTCGGGGTCAAAGCATAGAGAGGCGTTTTTTTTTTTATGAGTGTGACGGAATCATTTTGGGGTCGACATATCGTTCCGGCTTGACTGATCAAACTGTTACAGTATGTTTAAATCTGTGCAGCTATTTATTGATTCTATCAAATCTTAAGCTATCACATACTGTATGTTCATTTATTTTATTTGAATCCAATACAGCAGTATGTTCGTCTGACAAGCATACAATTCTTCTTTGTTTGTTTGTTTTGTTTGCAATAAAACTGTCTTTTTCCATTATGTATGTCTATGACTTTTTTTTTTTAGTAACGAGACCAAACAGTTGCAAGATTATTTTAAATAACTTCAGAGACGTTAAAGCAGTTAATTGCTTTACTCTGGCTCCACCTACTGGTGTAATGCAGCATAGCGTGTTGAAAGAAAACTAAACAGACCCACTTAGATCAGATAAATCATCAGGGTCATGATATGAGTGGCTAAAAATGTCCATATGAGAAAAGGAAAGCGATACCAGGGGTCAGTATATCTATAATTTACCATTATTTACTAAAATGGTTTAACTAGCTTTGAGTAAACAAGTCAACCTGCAGAAAGAATAGAATAGAATAGAAGACTTTATTGATCTCCCAGAGGAGAAATTCAGTCGTGCAGCAGCCAAAACACACACACGCTTTATACAAACATTTTTTAAATAGAAATAACCAATAAATAGTTAAATAATAAAAAGAGCAATATAAAAAGTAGAAAAAGAGTATGTACAAGAAAGAAAAAAAAAATAGTAAACACCAAAAAAAAAGGATAATATTTACAAAAAAATTACAAATATTTTCAAAAATACTTGAGGTATTTGAGGTATTTACTGGTTATTGCACTTATAAAGAGACTGGTTTATTGCACATGGGTGGCTACAGTTGGTTATTATAGAGAAAGGATCCACAATTAACCCTACTGACTTATTTTATACATCTATAACCAGCTAAGGCTGTCTGAGACCCTCACACGCTGCTGATTAACAGATGATGATCTCCTCTTGCTATCTTTTAATATACATGAGAGTCCCGCTTGCTTCTTTCATTTTCTCCGCTGCAGATATTTATTTCAAGTTTGTAAAAGCTTTACTTGAGTCATCAAAATTGCAGACTTTATGGCCCATACGGCCCAGCTGATTAAGATTTCATTATGCCATTTTCTGTTAAACATAATGTAAACATTAGGATCACATTAAAATGAAGGTTCACAGGAAGCTTTCATGTGCTGTTGCCAGAACATCTCACACACAATGATCTTCATGGATACTTCTGAGTAATTAACTACATTTCTGTAATATGCTTTTACATTGAGTTATGGAGCTTCAGCACAAACCAGCAATAATTTTGTAGCAAAATGCTATTTGAATACAGTTTACAAGTGACTAGAAGATGGAAAAGAAAAAGGTATCAAAGGATGCTTTAAACAAAAGCTTTGCGATGACTTTTTAATCCAAGCGGAGATCCTTGAACTGCCCCTGACAAGCCATGGCGCTAACAGTGAGTGGATGATGAGCACAAACGTGAAGATAATGGTACAACACAAAACGTGTGCAGAAGAGAAAATAATGACACGATTATTTTTTTTCAATAAAGGCCTATGATGCACTGAAAAAGGGAAATAATTTTGTGTCTTGTGACCAGATTAATAGATTAGATTAGAT
This sequence comes from Cololabis saira, assembly GCF_033807715.1. Taxonomy (NCBI): domain Eukaryota; kingdom Metazoa; phylum Chordata; class Actinopteri; order Beloniformes; family Belonidae; genus Cololabis; species Cololabis saira. The sequence goes on from NC_084607.1 coordinate 9,362,645, forward strand.
TGAACTTTATTGTCATTGCACAGAGTAAACGTACTCAGACAACGAAATGCAGTTAGTATCCTACCAGAGGTGCAAAGAAGCAGAAAGTACAGTGGTATAAAATAATGAGGTACAGTGTGTCAGGGATGGTTGTTTGAGGACCCAGATGCAGGAGAGCGGGAGGCAGGAGTTCCAAAAACAGGGTTTATTTAACAAAAAAGCAAGAACAAAAACACTGCAGAGCAGGATTAACAAAAAAAGGCCAAGGAGAACATGGAGGGAGCAAACAGTACGGACCGACAGGGAGCAGGGAAAGACAAGAGCAGATATACACAGGGGATAACGAGACACAGGTGCGAACAATCAGGGCAGATGGAAAACAGGCGGGGCCGAACAGAAAACACAAACTGGGGGAAATGTCAAACCCTGACACAGTGTGTGCAAAGTGAGCAGCAGTTTTGTAAACGGTGACAAACTATGAAAGGATATATACAGTATGGAAGATATGTACAATACAGTAAAGTAGTAAATGATGCTGAGACTATAAACATGAGAATATACAGTATGTAGTAGTAGTAGTAAACCTTTATTTTACCAGGCAAGAATTGCTAAGAATACATTCTTATTTAAGGCAATGGCCTGGTAGGAGGTGAAAGACCTCCTAAGGGGAAGGGAGAGGGGGAGTAACATTAAGATATAGACAATAAAAGTACATACAACAGTGACACAAAAGAAAAAGGAATAAAGACATAATGCAATGACACACCACAGAATGACAGTTAGTTTGACTTACAGTGACATACAACAAGTTAAGTAAGGACAGAGACACTAAAAGTAAAAACAGTGATACTAGACAACCATAAATGAGATATAAGTGAGTATAAGAATATGTGTATGAAAGAAGATTCTCCAGGACCGCTTGAACCTCAGCAGTGACCTTCAGTGGTCCCTGAACCGCACCTTGAGAGACCAGCAAGGCATCAACGCACGATTGGTCGTTAATTTTTTAATTTAATTTTTTTGTGTGGGTACTTTTTGTTGTTGTTGCTCTTTGTTTTGTTTTTTGTTTGTTTTTAGCGGGTACATGATGAGATAAATACCAAAAAAAGTCGAGAAAGAAATCTGTGAGGGGTGTGTCCTTTTAGAAGACGGATGGATCATCCGACCAATGAGCGTTCGGTATTATTCAGCGGCAACCAATCAGCTGCGCCACTCCGAGCCGTCGCTCCGCACGAGTTAAAGCTGATTTATGGTTCCGCGTTACACCAACGCAGAGCCTACGCCGTACCCTACGGCGTAGTCTCTGCGTCGATTTAACGCAGAACCATAATTCAGTCCTCACAGGTTGCGCTGTTGTGTTGTCACTTTGCAGACAAGAGAAACGAGCAGCAGCGTGTGAGTGAGCGGTCCACTCCTCAGAGCCTTTTGCTCGTGTCATTTTATGCAACATGAAAGATAATACGCCATTTATCCACGCTATGGGCTAAACCGCAACTCTCAGTCCGCTTTTTTTCCCACTTGAAAGTAAACTGTGAAGCCAAAAAAAAAAAGAGAAAGAAAGAGAGAAAAGAAATGATGGTGATCATCACTTTGTCCACCAAGAGAGCCGAGCACAGCCTGGGATAATCGCTGCCTGCGGGGAACGACGGGACCATCGTGGGGGATGTCCGGCAGAGGAGGCTGCAGCCAGCCCAGCCTGCAGCCGCTGCGGGCCACGGTGCCCTACCAGCTGCACAGGGGCCGCGCTGCGGCTGCAGCTCCGCTCTGCAGGGAGCCCCGCACCCAGGGTGAGTACCGCACAACTGCACATGCATCCTCCCTCATGTGCTCCACACACAAGAAAAAAGTTTGTCCCAGTCCAACTTTGTCACAAGTTTATGTTTCAGTGAACAAAAACTTTCTGCAAAATTAAGATTATGACAAGCAAGTTGATAATTGACAGAAAATGAACATTAATAGTGGTGTGTCTTTTTATTTTCTCGTTTTTTTGGCTACAATTTGTAATCTGTCCCAGTAATCCAGAAAAATAACATCATTATAAGGTTTAGCTCTTATATGACTGTTGAAAGCATGAATAACTGTGTAATTACAACTGTGTCCTGAAAGAAAGAGGCCATGTTTCTCATCCTTACTGGGGGAGAAGAAAAAGAAGGATAATCCAGAATATTTTCACTTGATCTAAAAGATACAACCCCAGCACGCTATAAGGAAGTTAAGTCAACAATGAAGGCTGCTAACTCTGAAACATAACACTCTTCTCATAATGTTATTTGGACACTCAGCTGCCCCTTTGCACTCTGACCTGCAGGATTTCTGCCGCATGCTTGATGCTAACACAGCAGCAGCTTTAAAGGCCTCTTTGTTTCCCTCCGAGTGCTTTTTCTTTAACTGTATCGACGAATCTCTCATCTGCGTGTTATTTATACGTCCTGCCTGGCCTGCGAACCCTGGCAGATGAAGGCACGCCTGTGGGTGTGCTTTCAGGTCAGGGCTAGATAAACTGGTAGCCTGCGGTGCGTGTTTCCAGTGTACTGTAGCTGGAATATCTTTTGCTCCAGGTCAGAAGCATAATCCCCACCTGCCGGAGGCATGAAGAGCGTGCCAGCATGGAACACATGCGCTCGATCACACAGTTCGACTCCAGTGCACATTTATAGATGTGGAGGAAGCCCTGGAGAGGGTTTGGGAAAGTGACCAGTGGTCTTCGGGGGAGAGGCTCGCTGATGTGATGTGTTATATTTCTGTTTCCTAAAGCAGACAGGACCACAGCCCGCCCACCGAGACCCACCATCCGACGAACTCTTTCCCTGGACACAATCGTGGGGCCTTATCTGCAGGGACAGTGGCCCAAAGAAGCCGAGGGCACCGCTGTTACCTGCGTCAACGACAAAGCCACCCAGGTGAACATCGGCACATCTCGGATGTCTTAAATGAGTGATATGATAACTCTGAGCAAATCACACCGGGTTCAGGTGAATGCCAGGCTGTATGAAAGCAGGGTTTCTGCTGGTGCAGTGACTCATTTCCCATGAAAACCTGTTGCTTCATGTTGCAGAGAGGAAAGAGGAGGCAAGGTCGAATTCCAGACGTTTGTCAGCTCTTCCTCAAAAGGATTTCCATGAAACGCAAGATATCTGATATTGGCTCTGCAGGTGTCTGGTGGTTCCAGTTCGACGCGGCGGGTGGAAAGCAGCCAACTGGAAATAGTCGTTTTTGTTCTTCTTTAAACTGCTGTTCTTCCCTCGCTCCCCCCTCGACTGTATCTGCCCCAAACTGGTGCACAAAGCCCAGAGTAACATCACCAAGCTCCGCAGCTTCGTCTTCGCTCCTGACACAGTTTAAACCCCCTTTGCTTCCATTGTGAGGAACAAACCCCTCCTGACCTCATTATACAGACACCCCATCCCCCAGTGCTCTCCTCAAGCGCACTCTCACATGCACACCAGCAAACCCACCTCCTTTTGCTGAAGTTGCTCTGCATTATGTCAGATGGTGTAACTGCTCGTTCATGGACGCAACTGCACTTCTTCGGTCATGACGCTTAAAACGTTGCAGAGATCGATCAGCGTCTCTGCAAACTTCATAATGAAACTTAGTTTATTCATCACTTAGAGGTTAAACAGAGAATAAGGATTAGATATTAGTGGATTGATAGAACCACATAGTTGTTTAAGTTATTTAAATTTCATGTTGGTCTACAGGAGCTTTCTGCTTCATGTGATCAGACTTCAAAACATGTTTTAAAGTTGTTCCACCAGCGTGTTGATGTTTACCGCAAGCTAATTAGCACAAAACACTCGGCATGGCTGCTGTTGCTTTTGATAGTCTCCGTTCTTCTGCAGATTCTTGGCTCGTTATCAGTAAAGGGAGATGTTTGAAGTAGGCGCTAAATAAAAAGTCAGCAACAGACCAAAGCGAATACTGAGCATATCTGGCTGGCACGGCATGGACTGAGGGGTGGACACGCTCGTAGCATCTGACGTAGGTTTGCCCTCCACCCGTTCACACTCCGGGGGACAGGCTGCAGCTCGTCTGCCCGGGTCCCGCTTAAAGACTTACACATCAGCAGCTGTCAATCAAATATGATGTGTAAAAAGCAGGATCACTAATGTCAGTTGGACTCCTCATCTGGGTACCAGGACCGTATTTAGGTTTTATGAGATCTATTAAACAGTGATAGAGTTACATCAGTCTAAAAGCCAAGTTGATATGATTCGCTCTTCATAGACGTTCACCAGAACAGGAGATTAAGTCCATTTGCCTCCCCCCCCTCTCTTTCTCTCTTTTAATGCCAATTTGATGTTTCTGCCTTTCGGGAAAAACATCTCTAACAAAACTAGTATTCTCTTTTATATGTAACTGTTTTTTTTTCATCTCACCATTATGCTACCGTGTTAACTTGCAGCTCTAATCCAGCTATGAACGAGAGTTCAGGACACATTCATGAGTTGTCCAAACTGGAAACATTAGCCTTGCGGACCAAAGGCTCTGCTACCTTTAAGTCTTTTTATAGGTTAATATCCCATGATCCCCTGCTCGTGTTGTAGGGAGGGTAGGCCTGTTGGTTTTGGATGAAGTGGAGAAGGAGAAGGAGGGGGGGGGTGGGCAGTTGTAACTCTATATCAATGTCACGGTATGGCCGACCCGGGCTGTATTCTGAATTATTTGGATTCAGATACGTTGGACGTTTTAGTTCAACTGAAGAGGAGATCATGGAACTGGGAAAACATTTCTCTGAAACGGTGGAGCTGCTAGCTTAAAGGAGGTTGTATAAACTGAGAAGGGAGAGCGGCGGTGTGATCGCTGCATGCATCGGTAGCCGAGGCCGGCGCGTGAATAGTATGGACACTGGTGAGTGGATCAAGTTTTGTGTGGAAGCAGCTGGCGATGATCGTGGAGGCAGCAGGACTCGGAGTATCTGATCCCGCTGGTCACAACTAGAGCCTGGTGTCCACTGGGTTGAAAAATGAACGCCCAGTCATCTGCTCGCGGCCGGCAGCCGGCGGCGGCGGCCGACCCGGCTCCAGCTGGCAGGAGATCAAGGGTCAACGTGAAGAAATCGGTACGAACATGGCGGTGAAAGTGTGGATGTTGTGGTGTCCTGACAAAAGAAGAAGTGCACCCGGTTTAGTGTTTGTGCCTTGTTGTTTTCACTCCACAGTACGTGACTTTGGAAATAACAGGGTGAGCGTTTGTGTGTTTTGAGTGCAGCGAGGTGTTGAATTTGCACTTAAAGTATTGATGGCGGTGTGGTTTGGATGTTTTCTCGAGTGTGTGTGTGTGTGTGTGTGTGTGTGTGTGGAAGTGGGGCGGTTTTGAAGCTCACAGTGGTTTCTTGTTGCCCTCCCGCCGTACAGCTGTTGTGGGGCAGGTGTGCGAGACAGCTGCGGGGTTCAGCCGCCGTGTCCAACTCTCCAGTGCTGCTGCTCAAAGGGGTTTGCTGGCTCAGCAAAAAAATTTGAAATGCCCCCAAACAGACAACCCTGCTGACAGTTATAACTACCGCTGCTAACCCCCCCGACACACACACACACACACACACACACACACACACTGGACTCCTTGTTTATCCCACTGTGACGTTTTTTTTTTAAAGACTCCAACTTCCTGGGCGGAGGAGACCCGAGGACGGAGAAGTGCTGGTGGACACAAGCGCTCGGCGTCGTGGGGCAGCGCAGAGCACCTGAGGGAGGCAAGTACCCCGCTCTCACCAACAGCTGTTAAACACTCAGCTGTCTGTACGCACAAGCAGTCTCTCACTGATTGTGACACATTAACCCCCCCTGAAAGCAAAATAGGAAACCTTTTCTCCTAGGGCTGGGCGATATATCGAGATTTTAATATATATCGATATATTTTCAAACGCGATATGGTACGAGACAATATCGTTTATATCGATTATTAAAAAAAAAAAAAAACATTTTAAATGATTTTGATATAGCTTATTTTGTGACAAATTGACTTGAATGTTTTATTTGAGATTTGCACAAATGTTTTGTTATTTGCACAACTGTCAACCTCAGTGGAAAAGTCTGCCTGTTACTGTCTACATTGTATTAATTGCACACTGTATTTTAATTTAATTGTTATGCAGGAAAGGGATATTTGTTTTATTTTATTCAAGAAGCATTTTTATTCTATAAATGCAGGCAGTTTATTTTTATTTCATTTGTTTTATACATTTTGATATTGTGCAGACCTCTGTTGATAAATGTACCTGTGTGACATTTGTCACGAGGCTTTGTATTAAAACTGACTGTTTTTTTCAGGGTTTGCCTCAGAAAGAAATGAAGCTAACAGAGATGCTATGCTATAATGCTTTGGGGGAAACCCCAATTATGGCACAGAAAAAATATCGATATATATCAAGTATCGCCATTCAGCTAGAAAATATCGAGATATTTATTTATTTATTTATTTATTTCTCAGGACAATGCACATTGATGAACATATATACATATGTAAATGTGCCAGATTGTAGCACAAGGCTAGTTTCCATCTGCAGTCCAATATAGGCAGGTAAGGTGTTAAAAGCAGAGAAGATAAAAATGCAATAAGAAAAAGAAAACAGAAACAAAGACAAGTACAATTAGTAAATACAAGTACAATTAGTAAAATGAGAATGATATGACTTTTGGTCCATATCGCCCAGCCCTAACGCACAGGCGGTCTCTCACTGATTGTGACACATTAACCCCCCCTGAGAGCCAAATAGGAAACCTTTTCTCCTCATAGTCAGTCCCACTGTCTTCTTAATCTTTCCTTTGTGTCTTCGCTCTGCCCTCAGGTGGCCAAGCTGAGGCACCAGCTGCAGAAGCGCTCCCGACATGCCGCTCCTCCTGCCGGCTTTGAGCTGCCTCGCCCCCCCCTGCCGGCGGGCCACGCGGCAGGGATCACTCAGGTAGCCCATAAAAAAACGCAACATGTAAATTAAGGAGCCATCCATCAAATGCGGCCAGAACAGAACTGTCTTCCACGAGCAGACGTGGGTGAACGTGGCAACAGGGATATAAAAATCGCAGTCTTTTATTAGGAGCGGCTGTCACCAAGCCCCCCCCCCCGTGCGGCTGCCGCGGTCTCAGAGAGACTATTTGCAACCAGAATGCCAGCGATGGGACACGGACACCCCATAACTGTGCTGGGATGTTTTTCTGCAGACAATGCCCCTGATGCCGCTGAACAGACTGGCCCCGCGGCTACGCCGGAGCGTGGAAGGCCTCAGCTTAGAGCTGGAGGAGGTGTTCGTGTCTGAGAAACCAGCTGATCAACATGAGGTCAGTGCAGCGATCTGGAAGGGTGGAGGGAATGTTGATTAAATAAAACCGGGGTGAATACTAAAGATTAGTCCATGTGTCCTGCATTTTAATTCCAATCAAATCCACATATCGACATTTTCCACGTTTCTTCTTAAATGTTCCAGATCCTGGATATCCCAGACGGCCACAGGGCTCCGGTCCCCGTCCAGAGGTGCAGCAGTGGCTCTCAGAGTGATCCCTCACCTGGACCTCTGGATCCTGCCCTCCTCTCCCCCTCTCAGTCTCCTTGTCCACTCGATCCATCGCTCCTGTCGCCTTCAGGTTCCCCTGGTCCACTGAATCCATCACTTTTGTCCCCATCAGAGTCTCCCTCAGAGTCTCCTTGTCCCATGGGAGAGCCAGGTTAGACAGCGTGACATTGTTCAGTGCAGTCTCTTTAAACTGTGGACTGCCTTTGTCTTGCCCGGGACTTTTTTGAATTTTTTTTGTCTGTCTCTCTCAACAGAGCCGGTGGACTGTGAGACTTTGAGTCCCTCCCCGTCAATGTCTCTTCCTTCGTTTGCACTGGATCCTCCTCTGCTGCAGCCCTGCTCGTCTTCCCCTCGGCCCAACAAAACCTACTCTTTCCAGCGGGAGCCGCCGGAGGGCTGCGATCGAATTCGAGTATGCGAAGAAGCCATGTGAGTAGCAACTTTGAGATTGACTGCCTGTAGATCACGGACGCATTTTCCAGTCACTGAAGCTTGAAAACCTGGAGTTCACGCTTCAAGCACCGATATTGTCTCGACAAAATCAGTTCCCAAAGCTACTCACACGTGCTTACCACGTTTAAGAGCACTTTGTATGAGGAGATTATCCTTTATAATGTTTCAAACCCATTTATTAGAAACATATAAAGTAATAGAAATGGAATTCGGGGGCCCCTTGACCAAAGTTTGGTTTGTATAGGAGAGGAATCTAATAGTTAATATGTATAGAAGATTTAGATTTTTTGTTCTACATCAGACAGCTTTGATAAACTTGAAGATAATCTTTCTGCCTTTCATAATAATATCTCACTCTTTTGAAAAATGCTGTATGTTGCATTTATCAAATACGTACATACTTGAATTGATAAATAATGATTACAAATACGAATGATGCTGTGATAGAACATACATGAACAACTCCAGTCCTCTCAGACTGAGTTTGATACATCAAAACACCCACGAATACAACGAGAGCAAAACAGGATGTCATATCAACTGCGAATCAAGTTCAGATCAAAACAAAGGGAGGCAAAGTTGTGATCAGTTGAATGACGCAGTATTGTAAAGAATTAAAGATTGTAAAGATGTGTGACCTTAGATATATATATATATATATATATATATATATATATATATATATATATATATATATATATATATATATATATATATATATATATATATATATATATATATATATATATATATTGTGGCAGTGTTATTGTCATCTTTGCTTCATTTTCAAATGTAACTTTTTCTAACTTTGTTGCATATTATTAAGATTAATGAGGAAAAATAGGCTAATTAGTTACTTGATGAAAAAGTCACATTGATGAAGCTATTTTGATTATGTATTTGTGTGGTCATGGGTGGGAGTGGGAGTTTTCATTGTTTCAAATTAGAGGATTTGATCCATTCTTTTATGAACTTGAAACTTTTGTATTTAAATCTGCTTCTATGTATTTATGTTATAAAGATTCATCAATCATTAATTAAGTCATTATTAATGTAATATTTGCTGGAAACCTCTTCTAAATTAATTTTAATTTAACAGACTAGTACAGGACAAATAAATGGAGCAAACGATTGAATGTGGAAGCCATAACTGCTCATTTAAATATGCGGAACGACACATGAGGTTGTGGCTTTTGGGACCCTTGATGATGCAGTTTCCTGCGGTGCAATCTAAGAACTCTTCCAACCTTTTCACCCTCAGGTCTGCTTGTCAGGACGAGCATCTCCTCCAGCCATCCTGCCCCGACCCCAATAAAGTCAACTTCACCCCACACGGAGGCTCGGCTTTCTGCCCCGTCAGTATTCTGAAGCCCCTGCTTCCCTCCATGGACCTCCTCTTCCGTGGCCTGTCAGTGTCTCCGGTCACCGGCTGCTCGGGTCAGGTCTCTCCTACCAGGCAACTGAGCATGCAGTAGATGGATATCTGAGCAGCGTCTCTCAGGACTAAACCACGTTGCACTGCCAGGACCTGAAGAACCTGGATGTGTTTTATACGCGCCATGGCAATGGTGCCATGATCACTGTGCTCATAACAGACTGTGTGACTGAAAGCATTTGTTATTATTCTAGAAAAATGTGGCCTGTTTTACTGCAATATGTTTGATTAAGCTGATTTTTACCTCATCAGCACTTACTGTGTCCCGGTGTTCCCCTGTAAGAGACATAGTTTAGACTGCAGGACTTGTTGCTGAATTATTAGAACATGCTGAAAAGAGCTTAGAAATATCTGAAGACTTGAAAACAGAATTTCATTTTTAGTTGTTTTTGTTAGCTTTTAAGATGACGCTGCAATCCACCATAGCTGTTTTCAGGAATCCTATCAAAGTAAGTACATTTATTGTCAAAAGCCAAGCACTTACTACACACAAGTATCACTTTCTGACCATCCTCAACTATCGATCAGAATTATACTGAAGCTTTCATCAACATTCACATTATTTTTTAGGTGTTTAAATCTTGTTTGAAAAGACGTATTTTTTGGTCAATAGTTTATATGGCCTGACTTTTCTACAGATGTTTCTAGGAAGATATATATTTTTGTATCTTTGTAAGGAGTTACAGAGGGTTTCTGTTATGTTTGCTGAGGAAACCGACTCGTCTCTGTTTATACGTGGGTTACTTATGAGCAGTAACGGAAGTTTTATTAGCTTTACTTGCCCGCGACAGGCATCATTACCACCAAATTGTTTCGTAGACGTTTCCTGTGGGTCACTTGACTCAGAGGCTTTTTAGTGCCAGCTGTTCTGATCACAAAGTGTTGTTAAAATGCATAAAGCACCAGGTTTGAAAGAATGTTTCATTGAAAAACTGATTAAACAAAAAAAAAACAAGAACTACATGAAAAAGGATTGATCTGATGTCAATGTTTCATTTTTTTACGAGCATCTTACTTTTTCTTTTTATGCTCGGTCTTACAATTCAGATAGATATATTACAAATAATACCACAAGTTCAGCAACATTTGTGAGATAACAATTAAAAGAATTTTAATAGAAAAGAGCAAAAAAAGAAAACAGATAATAAAAGAATAAATGGGTCAGTTTGAATTTAATTTGGGATATGTTGATAAAATGCTGAAAACAAATTATAATTTCAGTCAGAGAAAAGATTCAATTGAATTGCTTTTAAAATAAAATAAATGTTTTATACTACATAAATACGTAAATAAATAGATTTTACCAATGTATTAGCACTAGTCACAGTTGGTCACTAAACGTAAAGCCACATGCACTCACCAGAAGCAAACTATTTGTAACTAAATTATTCATGGGCCAATTGAGTGAAACTGGATCATTTTTCACCACTCAGTGGTTAATCGCTGGGGTCAGTTTCAGAAATCAGGTTTTGTAGAAACTTTAGAGTATGTTGAAGCTGAATTCAGGGAAATTGGAGATAACTTGTAGCCTGTTACCATGGTAACTGACTCTGTAAACTAAACCTGTCAAAGGCAAGCTCACTTCAACATACCCCAAGTAACTTTCTGTCTCCCGTGAAACATTAAAAGAGTTCATTTTCATCAGACTATCGATCTAAAGCGTATTTTTGAGACATATATGAACGATGACATCACACTTGCGTCAGGAAAGTAGATTTAGGATCCGACTGTAGTTAAATGGGTCACTTGTCCTACTCATGAATGATTTTTTTTTAATGCATTAGGTCCGTACTTAAGAATCACCTCCGTTCACTTTGCGTTGCCATGGTAACACGCAGCATCCGACCTCCATGGATGATGGTTTTATTCATCTCTGTATCTCAGGGTTAACCAACCTGGATTTGATTTAACCAACTCTGAACACCTTCATTTTATTTTCGAAATAACTGCAACAAAGAACAAACATTGTTATATAGGCCTACATAAAAATAGCGACATTTCCAGGGAGAAATTTCAGGTAAAGATATTACAGAATCCTTCTAGTTTTTGAGTCCGATAAGCTTCGGATGTATTGTTCAGTTTCCTTTCTAAAAGCTTTGAATAAGGGTTTAAAATGACCAAATTTATGAATTTATGAATATGATGTTTCCCTAAAATGATCAGCAAGTTTATTAAGTATAACTATTCTTTCTGTCTTTTGGTTTTGTAGTTATGAAAACCAAGCAGTACATCCTCCCAACAGAAAAGTTGGAATCAAGTTTAGCCATAACGCCCCAACTTATTCCTGAAAGTTTATTTGTTTATTTGTTTATTTAAAATGATCCCCATTAGTCTTCTCCATGGGAAGACTATTCTTCCTGGGGTCCACACATAGACATACAAAAGATAATATAAAAGATGATAATATAATAATAATATAATAACATGACAATAATAAAGATGACAATAATCCAACTCAAAAAGGGTGAAAAATCTTCACTACAATTCCTGAAATAATAAATTGAACCAAAAATAAAAGATTAAGTAACCAACCATCCACATCCTACGTAGCAATATTTGCTACTATCACCAGATCTGTTCGGCTTATGAACAAGATAGTTTACAACGACTTTATAATATACCCATCCCTCTATTTATAGAAGTATAAATATATATTACATATCATAATATACTCATACATTATAATATACTCATACTTCTAAACTATACTCTCATAGCCTACAGATATTTAGAACATATTTACTATTACATTTATAATATATATAATATACATACAATTTGGACAATAATCACAATATATACCTCGGAGAGATCATAACTTCCTTTTGAACTACAGCCTGCTTCAGTCTTCTTTTAAAACCTGACATCTTGTTTATTGCAACATGGGGGGAGATGGTTCCAGTGTGTGACTGCTCTATACATTACTGTTTTTTTCAAAGCAAAGTGACAGTTGAAACATTGTTGTTTCGGGTTCAGAAGTGTTTGGCAGGGAAGTGTCTTTGAATCAGTAAAGCGCCTCTCCATCGATTGTTGTTGTTTCTCCCAATGACACGTGGATTTGTGCTTCAAATAGATAAGCCCCGCCTCTCCCTGGAATCTGCGCTGTGATTGGTTCCCTGCGCCTCCCTCCCCTCCTCAACAGCCAATCAAATTCCTCCACATCCAAGGACCAACGATGGACCTCTTGTTTCCTACTGAGCTGTCTGTAATAATGCCTCAACATACAAATAAACATTAACACATCTTCAGATTAAATACAGTTTACATAATTTATGGAATTTCGTTTGCTGGACTTGTGTGAGTTCACTAAATGTATCACCTTAGGTTTAGGATTGATATTTAGTTTATTTGAGTAAAAATAAACCTCCAGGCATCATAGCAGGGGTTGAAACCACTGTCCTTTCTCCCCCTAAAAACTAAACATAAGTAGTAATTGCTCAATGAAAACTCCTTAAAACTTACCTCGGTTTAAGTATTTTTTTACATTTTTTATTTATTTATTTTAACCAAGATAGTAAGTAAATAATAATGACGTGATTCGCTGTTTTGGTGGTGTTTTTTTAATAATCCAGACAAGTCTAGGTGTCACACTGCAGCCACTGCAGCTCAACAGTCTTTGCAAATTCCGCAGCGACTGAGCCACGAGTTCCAGGCTGGTGCTATAGTGGAAATAGTGGAGCTATAGCGGCGATAGTGGTGCTATAGTGGAAATAGTGGAGCTATAGCGGCGATAGTGGAGCTCTAGCGGCGATAGTGGAGCGGGACGCCGGCGTGAGGACCGCCGGGAGCGGAGCGGTGACGGTCAACCTGCCCGGGCTGTCGGGAGACATGGCTGCGGGGAAGGGAGCAGGGAAACCCGCCTCGCTGTGGGACAACATGCGAGTACGGTTCGGTGTTTGCTTCATGGGAGTCTTCGTCTGTTATTTTTATTACGGCATACTACAAGAAACCATGTAAGTGTTTACTTTGAATTAATGAATGGATGAAGTTTATTCAATCATGACAGCACAACACCAAAAACCATTGTGCACAGCGTTGACATTTCACTCAAAAACGAATAATCATGTGCTGAACAATGATTGAAAAGGTATAGGAAGAAGCAAACTGCTTATAAAAGCCTATCCTATATTACCAACTTTCCTTTTTTTGGCTACCAACCTCCAGAAAAGCAAAGAAACAACAGAAAAGCAAAGAAACAACAGAAAAGCAAAGAAACAACAGAAAAGCAAAGAAACAACAGAAAATTAAAGAAACAACAGAAAAGCAAAGAAACAACAGAAAGGCAAAGAAACAACAGAAAAGCAAAGAAACAACAGAAAAGCAAAGATAGTCAATCGCACTTAGAAGCTTCAAAAATAGCTTTACAAACCGTTTTCTTAAAAACCTAAAGAGAATATGTTTTTAAATTTATGTTGGCATCATTCCAGAATTTAACTCCAGTAATGGAGACACATCTCCTTTTCGTACCTTTTTTTTTTTTTTTAGCTTTTTGTACAGTAAGTCTCCTGAATTGAAAAAAAACAACTTTTTTTTAAATTCAGGAAGAAAAACTTTCTAGTGGTTGTATTCTAAGTTGTCATGCACACTACTTTTTAATTTTACACAGCAGCAAAAAAAACATTGTGCACAGCATTGACATTTCACACAAAACCAATAATCATGTGTTGAACAATGATTGAAAAGGCATAGGCAGAAGCAAACTGCTTATAAAAGCAGTTTTTCTATATTACCAACTTTCTTTTTTTGGCTACAAACCTCCAGAAAAGCAAAGAAACATTAACAGATAGTCAATTGCACTTATAAGCTTCAAAAATAGCTGTACAAACTATTTTCTTGAAAACCAAAAGAGAATAACATGTTTTTAAATTTATGTTGGCATAATGCCAGAATTTAACTCCAGTAATGGAGACACGTCTCCTTTTCATGTTTTTTTTTTTTTAAGCTTTTTTTTGTACAGTACAATTGCAGACACCTCTAAGATTATACGGAGTCTCCTGAATTGAAAAAAACCCACTTTTTTTTTTCCAATTCAGGGAAAAAACTTTCAAGTGGTTGTATTCTAACTTGTCATGCACACTACTTTTTAATTTTACACAGCAGCAAAAAAAGGGTGAAAAGGTCACATATGGGGATTGTGACCTCACAACAGGCATAAAATTTCAAACTGTCTAAAATACTGCATGAAATGCACAGTGCATGGTTGACATGGTCACATTTAACAATACTGATCTGTTTCTCTGACTTTTGCAGCACTCGGGGCAACTATGGTCAGGAGAAGTTCACATTTGCCAGGACATTGGTCTTCATACAGTGTATCATCAGTGCTGTGTTTGCTAAGATCTGTGAGTATGTGGTCTGCATTTTAATACATAGAAACCGATGTTGGTTAGTGATTCAGAGTCTCGGGACAATCTGAAATGCATCAAACCTCAGGGTTCCGTAGCTGCACCAGTTTAATTCATCACATTAATGTATTTGGTACATTGTGGGTAAATGCTTTTTTTATCTTATGAAAAATGTTCCCTCTTTGAACTAGTGATCCAGTTTTTTGAGGGGTCTAAACCAGATCACACCAAGAGCTGGCTCTACGGCCTGTGTTCGCTTTCTTATCTCGGAGCTATGGTGTCCAGTAACTCTGCTCTTCAGTATGTCAACTACCCTACACAGGTGAACCTGCCCCTTTTATAGAATGACTAAATTTAGTAATAAAGCTTTAAAATCATGTGCATAAAGTTTAAAACTAAATCTACTTCTCTTTTTGGAATAGGTGTTGGGGAAATCCTGCAAGCCCATACCAGGTAAATCCGACTATAATTATCTTAATCTTTCCCATAATGTCATAATATGCTCATAATAATATAATTACAGTTGGGGTTGCTATTTCTTGGAAATTAGCTGAAAGGCCTTAGAGATTTCCAAATACTTGAGTTATAATCTTTTGTATGCCTTACTCATTGTAAGTAAGATGGTGCTATTAATCAGCTATAGATTAGGAGGCTCGCTAGTTTGTTCTGCTTGACGGCCACGTCTTGTCAATCATAGTTTGGATATCTTCAGCACATGTATATGCTTTCACTCGTCCATATGTTTCACTCTCAGGGTTCAAGGCCAGTTGACACACTATAGTGTAGTATTTAAAGTGACATTTTTCCATCTTTTTGTTGTTTTCGTGCTGCTACAGTGATGCTGCTTGGTGTCACAATACTGAGGAAGAAGTACCCGCTGGCTAAGTACCTCTGCGTGTTGCTGATTGTGAGCGGCGTTGCTATGTTCCTCTATAAACCCAACAAGAGCTCAGCTGTTGCGGACGACCATATTTTTGGCTTCGGGGAGATTCTGTTGGTGAGTTAACATTTAACTCGTGCCACATTGGCTGTCATGTGTTGGTCTCGGTAGCGTTTCCGTCACATTTGCCTCATGCCCTGCGTTTCTCTGAATCATAGCTTGTCTCTCTGACGCTGGACGGTTTGACCGGCGTGGCACAGGACCACATGCGGTCTCGCTTCCAGACGAGTGCCAACCACATGATGCTGAACATCAACATGTGGTCCACTCTGGTACTGGGACTCGGTGAGTTATTTCTGCCCTGCTTTATGTTTGAGCTATTTCTTCTTTTTTTCCTTACTGATGTTAAACTGGACACAGATCACCAAATCTTCTTGGCGTGGTTCTCTGCTGTCAAAATATTGTAGAACAAAGCAGGAACTTTGGTTCATTGATTGTATATTTGTATGTATGTAGCTTCCCCTACACTCTTGGTTTCTTCTTCTTTTATGAAATAAATGAATAATTTGCACCAAATCAAGTTATCCATTCCTAAATATAGTAGCTGTTTTCCATCGGCTACCTCTCCATCCCTCTCTTCTTCACATTCCACCAATCAATTAATAATATTTTATTATAAAATTAAGAACAAAGGGTAAAATAGGTCGTGCACATGCAATAGCTCAACAGTTGCTGGTCTCAAAGCATAGATCCAGGAAAAAACAAGAGAGGAGACCGCACACTTTTGCTCCCCAGTGCAGATTTATTTAGCACCTAAATAGCGCTAAATAAATCTGCACTGGGGGGCAAAAGTGTGTGGTCTCCTTTCTTGTTTTTTTCTGGATCTATTATAAAATTAAAAACCATTGGATTGCTGTCCAGTTGTATTCTTACAAAGAAATCGCACTGGAGTTGTACAGATTTGTGACGCAGTGATTTCCTCCGTGAACTGTTGGACAAGTATGTGCTTTGATCCTGTAACTAATGGAAATTTATACAAGTTAAAACCAATAATGGGATTATTTGAAGAGGAAAATGTGAGCACAAATTCCTCAGGAGGAAAACTCATTAATGCGGGTGAAACAAAGTGGTGTGGGTTATATTTTATAGATAAAAAAACCCTGCACATCAAAGCCATTGGATCTGTAAGTCGCTTACTATAATATGCTGAAGAGCAAGGAACATAAAACTAATGCAATATAATGATGAGCTCTCTTAAGTCGGGCCCTAATGGGCTGCAAGATAAACATAGAAAGGTCAAAGCCAAAATGAGAACTGCGAGGCTGTTATACTTGCAAACTATTTGCTAGTGTATGCTGTCTGAGTTGGGCCCCGTGCCACCTGAACTTGTTAAATACAGTTAAGTGCGGTCGAAGAGTCAATTTTTCCCTTAGGTGGATTTCGAAGTGAAATGACCCAAAAGTATTTATGTAGTGGCCATAATGAGGCCTGTTCTTAATCTCCAGAGGTGCTTCAGTGGTTCTGTTATTATCTCCCGTAGCAGTAGTTTCACTGAACCGCTCTTTTATGAAAGAGATGACACTTTGGAGTTTCATCATTCAAAATAAGTCTCTTTTTTTCCCATATAGTCAAAAAGTTGGGGATTTTGGGATTCATGTCAGTATGTACGAGAGACTGTAAATACTACACGATCTCTTGATAGGTCAAAAAGACTCACAATAGTCCGCAAACAACAAGTAAAAACCATTTCTGCTCCATAAAGTTCATTATTAATGTTTTTAGTTGTGAAAATGGATCATATTTGAATTCTTGATGCTATATGCTAAGCTAAACTAGTTAGCCAGTTTAGCTTTAGCAAACCGCTATGAAATACAGTTAAAAATAAAGATCGTTTATAAAGTCCTTTTTTAAAGACAAGGCTCTTGACTATTAAGGCACTAATATTTTTTTATTTATTTTGTTAATATAGTCATACATTTTTGGATTCATGTCATGAGACGATAAATGCTTTCTGTTACTTTTTTAGTGGTTTCAATGACAAACTTTGCTGATTCGAAACATTTTAAAACTGTAGATACTTGAAACAACTCTTTAAGAGGAAAAAAGGGATTTTATTTATTTAAAAAAAATCCTTTTATTGTTATTGGTGTTAAAATACGTCTTAAAAGGTAGGATTTTTTATTTTGCACTGATGACAATGTTTCCATCCCACCACCACACGATACATACATGCTGTTGCTTTTTGGAACCACTTGGTGGCGCCACACAGCAACTTTTCTGAATCTACGTCTGATTTTCCTCAGCACCGGATGCCATGGAGATGCTTGACTTAAAATGCATCACGATGATCAGTAGCTTTTTTTTTTTTTTTTTGTGCTCTTTTTGTAATGCTGCTGATGTTCTGTCTTTTCAGCTGTGTCGTGGACTGGGGAAGTGTGGGAGTTCCTGAGTTTTGCCGACCGCCACCCCAGTATCTTTTACAACATCCTACTGTTTGGACTCACCAGTGCTTTAGGACAGGTAGATGGTTGAGGGGAAGGACTGATATGATTAAAAAAAAACAACCTGGCTACTATTGTATGATGACAAAAAGGAAATACTTTGATACGCTTTATCATGAATGCTTTGCAAAGAGTGATTTAAATCACACTATTATTTTTAATCTCTTGCCAGACCTTCATCTTTATGACGGTTGTGTACTTTGGGCCTCTGACCTGCTCCATCGTCACCACGACCAGGAAGTTCTTCACAATTCTCGGCTCTGTTATTTTGTTCGGGAATGTCATGAGCACGATGCAGTGGTCCGGCACCATCTTAGTGTTCCTCGGTAGGTCTTCCTTTGTGGATTCATTCAGTCTGTTTTCCTCTTTTTCTCTTCCATCTTTGTTTTAAAACCTAACATGTTCATCAGCGCGCTGACTCTGTGTGATGATGATGGTCACAGATGCTTCCCAAACACAGTTTTAAGTTCAGTCAGTGCAGGACTACTCCCCACATGGGAAGTGCAGGTGTCCTGAACTGAGGTCAACAACTGTAACTCTTACTGGTTTTGTATTGCTCCTTTTGTTGAATATTCACATCTTTTGTTTTCTCTTTTAGGTCTTGGATTGGATGCTAAATTTGGCAAAGGCCCCAGGAAAACAACACATTAAAACCTCTGGAGCACACAGAAACATTCAGCATTAAATGGAAACCCAGTACAACTGGAATCCTGTTTTCAGAAGACGTCCCGCACAGATAAACTGGACTATGTGCCTAACGATTTGTTAAAGTGTGGTCAGATATTTAAGTGTACTTCAAAACTCCAGTTTGTTGTATATTGTTGATATGTTGAAGAGAATGTGTTCTACTTTGGGGGCAAGTCCAGACTGAACAGTGACGAACTGTAAGCCACAAGCTACCAGGAGAAATTTGGTCTGGCTGATGAGTTGGGGTGAAAAAAAACAACGAAAAACAAAATGCATATGTAGGAAAACCCTTTCTGAAACCAGCTCCCTTGACTTAAATGGATGTTAAATTAAAAAAAAAAATACGTTTCCAATGCTGAACACATAATTTAATACTAAATGTTTTACAAATGATGCTTGAATATGTGTAATTATTACCTCTGGTTATATTTTGGAAAACTGTAAGTCGTTTCATGATGACATTTGAAAAAAAAAAAGTAAACGGTTGTATGTATCCCGTTGTTGCGTCCAATCTTAGTTCTCAGTTGTTTTTGCTTTTATTTTGTATAAGTTGAAAATAACTTGCCATAAAAGGGAAATTGTCATAATCCACGGTGGTTTTCGTTCCGTATCTTATTGTGCTCTGTTGATTTCAGTTCTAATACTCTGCTTCATCACAGAAATAAGTGATGGATCCTTGTTGTAAATATCCCTGCTTCAATTGGAAGCTGCTACAGTACTTCCAGCTGCACAATAACAAACATTGTAGTTTATTTAGGGATGATAACAAAGCAGAAATACTTACTGTACATAGGTGGCGGAGTACCGACAGCTCAGAGATGATGGTGACAGATGGTTCGTGTTGACTGTTGTTTCCTGTGCTGCTTGCACTTTTGCCAGCCAAGTTTACATACATACTTAATTACCATTTTAGTGAATGTCATGGTAGATAAGCATTTTCAATATTTTATTCTTTGCTAGTCATTTTGGTTGTGGCAGCAGCCTTATGGTAGCAACAGCAATAAGGTTTAGTGAGGAATGTCTTGTGCAGGCTAATACATTGAAGTCCGTAGTTCAACTGTGGAGGTCTTGTTAAAATGATGTAATTTATGCCTTGCAAGCCCCCTAATGACAGCTCATCCATAAAGACATCCCCAAATGGATTTAAAATGAAAACTATATTAATTATATTACTACTTCCAGACGTGGAGAATCAATGCCAAGGTGTAGAAGAGTTTTCCTGCTGACAGATTATGGCCCAACACCATATTAATGAGACATTTAAGTTGTCTTTGCTTTAATTTGTCATCCATTTGTAAGTTATTAATTTGCTGGTGGAGAATGTTATTCAACCATGTCTAACATTTTTTGTGTGTGGTGCCTTTCAAAATCTAAAGTCACCTTTCAAATGATGAAGAAAGTCAAAAAACAAAGGCAGTAAAAATGAATAAATAACATTAAAACAGGCAGCAGGGTATAAGTGAGTTTGAGTTCGAACAGATGGATTTAATTTGGATTTAAATGATGGAAGCCAGCTTATGTTCCTGTCTAATAATACGTAGATTGCACAGTTTCTTGTTCATTTTAAAGTATTTAAAAAAAATAATCTTATGTTGGGTTCTTACAATGACAGCCTTTAACTGGAAATTCACTGCAACCCACTGAAGAAAATGGAGGGGAAAAAATGAGCTCACTGAAGGGAAGAGACACTACCAAATGTATATTTCTAGGAATAAATAAAAAGGTGTACTAGCTGTGATAGATTGCAACTGAGTCGACTCCTTAAACATGATCATTAAATCTGAATCAAAATACATCTTTTTTTTTAAATTAGTGAAAGAGGAAAACAGCGACACCTACTGTCCTTTAGAAATAAAGTTAGTATATCTGTCCATACAGGTACACATAAGAACAAAGTACTGAGTAATGATGCCGTACTTCAATATGACACAACCACGAGTTATAAATAATGTTATAACATGATTTAAACTGAAAGAGACTTAAATGTCAGCCAACAAGAGTTTATGGGTTGAAATAACTTATTCAAAATATGTATAACTTATTCATGCATTCGTTTTCAATAGGTTGGATTATTGCAATGGCATCTTTACAGGCCTGAACAAGAAATCAATCAGGCAACTGCAGCTGATCCAGAAGGCAGCTGCCAGAGTCCTTACAAACACCAGGAAACTGTGGACCACATTACACCGTCATGGAATCACTGCACTGGGTTTAAAATTTCACTGCTGGTCTACAAAGCACTGAATGGTCTTGGACCAAAATCCATGCTTGACCTTTTAGTTCCCTATGAAGCTCCCAGACCCCTGAGGTTCATCTGGATCTGGTTTGTTCTGTGTCCCAAGAACAAGAACCAAGCAAGGTGAAGCAGCGTTCAGTTATTCTGCTCCTCACCTGTGGAACAAACTTCCTGTAGACCTGAAGTCTGCTCCAACTGTCAGCTCCTTTAAATCAGACCTAAAAACATTACTGTTTACTGAAGCGTATACTCTTAAATTAAATACTTACCTGCTGTACTCTACTGCACTTACTTTTTAACAACTTGTGCTTTTTATTATTTTACCTATTTTCTTATCATTTCATTTTATTTGTTATTTTCTGTTATTGTGTCTCTCTGCTTTTAATGTTGATGTAAAGCACTTTGAATTACTTTGTGTTGAATTTTACTTTATAAATAAACTTGCCTTGCCTTGTCTTGAAATTACTAATTCCTCCAGATCAAAAATGAAACTTGAAGCTTTAATGAAAAAAAGGGAAATAACTCAGTATTTATTGCAAGGATGAGACATATAAGTGGAACTATATAGTGGTGAAGTTTGTGTGTGTGCGTCGTCCTCCAGGCGTGGTGTCCTTCCGCCAAACCTCGCGGATTAATACACGTGGTCTCGTCGTAATCTCGTCATTTCTTCACACTTTGGTACTGCAATATCTCTTTATAGGTCAACAATGCTCGCCCTTGTCCGCAAACAACTCAAAAGCCACCCGGCTGTAAGTAAAAACCATTTTTGCTTCATAAAATTCATTATTGATGTTTTTAGTAGTGAAAAATTACCATTTTAGATTTTTGTTGCTAAATGCTAAGCTAAACTAGGCAAACCGGTCACGTGACTGCGTTGGAATCTGTTTAAAGGATAAACATGGTTAAAAATGTCCTTTTAAAGACATATGATAAAGGCTCTTGCATATTGAGGGTTTGGAGTCAAAAAGGGGCACAGCTAGTTACTGTAAACGAGTTGTAGGATTGAATTAATGCCCAAATCCAATTTGTTCAAACCAGCAAGCTGTTTTTTTTTTCTTTTTTTTTTGTTTTAAATGGTTATGGAAACATTTTTCAGGGTGTATTTTAAGTCCACATTGCGTATATTTTGGTTCCAACGGGCCTAATTGAAGACACTTTACTTGGTTTGGGTCTAATTTCACTGCAACGACGGTATTTTAAGGTTAAGGTTAAGGTTATTTTAAGTAAGATGACCTTTAATTTTCTGTCTCTTCCAGCTGATCCCTCTGTTTTTCTTCATCGGAGGAGGAACAGTCATGTCCATGATGTATCTGGCTCGTTTGGGTTTGAGCCCTCATGTCTGGTAAGTTTTAATGAATTGTTATTGTTGTTTTTGTTAATAAAGGTTGATGAGGTCACAACTCTTGTGAAATCATGTTCATGGTTTCCACTTGTGAGGATCCTCCATGCTCAGTGTAATGTAAATGTCACCTTGACCACATTACTGCTCCAGATGTATTAGTACTATCATCATGTTATGAAAGGGTTCACTGCCTTTCACACTCGCATACATCAAAGGCAAACAAATACAATCTGTATATAGCATATATACTCACACACTTCTCTTCTGATGGCTTTTTTAATGTTACAAAGTCACTATTTTCAAAGAGGTGCTATAAAATCTCCCAACTTTAAGCTAAACTGAGACATGAATGAAGCCACATAAGCAAAGTTACGGTGAGTGGACATGGACAGTATTAATTGGGCTTAAATCTGTCACTTGCCAGTGACTTATGTCAAGTTTTACCCTCTTGAGTTTAATTGTTTTTTTTTTTTTTTGTCTTTTCTGCAGTTGGAACCGCACGAGCAACCCTGAGCCCTGGAACAAACTTGACCCAACTTATCAGTACAAGGTTTGTCTCAGTCACATCGTTGGAAGCCGTTTTAATTGTGCCATGCTGTCATGACTGTGTCTTGGTGGTTTTATCCAGTAATCATTGTATGGATCTCTGCCAGAGGTGCTCCAGATCCGTGGATAAGTCTTTAAGCTTGATTAATCAAAGTGCATAATCTAGTTAATGCTGTTCAGTGTTTACAAATCTCATAAAGTCATTAACTATTCAAAGATAGTAACCTATATATATATATATATATATATATATATATATATATATATATATATATATATATATATATATATGGGGCTGGGGATCAATTTGATTCCGATTCTTAAGATTCAGAATCGATTTATCAAGATTCGATTCGGATATTGATTTGGGTTAGTGTTATTAAAACTGTTTTTTGAGCTGTTGCATGAATTATATGACTGTAGTTATGCAAAATATTACTACTAGTATTATATTGGGATTCAACAGCAAGTATTGCAGCTAATGATGCTGTAAGGACCAATCAGCTCCCAGAATGCTGATAGAACTGCTTTCAGAAACATCATGTGGGTCAGAATTACCAAACAGATCCAGGGAGGAAACGGATGAAATCGGTTTTATTTTTTTCCCACATTCCGTTTTTATTTGTTCTATTTTGGTTTTTAATTTTTGAGCATTTGGTTTTTAGCATTTTTTGCAAATGTAACCCCAAGACAGTATATAAAGTAATGAAATATAGACAATTTATGCAATTATAACCTAACACTTTAATGTTTTCATACCTTTAAACATATTTAAAGGCAAAAACATGGCACCAGTTATTCTTGTGTCCAACAAAACATTCCTTTTTTGGGGATAAACAAAAAAATAACCAAAAGTTGTAATGTAATGATGAAAAAAAAAACAAACATTAAAAGAAGAAAAAAAAATCGATCTTTAGACGTATTAATCGATTTTTAGGAATTAATGAGAATCTATTTAGAATTGGGAAATCGATTTTTTTCAACACAGGCCTAATACATACATGCATACATACATACATACATTTTTTTTAGATGAGCAAAATAGTGTATTTGCTTCTTTTTTTTTTAATGTACATAATGTTGTATGATGGGTGATAAGCTGTGCTATATTCTCTAAAACAAATACTCACACTTGTGTCTTTTCAGTTCTACAAAGTAAACATGGACTACAGCAAACTGAAGAAGGAGGGTCCTGACTTCTGAAGATCACATCGACTGATCTGAAAGCACCATAATCAATCAATCCACACAAACATTGTGGTCTTCCATCAGCTATCTGAGGGATGCAGAAGCTCCACCTGTACATTCATTCATATTTATGTTTCCTCATCCCATGCTTATTGGCTTCTTAAAATTGATTTGTCATTTTTAATTTTTGTCAATAAAGTAAAGGAGTTTATCTCCTTCATAAACAGAAAATAGTTTTTATTTTCTTTATTTGCGTTGGATTCCTGAGCGCACACATCGCATCAGTTTCTCATGCTCTGTTTACTGTTGTGCCATGTTGTCTCTGCTTTGCTTTCACCACCTTTCACCACTGGATTATGCGCTACACTACTCTTGGCTGCTGTCCAGAGGCTCATGGGCAGGGCAGGATCAGCGGATCAGTCTTTAACCTGGCCCAGAACAGGGTGCTACCTCTGGTGGCAGCTGTGAATATCCAGAAGACGTGATAAAACTTCAGGATGTTCACTTCCAGCAGCTGCTAGTTGCGTTTTCTGCACAATTCTCAAACAGTCAGATGCTGCAGTTGTGCTCTCAGAACTGAAAACTGAAGGCAATTCTCTCATTGCAACTCAATATGTTCATGTGGATCACGCAGAGGCGGTGACAGGACTTTACGGTGGGATGTTTAGAGGTGTTTTTCCTTACAGAATGCCATCGCTCTCAGCCAGATGAGTTTGTAAATGTCACCAGGTTGCGCCGTACTGTCTGCAGCTTGGAGAGAAGCAACGAGGATGAACAGCCAACGCAGTGCAGAAAATGTCAAGGAGACTTTCACATTTGAATAGAAGCCCCGTCTAAATCTTCACCCACCCTGGACGCGTTTGTGTGTGTGTGTGTGCGCGCGCTTGCGTGCGTGCGTGCGTGCTCTGGCACAGCATATAGCAGTTTGGTTTTGCAGCATTTGAGTTGTTGCAGCATGCTCGCCCTCTTTACTCATCATTTTAAGTTATTAAGTAATTTCAGATTGTTTCTTGGAAATGGTAATTTACCATAAATGTAATAATTTATGTACACTATTTTCATAGCTAAAATCAAAGCACAGCATGTAAGTGGTATGTCGAATCGTTGGATGATGAACTGTGGTGCTTTCCAGCTCGAGGGAGGTGGGAGCAAACTCAGGAACAAATACTTTATAACAAACCTCGTGTCAAGAAGTGATGTCAACTTGGCTTTTGTACAAACTAACCGGTAATGTTTTTTTTTTTTTTTAAATGTGTCTTTCATTTGTTTACATTTGTATCTATGGTTTTGTGCTTTATTTCATATTCCAATAAATAAAAACTTAAGATTTTCATTAGGATTTAAAGTACCCTCAATCAATTATTAGGTTTCGTCTAGTCTTGTCTAGGTTTGAAAATTAAGTAAATAATACCTACATGAACAACAAAAGACATATCTCATCCTTTTCTAAACCAAAAACAAACCTTAAGTACATCCACACTGCCTCTACAGTCCTGAAAATAAGTAGCAGCTGTGCTGCTAATTAAATGCACTTAAATGAGCTGATGACCAGAGGTTTTGATCACCGTCATAAAAGCAGATATTTTAGTCGTTTGCTGGTTCTGGAGCGTTCAGGTGTGTGTTAATATGAAGGAGGACAGACTTCAGTAATTATCTCAGAGAATCAGTCGTTGATGCTCGTTGATCTGTGAAGGGTTACAAGGTGACTTTTAAATCATTTGGAGTCCATCATTCAGCAGCGAGAGAGATTATTCAGAAACGGTAAACATTCAAGACAGCTGCCAATCTTCACATCAATGGATGCTCCGCAAAGTTCACTGCAAGGTCGGTGCGTGTGATGCTTACAGGCCTCAGTAAGCATGTCAAATGTTAAAATTCTTTGTACTACAAAAAGCAAAAACCCTGAATAAGTACGGCTCATGTACAAAGGTTGCCAGGATTGCCATTTGTTTACTAAACGTTTAAGGCAGACGTGTCCATAGATCCCAGGTATAACGACATATCCCAGCCTATGTTCATGGTTGCCGTAGGAACACAACCGTGTCTACATTTTAAAGCTTCTTTGGAGGCTTATCACAACATTCAGCAGGGTTGGACGTTTTCCATCACGATTTGTTAATTCATCATGGATTTCTGATCAAAGCTATTGGCTTTTGGTTCAAATCCCTGTGGGAGCAAATATCTCATAGATTTACCGACGAGAGGAGTGAATCAACATTGTATTCTGATTAGATTTGGCAAATGAAATCACCACTTAAGCCCACTGACTGACTTTTAGACGGACGTTTGGGCGATTGAATTTCTGTCAGTTATTCTGTAATGTGACATTTATTCAAAATCGATCAAGCCCTTTCAATTTGGTTAAAACGAGACATCAACGTTGAACGTTTCTGACTGATGATACTTTAATGCTGGTTCAGCATGATTTGATCTGAGATATGATCACCCAAAAAAGAATCAGGGAAGGATTTTACAAACAATTTAATGTTCGTGACTGCATGCACGCAGCATATTATCCCCCAGTTTTTATATGTCAAATATTAAACCTGAAATATTAAAATATGGAGCAAAGACGGAAGCAGAAGCAGCACCACGGGTCAGCATTTGAGCGGCAGCTCTGAGGGGTTATGAGTTCAAGCGGCTTTTTTGCAGCGAAATCTCGGAGGAGTCTGGGCGAACACAGCCGTGGAGCCAAGCTGGCCCGCATCTTTACCCTCCCCCCTGCCCACCTCTGACCCCTCTGTTGAATCTAACCCTTTTGTGCCACACTGCAAGAGTTACAAAGAAAAAAAAATAATAATAATGAGAGAAAATAATGTGAAGTGTAGCACAGGGCATTTGCTGCAGCAGCAAATAGTCTGCAAAAGGTCACGTTGGGTCAGGCGGTGGAGAAACACAGGGGAGTGCAGGGAATCCTGCACCATTTTCCCCAACAAAGTCCTGACCGAAGCATCTTCTCAGTGCGTCTGGGATTTTCACAGTGTGTGCATAATTATATATGATTAATAAAGCTACCATTTATGACTTTATTTCACACACAATAAATGCAACATGTGCATCAGTGCAGACTAAGTATACAGGAGTGTTAACAAGACCGAGGAGCCGTGTTTGTTCTCTTTTCAAGTCTTTTTTTTTTAATTTATCTTGATCTCATTACAGAAGAACTTCTCTGATTGCAGAAGTTCAAGCAGGAGAATTACACACATTTTTGCAGTTGATATAAAGCTCATTGAATAGTAGTTTTATACACTCAGACACAATCACTGGCAAGAAAACACATTCATCGTTCATCCTTTTTTTTCCCTCTACAATACATAAACAGGATTATTGATTTTTATTACAGCCTGTTGGTTGTTTTTTAATTTTTATTTTTGCCTTCAGTCTTGGACCTTTTACTCATAAATTGCACTGATGTTGCAGCAAACACAAAAGAGGCCGTTTCTTCCCAGTAATAAAGGTGTTACATTGAATTTATCTTTATTTTAAAATGGTTTATTTTGAAATGCTGTCTTTTAAATCTCTTTATTTCATTACTGTTTCATTACTCTAAGGCTGGAGTCTGAAATACAGTTTTAAAATCAGCTCTTTCAATCAACTCTTTTTCTTCTTTTTTTACTTTTAATTTTCACACATTGTCCCAACCTTTATGACTTTGTTCAAAATACAATAAAACTTTTGTGAGCGCCATGTCCTTCAGTACTAAAAGACCATGATGCTACTTGACTATACTACTTGAACTGAGCATAAACTTTAAAGTGGACATGCTGTATTATGAAAAAAAGAGCTGGAAAGCTTGGATGTCTGAATTGATTACCAAATCAAAAACCCTGAGACAGCCTGACCTTGTTTGTTTGTTTGGAGATTGGAGTCTTTTAACATGCAATTCAGAGAGCTGTTCAGCTTTGCAGGGTATCGTGACATCACAGCTCCAGATCAGATCAGAACTATCTTTATTTGCCCTACATTTCACATATTGCTGCATTTTCTGAACCTCAGATGGATAGTCCAAAGCTGTAACACCTTTCAAAAGAAGCTCATCCCACTGATGGTGGGGTGGGAGTGGACTTAAGAAGCTTACCCGTCTCCTTAAACTGTCTTCTATGATCAGAGCTGAAGAGATGTGCTCAAAAAGGATACTTTTGTATTGTATCCTTCTAATACTTTGATTGTAAGATGTCACAGGCCTTTTATTACGATCTCTTGGTATATGTGTTGCAGTAACCAAAAGCAAAGAGTAAAAATAAAATAAGAACAACTGAAGATGCAGGTAAATCATGCATTTTGAACAGAGTCCTCTCTTATGGCATAGAAAGAACGTTTAAGAGGATTTGCATTAAGCATTCAGTTTACCAAAGTTAAAAATCTGAAGTGCTTACAAATAAAACCCAAATCCTTATACTTTTAATTCACGGATATTTCAAGCCAAATGATGGCAAGCTGTGAAAATAAACACAGATTTAAACCCAAGAGAATTAAACCCCAGTAATGAATTTCATCCACTTCCATCTCATTGTCAATATTGCCTTTGTAGCACTTTGGTTCCTTCTCAATTACCTCTCTATTTTTGCTCAGTCAGATCACAGACACGCATAGATGTATTGCTAAAGGAATAAACTGCCTTCCCTCCCCTGTTGCGAGCTGTATTAAGTAATGAGCGAGAGCCTTTCTCTCTCTGATTCTTGCAAAGAGTACCTCTAATTTTTTTGTCACTCGCTGTTCAACTCAGAGCGGCTCTACTTGTTCCCGCCGCTTGGCGCCCCCGCTTTGTCATTTGTCTTTGCTCTCTCTTCCTCTTTCCTCTTGTCTCAGTTTTTTTTTCCCTTTCAGTTTTGTGTTCATGAAGCTCATACATGACAGGGACTTTGTTCCAGAAGTTTCCTTTTCCAACAAATTCATCTTGATCCTTGAGCCTGCTCATCGGGGATGACAAAGTGCATTTGCAACAGATGCACAAAAAGGTCACGACTGTCGATGTATTTTTTTGCATGAGGGATTCAGTGGGGATGCTGCAATTTAAGAGCCATTTCAACGGGAATAAAGCAAGAATTAATCATCTCTGATACCTCAAGGACGGAGTGGCAGTGTGAACATGCTTTATGTGCTGTTGCAGAGCAGCATCACTCACTTTGGAGCCAATTCGGCGCTGGACTGACTGGATGGTTAGAGACTGTCTCATAAATACAAGGTCTCAGGTTTGATCCCTGAAACAGCCAATGAGTCTCGTCCTTGAGTGAGACAGTAAAGCCCCCGGGGTAGACTGTCGGCAAAATGTCTCTCGTAACAAAGGGTGTGTAACTTAAAGTGTGATGGATGTGATTGCTCCATCAGGGCTTTTCAACGATGGATGGACACAAAGAATGGCGACGAAAGGAAGCAGACGATTCCTGACACAACTTCTTGTCATCCCCGGCATCTTTGTTTTGATGAAATGTGCTGTTTTTCTTCTTCTTCCTCTTCTTCTTTTGCATCCATGTTAGGAAAGCAGGTCAAAATTTAAATAGCTGAAAATAGAACATCTGGCAGGGCCTTGTCAGTCAGCAGTGCGTAATGAAATATGGAAATTGGGGCGCTCTTCAAAGAGACGCGGGCCTTTCAGCACTGTCCTGGGTCTCCAGCAGGCCCGTCAACAGCCCCAGCGGAGCCCCGCCCTCTGAAGCGCGTGCTACATTTCCAGGTGCTGCTGCTGTGGCCCGGTCCGCCGCTAGTGCCAGCTCATTAGCGCTCACAGCCTGGTGGAGCTGGCAGCTGGCATCATTAAACTTCAAACCGGCTTTCGACCCAGGGTGCCGCCGCGGGGAGAGACCGCCGGCTCATATGCCTGCCAACAGCTGATTAGAGCCACGCTGACACCAACGACCAGACTCCATTTGCACACAATCCTAACAGCATTTACACAACTAACCCCCTAAAAAGAAAGAAGGGGTGGGGGGGGGGGGGAGAAAAATCCCAACCAACAGCTGACCAACCGACCATTAGCTCCTCTGGACAAGTAAGGAATACTACATGCAAACTCAAATCAGTTTGAATCATGAGGAGAGACGTGTGACTGACTTGGCAGGGAGTTTGAACGAGACCAAAACAAACTCATAACAATCTAGCTTTTATGTTCACGCTGAGCAACTGTAGAGAGAACAGTCAGACACTCATCACCTCATTGCAACGTGTGATGGATCAGCCAGTGTTGAGACAAGACGAACAGCGTTGGTTCTGCATTAAGAATGTGTCTCTGCATCCAGGCCGCGTCTGCAGTCGTTAATGCTCCACCGTTTTCTGTTTAAGTCAGGATCTGAAATATTCTGTCAGAAGCTTTGCGGCTTGACAAAGTGCCCTGAGAGGGATGGCTTGAGTTCTTTTATTTGTAGCTGAGAGTTATGTAAGACAGTTGATCGGTTTTTTCAAAAAGATGGGAAAAACAGTTAGCCTGACTTCCTTCAAAGTGAGCAAAAGTTCCTTTCGGGACTCTTAAAGGTGCAAAATACACCCGCAGAAAATTCACTGGCTGTCAATCTGAAGCTGAGGCTTTTCAAACCGAAGCAAACCCGAAGTCGGAGTCCCTCAAGCAGAGCTCTTGACCTTTGCATGGTCTGAGACATCAGGGCAAGACGGAATTTGGTCTTATCCCTTGAATCCCTCGGTTTTCAAAACTGAAAAACACCTGAACACACTGAGGATGATGAGAAAAGGAAACGTACAGATCTAAATACTAAAGGATGTAGTGAATAATGTATTTTAGGTATGTGGGTGTGAAAACCAAAAGAAGAGGCAAAACGTCATGCACAAGAGAAGGAAGTTCTACGAAATAAAAAATAAGTAATGCAAGCCAAAGGGGGGGAAGACGGATTAATGCAACACAAGAAACATAAACAAAGTGAACGAGGAGACAGAACAAAGAGCTGGGGCCGATACCGACTGCAAAAAAAACCCAGAAGAGAACCAAGCGAGTTAATCTAATAAAACAGAGCATCACAACTCATAATCCGTGACAGAAACTCCTCTTATCAAACTTTTGGCAAGACAGGAGTAATGACATTTTGGAAACAATTGGAAGTTGTTGAGTTGTTCTGTTCTTTGTGGAATAAACTTTAAAACGTAGTTTTGGGCTATGCTTCGCTTTCTTTTGGCCTGGAAACTTCATTTCAAGGAAGTTTACACACATGCAAACCAAAAACGTCCACATCTTCCTCCGTGGGCCAAGATACGGAGGTAAAGCAGCTGATGGACGGGGTGTTTCTGCCTCACTGATGTAAAACTGCTCACCAAGTGGCTCATAGCAAACACGGTTCCCCGAACCTTTTGATTTTCTTTTCTTTACAGTTTTGGCTTCCAGTTGCCAAGTCTCTGTTTTTCCCTCTTCCATTCGAATGATGAAAAAAGATTTAATTTACACTCAATCAGAGTCGGGTGTGTGGCAGCGAGCCTGCATCTCTGCAGACTCCAGAGATGCACTGGAAGACTGGTCCCACCGGAGGAGCAAACTGGTTTGAGCTCCATTATCAGCCTTTGTTTCCTCACAGCAGCCCCCCCTTCACTGCTGGGCACAAGCAGAGACTGGTAATTTTCACATTGAATGAGTCATGAATGATAATGGCTTGATTATTTGGCAAAAATTGGCCTCTTTAGATTCATTTCATGTTCTGTAATAATTTAGAAGCTTATTTTTTTTGCTCTAGATAATACCAAACCGTTTATCTGACAGCTTCTACACATCCCCCAGTCTTCATTCTTCACTTTGGGCCAGTGGAAAACTCATTTCATTTTTTCATGTGGTGTGAAAATCTCCAGATAATTTCTTTTAAATCAACATATTTCCGTGCCACAAGGCTCGATCAGAAATCTGAAAGCCTCTGTACTCTCGTGTGAGTTTAGGCCGACCTCCGCGATGGCCCTCCTTTCAACGGAGAACTGATAAAGAACTTTCCTTTTCCCTTCGAGGTCGAGGTCATCCTTAGATCGTCTGTCTTCCTTTAGTGCTGCAGACTGACAGAAGCTGCAGTTATACTCTCGTACTGTAAAACCTCAGATTCAAAGGTGCTATCATTTAAATATTGATACGTGTCTTTTTTTTCTTCTCTTTTTTTCAGCAGAAAAGGGAAGCTTCTGCTGCAAATATAACTTCTCCACTGAGTAGCTGAGAATCAATTGATGCGCTCTAATGGTACCGTTGGGACCAGCACGAGCAACTCGGAGGAGAAACAGCCCCGTTATGCTGATTTTGAAGCGAGGACGTTAGTCATTATTCAGCTGTTAATGAACTCCGACAAGTATCAAGGCTCATTCTGGTTCAAACCCAAAAGGAAAGAATTTATTAATTTGGAGGAAGATAACGGGGAATGCTTATGCAGTCTGAAGGCGTTAGGCAGACGGTAAGTGGAGGACACAAGAGCAGGATGCAGGAGGTAGAGGCAAAGAAAGAGATATCAATGAACCCTTGTGGACATGAAAAGGTGCTCCTGAACCGAGGGAAGGGAATACAAATCACAGAATCCCAACATGGGGAAAAGCATGTAATAAAATAAAGCAAGTATTGAACTTAAAAGAGAGAAATTATGAAAAAAACAGGATACGGATGATGATACGAGGAACAAATCTACATACAGGGACAGAAGCAACAAGGAGAAGCATTTTGAATTATCTCCTTTTTCCTCTGGATGTGTTTCTCTTAACTATATCTCCCTTTGTGTGTGTTTGTTTGTGTGTGTGTGACAAACAAATGAACAAGAGGTTAATGAGAGGTCCAGCTGAACAACTGGTGAGGGTGGCTCACTCCCCAAAGAATCCTTAATGAGCTCTCTGTTCCTCCGCTGAAGACTCGTGCACCGATTTATCACCAAACCAATGACATAAAGGTCGTGGATCCACCTTGTGATGGACTTCAGCACTTTGGGATTTTGACATGACCTTTTGACCCCCACCCTGCATCGCATTCGTGTCTCCATCACGCCGGCCCGCGTGCATCAGCCCAAGCACTCCTCTGAGGAAATGCAGTTTCGCATCAGTGTGTACAACATATATTTGGCAGCGCTCCCCCCGCCCTCCCTCCTATCCCTTTCTGTGATTCAGTCTTGATAATATCAAAGCTGGCATCACGGAGAGACCTTGAGAGGCTTTTTCTCTCGGAGGACAGAAATGCCTCTGCACAGGCAAGGATTTCAAAGCGAGCGTGCAGTTGTTGGTGACATCCACAGGGGGGCAGCAGAGTTTTGGTGGGAGGACTAAGCGGCAGGGCGAGCCCTCTCTGTAAGCACTTGACCCTTGCAGTTATGAGGCGCCAGGGTGAGACAGGGTCCCCATGTTCCCCTGGCACCATGCCGTCAGGATGGGCCGGGAGAGAGAGCAGGGCCTGAAGGAGCAAGTCTTCGGACTCCATCTGTCGCCCGCTCCACAACAGAGACGAGGGAGTTAAGGGGAGCCAGAGACAGGTGGGCCCACCCCCCACCACCTGGTACCGGAGCAGCATCTGGCCACAGCCAAGGCCACGTTCCTGTCTGCTCATCATCAACGCTCACACAACTCAAAGTCTCCTCTTTCTTTCCTCCTAGTCATGACCAGCAGCAGTTTTTCCGGGTTCCACCTCTCTTTTTGGCGATGCAGCAGTGTGACCCAACAAAATAAGGAGTGTATTTATGTTCAGCACTGTTTTTTTCTTTACCTTTCTGCTCTGCTGCTGCTGTTGTCTTTGGTCTACAGTTCTGCAGCGCAACAGCAGAGCCATCGAAGCAACAACCAGAAAAACGGCAAAAAGATGTAAAAAACAACCAAAAAACATTTATACTACGAGATGATTCACATGTGAAATAATTAAAAGTCACTCTCACGAAGAAAAATTATATATAAAATTTGTCTTTTTTGGAAAACAATACAAATTTTGCTGAAATGATTTAAAATTTGATTTCGTCCGTGTATTTTCTTTTTGCCGTTTCTTTAAATTTGTCGAACAAAACAATTTCTTCTTAAAACATTTTGGTCCAAGTGATTTCGGTTCAAATATTTTCTATATATTTTTTTATACATCTTGTTTCTGTGAGAGATCCAAACATCTGGATCTACACCAGTTGCTCATCTTCGTCGAGTCTGGGACCAAAGTCTTAAAACTGATCAGTGTTGTGATCAGTCTTGAGACGCGTCACAGTTAATTCAGACTCTTTTCTAATATATGTCCCAGCATCCCTCGTTGTTCTGCTGGTGTCCTGACTCAAGGTTTGTTCTGGGCTTTTGTTGATCTTTTGGTTTATTCAGGGTTTAACATTAAAGTTTTCTCATGAGGTCTCTGTTCATCTACTTCTTATGCTGTTTCCTATTTTACTTTGAAAGCATTTTCTCTTGTTCACCCTCTTGTGTGCATCTACATACTGCTATGACTTTCCTCCTTTTGTTGCCATCTGTGTTTGCTCCTTCTTTTACTCCCTTTGTTGCTCTGCCCATTATCTTTCCCTGCCTTATATGCATATACATATATATAAGTATCTTACCTTAGCATCCCTCTCCCTTTACCCTTTGTTTAAATAAAACTGCTGTATCACAATCCTGCCTGACTGAATAGACTGAAAAATACAGGCTGTTTCACAAGTGGACGAGTAATCAGAGTCATTAGTCTGGAAGGGTGCAGGGCAGCAGGAAGCCTGCTGCAGCTCTGGTCAGGTTTTATTTTCCTTTTCGTTTTTCTTGGCATCATCTTGGGATTTTATACTGAACTTTTTTTTTTGTTAGATGAAAACACAGATTTTTTTTTCTTCCATGCTGGTTTGTTTGCAGGTAAAATACCATCTATTCCCCAGAATTAAACCTCAAATCCACTGAGCTGCAAATGAGGAAATCGAGGATGTAAGGCGAGTGTAAAACAGGGAAGTGGTTTAAACCACTTCTTCTTTCAATTGTTATGAAGAACGTGAGGTTACTGGCATAGAAAAGGAACAAGTGTGAGGTTCAGATGAAGACTAATCAGGGCTCTTAGGAGTTAAGCACTGTGGGTTTCACCTAGACATGTCTGCAGAAACGTTGCCTCTCTATGTGGCTTTCAGGCGCCGAGGGACTCCAGACGTAGTGGCAAGCGCTTATAAAGTGGGAGGAGAAGCTGCTTCACTTGATACCAGTAAATCCTGGACATGTTAGTGTGAAAGAGCGTCTCCAACCCTGCAGTTCATCTGCGTTATTCATCAGCTCAGGTATGTTACATGCAACATCTCAATGCATTCATGGAGGACTCAACTCAACTCAACTCAACTCAACTCAACTCAACTCAACTCAACTCAACTCAACTCAACTCAACTCAACTCAACTCAACTCAACTCAACTCAACTCAACTCAACTCAACTCAATTTTTATTTATATAGCACAGTTTAAAACAACCAAGGTTGACCAAAGTGCTGTGCAGTTAAAAACAGCTGAATAAAAGGCATATATTGCAAAGATAAAATAAATAGAATAAGATAAGTACAAAATACAATGAAATAAAAATTAAATGTAAAATAATAAAAAATTCAGCCAAAATCCACTAAAACTAATCAAAAGCCAGGGAGAAAAAGTGTGTTTTTAAAGCTGATTTAAAAACCTCAAGTGATTGTGACTGAGGACTCCGCCCATGCCTCCATCTCTGCTGCAAACTTTCCAACATATTGTCGAGTAATTTCTTTATCCTTTTTTTTTCTCTTTCCATTTATTCTCAATTTACGCTGCAACAATATAATTACCCTCTGGTGACTGATGAAAAAATATTCATTTAAATTCATTTCAGTCCAGTTTAACTCAATTATAGCAGAGACAGGTAGGAGTTAAGAGGACAGTACACATATTTTTTTCGTGTCTGCCTAATAATTCAAAGGGAAATTGCGAAACATTTTGGTACAAGCATCTCCTTCGGTCCATTGTTAGGAGATGTATAGGAGATACGTCACAAATATATCCTGTAGACACTGATTACAAAAAAAACTAACAGCGAGCTGGAAAAAGCTATAGCAAGAGAGTTCGAGCAAAGACTGACATGTGTTTATGATTGCTGCAAGCTGCAAGCTTTCAGACGAAAATGGGCATTTAAGAAGATAGATACTGAGTTTTGTAAGTCAGAAAGGTTTGGTTACTAAAAAAGATTAACTGAGAAAAAAAGCTGTGGTTTTAGTTTCCGTCAATACCTTCACCTCTCACATATCGGTTTAGTTACATATCTTTTTATCATTATTATCTTTTTACATGTCAATAATAATTAGGTTAATTTGCGTGGTAGATATTTGAAAAAACACAACTATGCAGGACAGTATTGGACCTGTTTTCCAACATTTGTCTGTGAACATCTCTGAACGACATGCTCTTCATGAACTCTGCAATGCTGAGGCGAAGCACAGCAACACCAGCTCCTCCTTACTCTAATTCCACCTCATTTCTGGTGGAGAACAGGCAATTTAGCTGAAAACAGACACAAAAATAGGGATGAATGTAAAGCAAGACAATCCAACAAGTCTGATTAAGCAGCACGCAGGCAATTAAGCCTACAGGCTCCCATCTGAACTCCAGCGAGCGGCAACAACAAGCACATTAGCCTACTGAAGAGTCTTTTGTCTTTGTAGCATAATTGCAACCATGCTGTTTAATCACATTTATGTGAGTTTTTAAAGAAGCAGGCAAAGCAATAAGAACTATGACTTCAGCCGCAGTCAAAACAGTATTTAATATTTCTGGTTTTATGGATTGTTTCCCATTTAAATCAGATGTTTGTAGGCACCGTTTTAATAGCTGCTGGTACACAAAGCTGGTACATTTAAACAGAACAAGAGTTTTGACCTATATGAAGTTTAAAGAGTCGACGTCAAACAGAAGACTAAGCAAATGTCGTTGGTTAGCTGCACACACGAGGAAAACCCATGTTTCATATATTTATTACAGCATGCAAACATGGTCCTATGTTTGTATGGTGTGTAGAAGGATGTAGAAGGAAGCAGGAAGTACCCCGAGGGAACCCATGCAAGCACGGGGAGAACATGCAAACTCCGCACAGAAAGACTCCCGGTTCTATGTTCTCAAATTCAAATTTGCTTCCACATCATGATTAGAAATAAACATTTAAAAAAAGAAAGAATTGATAAAGCGTGGAGCGTGGAGCAGTCCGTGTCAGTATCGTAAACGGCTCGTTCATGCAAAACGTACATTCATCACCCCAAATCATCACTGGTCACGTAACGAGAGGGACGAGCGTCCCTCCGGTTTGTTTGCGCCGGCATATTAGCGCCATCGCCGTGAATTGTTTGTGTCTGCTTCCTGCTGGGTTTAATCTCAGCTCTTTGTGGACCCCAATGTCCATCTCGTCACGGTGATTAGCTTTAACAGATGTGCAGTTGGGCTCCGTTTGAAGAGCCGGGTTGTTTGTTGACAAAGCATTGATAGTTCATTTATGAAATGCATTCATCGGCAACAAGGTTGGCTTCCTTACATCACAACTGAGACGCAGACGGACCAGAAGGTGGGCGTTAATATGCAGTCCTCATATAAAAGATTTGTGTTTAATTTATCATCGCTTGTTGCAAAGCTTGTCATTGCCGGCTAGAACGATATCCGCAGATTTATAAGCACATCAAGGAAATAAATCATCTGTGGGAGAGAAAGGAGTGGAAGGACAAAAAGCACATCTGTCAGGGATGTGTAAGTCCAGAGTAGTAAAGAAGACCTACAGGACAGAGAGCAATGTCTCAAAACATGCCAGGCTTTTTTTTTGGTTTAAAAAAAAGGAAAACCTTTGTTAATGTTCACTGCAGCAGCAAATGATATGTGACTGGCGTTCACAATCCGAGCTCCGTGGAGGTTAAATGAGGTGGAAATATGTATTTCAAGGTGTGATAACGCACCTCCGTGAGCACGCGGTACTAATATAGATGCTCTGGAGCATCTGATTTCTGCTGCAGGTAACGGCATGCACAGGGAGAGCAAATTACATGAGGTGAAAATAGGCTGAATATTAGAGAGGAATATTTCAAAACCCCCCAAAGCATTTTGGGAATTAAAGATATGTGCTGCGGTCTGCTGTGAAACAACATTTTGATTTTTGAACATCCCTACTAAAAAAGAGAAAAACTGTTGTGACACATTTATAGAAATCATAGAGGATGTGCATGAAGGTGAGAGGTTTCAACAGCACAGCTGTGCTCGGTAAGGACGGAGTATTCAAAACTTAGTGACGTTACTTGCGAAGAAATTAAGAGTTTAAGATCTTAGTGTGATTTATGCTTCCCGAATAAGCACATGCACAAAAATGTGCAATAATAATGTCAGCAAGTTTCACCCATTAAAATCTGTCTCGCACTCTGTCACGGCACTGCTTCACGCTGCCATATTTGCACTGTAGTGGAGGAGACAGATGTCCCAAATCTCCCCCTTTCACACTTTTATAAGAGGTCTAATCCCATTGCTAGTTATTGCCTTCATTTGTCTCCGGTATTACCATTACTGCAGGAGATTGGCAGTCCCTGGAGACGCTTTTTGGCGGGCCCTCTCTTCTCACTTGAAATGTGTGAGCCCTGCGCGAAGGAGGTGCCTCTTGGCACCGCGTGATACCTATCTTCTGATCATCTGTTATCTCTGACTGAACATATTGGATTATTGATTCGGAGAGGGAATGCGTATCTGCAGCATTTCAAAGATCCACACTAACTTGTGCGTGCAAACTGAACATCCTCGGTGTATCCTAACTTTGACCTCGGAAACATCTTTGCATGCTTGCAGAGTGCAGATTACACAGTGGACTCATCCATGGTGTTGACGTGGATATCCGTCTGGCTAAGACAGCAATGTGGAAATGTGTTTTAGTTTAACACAATTCAACCTTGCTCGGTTGCCCACTTCTGGGAAAATTCACAATGGTTATTCATGACTTGAATGTTTCCTACGTGTGAATGATTTAATCTCATTGTTGAATGATGCAATGTAAGTTATTTGCAAGTGGCTGTATAGCTCTCACCAAATAATAAGGCTGCAATAATTGCGTCTCTAAAATCATTGCTCACGTCTTTCCTCCTTGGCATTGTGTTAACGCGGCTGAATGCAAACTGTAATTTTTATGTAGATGATCAGTTACTCAGGCGTATTTGATTCCCAGCACCTCCTAATACCTCTGGGAGCGGATAGGATGTACTTCATTTGTTCATAGACAGTTTCTGCATTTTAGCTCAGCTTTGGATGGAAAAATAATGACGCCTTGTAGTTGTTCATGTGCTATTGTCCATTTGAGGTTGTAATTACCTAGTTTTATGTCCTATTGTACTTTCCTTGTCAAATACTCGTTTGCATTACCGAAGAAAAAGGGAAGCGGATGTGAACCCCATCGTAATGGTTTTTGATTCACCAAGAAATGTAATCTGATCTGTATCTAACCTAGTTAGAAGTGTAATGAAAGCTAACTGGCATCAGCAGTTTGCACACCTGGAGTCTGGTTATTGAAATAAACGTGGAAGTGTGATTTGGAAATAGTTTGATTGATGCAACACACTTTAACATTTGCTGTCCAGAAGCATTTTCTAATGTGTCTACCTGAAAAGAGACATAAGTCACTGGAACTAAAAACATCTCCGTTCATGAGTCTAACGCACATAAGTCACCTACGTGTACAGGGTAATGTCAGCTGAAGCTTTGAAGTCAATTGCTGCTGTAGGAAAATGAGCCAAACCGAAGTAAATCTGCTGCAGAATGCAACATCACACATCTTTGTGATTTTAGTCAGGGGAGGAATTGCCCTTGAATGTTGTGCAGGTCTTCTCCAGAGCTACTGAAAGTACTTGCTTGTAGTGTTCTCTGCCAGAGGAGGTTCAAGCAGATAATAAATCCAAGGGTTAACTTCATCAGCCAGCCCTGTGCATTTTTAATTGGTGTATCAAATAAATGTGGTTTAGATCAGATAACTATTAATGTCTGGAAAAC